>NC_142346.1:35725575-36045383 GCF_054954075.1 Amborella trichopoda | reverse complement strand
CATACGCTCCTGAAATGAGACTGTGGGTCGTGGGTCTTTGTTGGGAAGAATAAGAAAACAGTAGTGGATCATGGTTTCAAGGGCTAGTGGAGTGCTCTTATTGTCGTTATTTTTGACCCACTGGTATCAGTCTACTCCTAGCATATTTTATTTTGGTATTAGAAATATTTTTATGATTTTTAAATATTTTAATAATTTTAAAATATTATTTTTGCTGTAATTTTCATCAAAATGGTATTTCTGAAATTTTCAGAACTTGATAACGCAAATGTGGGAACCGAGGATCCAGCCCCTACATAAAGCCACCCATGTGGGGCCCACATTACCTCCTAGGGTGGCACGCCACTTTTCATGCAAAAGGGAGGTCACGCCACTTTTATGCTAAAAGGGGCACGCCATGTTTTTAAGAAAAAGGGAGCACGCCCCACTTTCTTGTTTCAAATTTTGTTTTAAATAGGAAATCTTTTGATTTAAATTAGATTTGATTTCCTATGGAATATAGATTATCCTAGATTATGGAAGATCTATATATTGATAAAATTGGCTTTATTTTAAATTTAAAAAAGGAGTTGAACTTGAGTCAAATCCAAGGAGATAATGTTTCTATCTTTCCACCCAAAATCATGATGGCTGATTTTCGGGATGGATGGCTATGATTAAATTTCTGTCATGCCCCAAAAATATTTTTCTCACACTATGTAGTATCTCTCTTTCTCACGCCAACCTACCTCTCCCATATTCTCTTATGCTACCTAAAAGTAAAATAGAATAAAAGGGGGGGGCAAGTGAAATCCTAAATTAGGGTTTGCTGTATTTTTGAAGAAAAGAAAGGAGAAGCCCAGCCTAGAGAAAGATCAACTCACAAGCTCAGACCTAGTTTATTCCCATAACGTTTCTATAAACCCTAGTTGATTTTTGAGCTCTTTAAAACCCTAGAGAAAGAAGTATTGCCTAAATTGCTTCCTGTCTCAGAATTTTCAGCAACACCTACATGAGTAAAAATAGGCTTTCGGTCAGGGAATTGCGTGTGGGTGTACTGAGACCTGTGAGGGTAACTCCATGCATCTTCTAGTTAGTCTTCCCAATAATTTTAATTAATTTTTAGAATTAGTTCTTATTTTTTGTGAATTTTAAAGAACTTGCATTATATTAAAAATTATAATGGAAGTTTGTTTAGAGCTCTTAGACAGTTTCTATTTCTTTTGGTAGCAAAAATAAAGATCCTAAGTCGTATCTAGGGTATTATTTTGATTTACAGAAATATTTAGTGGCCTTTGTAAGTGAAATTCAAGTATATCAAATAAAAATAAAAGACAATTTTTAAATTTAATACCTTGAATTCTTATAGCCACTCCTTTCACTTGAAGCATGGAAAAGATGCCCTAACTAGAATTTGCATGCGCAAGTCCATAAGAGCATGGAAAAAAATAGGCTTTTTTTCTAATTACAATTTCCAAGGTTTTGTGGGGTTGGGCCAATACAAATATGGTCCCAATTGAAAGAAAGGCACATGCATTGGAAGTCTCCATTGTAACTATTGGGAGAAAGTTAATGAATGTCATGGGTGTACTTAAGAGGGGCTCAACACACTTGAAGCATGTAAAAGATGCCCTAAATATATTTTGCATGCGCAAGTCCATAAGAGTGCAAAATTATGATTAATTACGTGCAAGAAAAGACCTATGAGTTCTTAGAATTCGTTCTGCCAAAAGGACTTGTTTGTCATTCCAGAATTTGTCCAGGTATAGTTTCATAGAATAAAGATACCCTGCCAGAATTTTCTTTAAACTTCTTTAAATATCAAACAATGTATGAAGTCCACAGCTAGGACATACTAATTTACTGTTGCCTTATAGTTTCCATGCAAGTTTTCTGTATTACAAAAAGTTTATGTACTGCATGCAGTGTCGCATGGACGAGGACATGGGTGTCATGTCTAGTCCGTGTCTTGAGTGTCTAATACTTTGGCCTAATAACCTACTATGGCTCCGACACAAACGTTCAAATATATATATATATATATATATATATATATATAATATTGAGATTAGCCCACTAGCTCATATGAACATATAAGCCCAACGACTGAGACTGAATCTAGGACAATATGACGATCACAACCTCATTTCGTGTTTGAATTTTAATTGTTTTTCTACAAATCCAAATAACTTGAAATTTTAGGTGTCCATTCTTCTCATCAAGGCACACCTAATAAAAATATTTAAAAAATAATTTGCAAAAACTAAATTGACTAAAATACCCCTGAAACATTTGAGGGGTATTTTGGTCAATTTATTTCTTGCAAATTATTTTTTTGATATGTTTATTAGATTCTCCTATTTTTTAAAATATATTCCTAAAATTTCAAGTTATTTGTATTTGTATAAAAAAATTAAAATTCAAACACAAAATGAGATTGTTATCGTCAGATCGGCCCATATTCAATCTGGGCTGTTGGGCTCATATGTTCTTATGACCTAGTGGAGAGAGAGAAAGTTTATAAGGTTTCAACCCTATACTGTCGAAGTAAGGTGTGCCTCAAAAATCCTCTAGAGGTGAGTGTTAAGATGTTGGATCCCTCCAATTTATCTGCTCGACCTCAATATGTTTGGATACAAAAATAATAATTTCAGATCCTAAAAGTAGTGCATCTTGTAACAAGTTATTTGGATCATCTATTTTCAAGATTTTCAAGTGTTTATAGATTTGCTCGATCTCTACCATTATTGAAATTTAAAATTTCATAAGGGATAAAAATAGATTTTATAGCCATCATAAGGTTTCCAATATCAGAATTACATCTTCAAGTAAGTTTTAATGGCATGCCTTATAAGGAGGGTACATTATACAAACCTCACCCTATGTGTGTGTGTGTGTATGCACGTATACATATATTTGTATATATCATAAAATAGTTCTAAATATAATGGAGAAAATTGTAATACAAAAAAAATCAAACGAGAAAATTGCAATACAAAAAAATCAAACTTGAAAATACAAACTTATTTTATGCGAAAAAAGAAAACAAATATACTTGTTTTTGTACCGTATTTTTCAAAATGATTCTTTAAAAACTTTCGATTAACGCATTTTCCTATCAAGGCATTTTCTCTAGTAGATAATTTATATATTTATATTTTAGAGTTAATTATTTACTCAGTGTACATGTATGTTTGCTTTGCTTAATGTTATCCGTAAGCATCCACCTTCAAATGTCATAGGATCCAATCTTGGCCCAGATGGTTATATTTTAAAACACAGTTTAGAAAATGCACTCCATGGGATTTCATATAGAGATCTCTTGACTTAAAAGAGGCAACTCCACATTCATGATACTACAAAGAAATACCCCAAAGACATCGTTTTTTATTCTTTCTTTTTTTTTTGTATTGATCAGTAGATTCCCCAAGGACATCAAAAAGTACCAAGGTACCCTGAGATCCTATGAATACACTTTGTTGTTGAAATCCAAGGCTCCAAGGTCATTGTTGAGGCATTTCAATTTGGTTAACAGTTGACTACCTTCCGGTGAATCCCTTGAAAGTAAAAGCAAGTTCATAGAGACTAACTAATAAAGTACTTACATGGATTAATTTGACGAGCTCTTGGACAGCTGAGAGACTCACTTGCGATGCTTTCAGAGGGCCAGAGAGAATGGTAAATTTAAATGTTAACAAACGAGGACAACTTCCAGTTTGTAGTCGAGTGAAGGTTTCCATAAATATTTGCAGAAGATTTTACACTCAACCAACAGAAAATGAGAGACCATTCTCCAAATACGCAAAACAGAATTCTGGTTATGCATCCTTTCTAAGAATTTCTTCTTTTCAAAGTTAATATAATAGTTTTTTAAGATAATGGTTAAAACTTTGATTTTTCATGTATTTGATTGTCATACATGCCTGCCAGATTCATCTAGTGCCATGTCTCTGACATCTTTTTTTTCTGTTCCCTTTCCCATAAGTGGTAAACCAGAATTATCACATACACTGACAATTATCATGTTTAACATTTCTATCTTGGTGGCAGAAGATATCTCAGCAACAAAATGAGTGTGTGTAGCAATTTTGCATTACTATGTAATAAGTTTCTGCACATCTGGCAACTAAATGTACAATTACCAAGATTTTGCATGGTTCAAGAGTACCTCTCATGTGGCGAGACGTTGACTCATCTGCTTGTCTTAAAATATCTTCCTTATTGTAACTAATAAAGAATGACATGTTCAGATGGGGCTTCATTGAGTCCTCAATCGCAGCTAAAAGTCGCTCTGCAACCTAATTGAATATCAAAAGCAAAAGATTACTAGTTCGCTCATTGAATCACAGTGAAAATGGGATGCTAAAAGGGAATGACAAGAACAAACTAACAATTTGCAGTATCCTAAAGCAGTTAATGTCATACATTACGTGGAGTAATTGTTCTAGAATGGTAAGCTCTCGAATAGTCCAAAATGGTCCAGCGATGAAATTTGAAAGTAAATTGACCTATGCCACTAGGGCTGTGGGGAATTGCCTCCACAACTTGGTGGACTCGTTCACATGGAGATAGACCAGAGGGTATATGTTTGACTTCTTGCTCGTCAAAATCTGCATTTATGATATTAAATCAGATGCTAAATAAATTATAGTTTATCTTAGATAAATAATTTGCCTTCTTAAAAGAAAATATAGCTATTGATTTTAATACATTCCCAAAGGCAATGTTCTATAGGAATAAAGGGCATTCTCTCAACAAAATCAAAACCTTCCGAAGGATAGCTGGGATAATACATTGGTGGCTCCTTCATCTCTGCAAATGTAAGAAGCTGCAAGAAATGAAGTACATCATAAGCATTGGCAGATTAGAAGATAGAATCATGGTACCTCAATATGTAAAGAGATCCAAAGTATCACGAACTTTTTTTAGGTTAACATCCAGAGTGCCACTTGAACAAACAAGTGGACAAAGGAGGTGATTTTGGGCCACTACCTATTATGGTGTGAGAGCTCCACATCTTAAACCTCTCTGGTGACTCATCTATGACATGTAAACAGATTAAAGAGTGCAGCAATTAGATTTGAACTGTTATATTTCTTCCTCAAAGAGTTGACAAAGAATAGTAGAGGCTGCGAAGCCAATCCAATCCCATATGTCCAAAAAAGCAGCACAGTGAACAAGCTACAGAGACTGCTAGTACTGAAGATGTTACAAGTATGGAGGAGGCCAAGGCAATATTTTTCGTTGATATTCTGTGCCTTCTTCAGGTTATCAAGGTGAAATCTTTCCATGATATTTATTGTCTTGTACAGGGTGCTGGGTTAAATTTGCATCTTTCTCTAAGTTCTCTGGTTTGAAGTGTTTTGGTGACTTTTATGTGAATTTTTGAGTGAAGGTGTGGTATACTGGGGACGTCCAGCCACTTACTAGCAAAAATCATTTTCTAGGTGCCAATCACAAGCCACTCCTCTCAAATGCAAGCCAAAGGAGGAAAGTTTTGGCTTTCTTCATGTCTGCAACTGATGTGGCTCGATTCCAAAGGTGATGGGATGATTTTCACAGAGTGGGGGTATTTCATAAATAATTGATGATGTTAAAAGATAAGCAAAAAAATATAAAAAGGAGGTAGTAAATAATTGAGATACCTTGATGATCCTCCCAAGTAGTTTTCAACACTTTGAGGAGACAATTAAGGAAGAGCTTACAAAGGCTTCAAGGAATTTATAGGTCAGAATGATTTAAAGGGCACCACCTCTCTGTCACTCATTCATAGAAGCGTGTGTTGCAATAGAGAATGGTTTTTTTTATAGTCCATTGGAAAATCGTAATCGCATATGATCCTATTATCAATCATAGAACTAAACGAAAATCGTAATCGCACAAAGCTCTAATATGAGAAATTTCTGAGTGAAATCTCAAAACCAATGAGCTCGCTGAGTTCCCACTCAAAGGGAACTGAGGCAATTCAGTTCACTGAGCCCATCATTAGTGCAAATCAACATACACCATACAAGAGATCAAGAATTCAGAACTCAAAACTCAATTCACTTTCCAAACTCAAAACTCAATTCACTTTCCATTGAACAAAAATTGCAAATTGAGCTAAAAATTGAGGGAAAAACTTTTGAAAAGGAAACTCCAGCAAATTATGTTTGAATGTCTGTGTTTAATATAACATGAAATCTAAAGATATTGTATGCCATATACACCACTGCTATCAAGACCATTGCCAATTGTTACAAACACACACACATGCACTCATGAACCGACACGCACACACACACACACCAATGCACACACCCATGCACCCATGAACCGACACGCACACACGCACCCCCCAACCCACACCCAAACAGCCGCTCCCGAACACCCATCTGGAACATCTACATGCCCACCCCATCCCCACAGTCCCCCCCCACCCCCTCCAAACGCAAACACACGCACACCCACCCACCACACACACATATGAGGGTGTGTGTTTCTTTTGTGTGCGTGTGTGGGGGGGGGGGGGATGCCAGCGTGTGTGAGGGGGGGGGGGGGGGGGGGATGCCAGCGTGTGTGAGGGGTGTGGGGGATAGCACCAATTTCATATTCACTAACGAATCAAAATCTTGAAATAACAATGCATCATACCTTATGGATGAGATTATCTGCTTTCAATATGTGCATTACTATGGAACCAATGATCCTTGATTCCAAAATCCAAGCAAAGATTTTTATCACAAAACCGGCAAGTCGAGGCGCTGGTTAACAAGTTCACAATGAACATGAATAAGACCTTAGTCAAATCATCAAATGAGTGATGAAGCTGAATCTTAATAACTAATAGTCACAAACAATAGATTTTAAAATTCGATCTTAGGAGCAAATTTTAAAATCTCAAATAAATAAATGCACAATGGAGCTCAATCTTGGACAAATCAAAATTTCAAACAAAAATAAACAATTGGTTCTTAGGAGTGAATTCAATATTTCAAACAGTGTTTAAAAGAATGCCGCGGCCAAGGGACTGGGCTCTTGGCCAAGATGAGTTACTTGACTGAGTCTAAGTTGACTCACTGAGTCTTGGACATAGCCAAAAAGCCCTAGAAAAATTAAAAGAAAATCATAATAAATATAAAAAAATAAATAGTGTGCCGGGACTCAACTCGACCAGGGAACTAACCCTTGGCTAAGGCGAGTTACTCGGCCAAGTCCTTAGGACTCGGCTGTGTCCAACACAAGGTCTTTTGGCCCAAAAAAACTTTAAGAAAAAGAAAAAAAATGAAAAAATAAAGAACATGGACTAAAAGTAAGTTGACGCCCAAAACAACTTTAAAAAGTTAAAATAAGCTTAAAATGTAGAGAAAAAAATCCTTTTAAAAAAAAACTGATTTATAGTCTGGGACATTTTAAAAAATGGAAAAAAGAGGAAAATATAAAAAATAGTGATAGTAGCAAAAACCACTCATCAATCTTTGCAAATACATCCAAATAATATACAAAAAGATTATAAAAACTCCAACAGTTTTTAATATTTTAATTTTTTAAATTTTTTTTGTATCCTCAAGTTGTGCACCCAACTCGGGGAAACTCAGCCTCACCTTGAGTTACTCACCTGAGTCCACTTGGACTCGGATGAGTCATAGCATAATGAAATAAAATTAAGGTATTAAAAGCAAAGTAAAACCAAAAGCAACCTTAAAAAAAAAAAAAAAAAGTTACAAATGTATAAAAAAGTATAAAAAATAAACTAAAAAATTTTGAATGGTGTCAAAAAAAAAAAAAAACACAAAAATATGGGTATTATGGCAAAAAAACACTCACCAATCTATGCAAAAAATATCAAAACCAGATACAATAAATTTATACAATAACCCATATTTTTTTTCAAATTTTTGAATTATTTTGAAAAATTTATGTGCCCCGAGTTGTACACACAACTCTGAGTTCCCTAACACTGAACGTTTGACAAATTCACAATTTTGAATTAAAAAATTCAACAACGAAATCCATTGTTGTGGAGCAAAGTCACAATCCCATGTAAAGAAATTTAAAATAAAATTCAATATTAGGATCAATTTCAAAATCTTAAACAAAATATTCACAATGAAATTCAACCTAAGGACACAACTCGAGTTCCGTAACACTGAACGTTTGACAAATTCACAATTTTGAATTAAAAAATTCTAAACAAGGAAATCCATTCTTGTGGAGCAAATTCACAATCCCATATAAAGAAATTTAAAATGAAATTCAATATTAGGATCAATTTCAAAATCTCAAACAAACAATATCCACAATGAAATTCAACCTAAGGCATTTTCAAAATTTTAAATGAGTGAATCAAAACTAAATTAAATTTCTTTTATTGAGACATAACGAGCCAGAGTCGCAGGCAATAAATGAATTCACAGTAAGGCAAAACTTCTGAAAATAGCAACGACCAGCTAGAACTACAAGAGAAAAGATACAGAGATCCAGGACAAATATATAAAACCACAGTTCGTTCACCTTTGACATTGGCATAAATATACTCTTCCCCACTGTTAGGTCCAAGATCCACGTCCTCCATGGCCTTGTAAACCCGACCTCTACTCTGAAACAGACCCATAAATGGAAATCTCTGAAACTAACCAGAAATGTCAGTTAGAAAGTTTCTGCAAAAGAGCCAGAACGCAGACATAAGAATGGAAGAAAATGCAACAGAAAGTGCAGAGCGCGAGAGAAATAAAATAGGTTTATTAAATAGACGACAGAGAAAGAGACAGAGGGGGACGGAGATACCAATAGAGAGATCAATAAATTCTCAGCTAACACGAACCTGTCATATACGGCCGCCATAGAAGCACCTCCAAAACTGATGATAACAGTCCAAAAGCTTCACAGGAGAGGCAAGTGTATAAGGCCAAAACGAAAAAAATGAAAGAGAGGAGGTCGGTGTCGCACATGGCGTTTTTATGCAATGACAACAGCGAAATCTAGAGAGAGAAAGAGAGTACCGAAAAACTAGAGAGAGAATGACAGTCACTGGCTTGGAGAGAGAGACTGGTTTTGATTTGAGGAGAGAGAGAGGCCTGGTTTTGATTTGAGGGGATAGAAATCTCTGTTGGGACCGTGTCGTTAATGGAGGTTTTATAGGTTTCGCATCGTTTTCTCCGAAACTAAATTCATTGACGAAAGTACCCTTGACGGCCTTTAATATCATCGACATTCTCGTACAATGACCTAGCAAGAGAACAAACGAGATTCCCCAGTTTTGAAAAAGACATCTTAACGTTGAAGGTGCAAATGACAAAAAAAACCCCGTTTTCCCCGTTTAAGGTGCAAATAACGTTTGGGACCATGTCGTTAATGGAGGTTTTATAGGTTTCAAATCGTTTTCCCTGAAACTAAATTTATTGACGAAAGTACCCTTGACAGCCTTTAAGATCATTGACATTCTCGTACAATAACTTAGCAATAGAACAAACGAGATTCCCCCGTTTTGAAAAAGACATCTCAACGTTTAAGGTGCAAATGGCAAAAAAAAAGAAAAAAACCCTTCATTGAACTTTCTTTGCAACTTACCCGAATCAAGTTTTTAAGGCAACGTCACTCAAAAAACTAACTTTTATAGGGAATATCCCGCAATCCAAAGTTATAGTTTTTAAGACCAAAATACCTTTTCTCTCTTACTATTTCATTTGCCGCTTCCTATAGGGCAAGTATAAATAAGTTGTCCAGCAATATCTCAAAGCGGTTTGGCACGAGCAAAGAACGGTCTGGTGATAGGCCCATACGGTTCGGTACTGTCAAAGAGCGGTCTTACAATAGGCCTAAAGTGTAGTCAAAGAATGGTCCAGCACTCTTTTTAGTTTAACGGGTCTGGCAATTGGTACATGGCAATCCAGTAGCCCATATAAACACTCGTGATTGTCCGTCTAAAATTAAATTTTTATATACGAGAAAAGGTATTTTTGTCAAAAATATGCCTTTTTATATTATAGGTATTTGCTAGGAAATTATATTTTTCAGGTAAAAAATGGGCACAAAAGTTTAGTTGAGGGTAAGTTGCATAGAAATTTGATCTTGAAGATTATTTGTAATTTTTACTAGTTTTTATTATATTTTTTAGACCTCGTTTGTATGAATCCCCCAACTCGTACGATTTTATACGGGCTCCCTTAAATACCCATTTCTTATATGGATTTTGGATTGAAATTTGTAGTGATTCATGCTCTACATTATGATGATCATGAATATAAAAATAAAATATAATGAAATAAAATTTTAAAATATTTTAATTAGAACTTTTTCCTATCTATTGAGTAGGAATCATTTGTTGTGGATGTTCATCTTAAAGATGGACGTTTGTGATTGTGCGGGCTAGTGAATCCGTTAACTCACAAAACACTTTTTTAAAGTTTTTTATGGGAAATTATCATAAATATACATTAATTTTTCTCTATTTAGAAAAAAAAAAAAAAACTTTCATGAATCTCGCCCACACCATATTTTTCAATTTCCTTTTTTCTTCAATTTTGGTATTTTTTTACCAAAATAATATTCATGGTAGTCGTATTACCATGAAACACAATTACGGTACTTTAAAAACTAAAATGTTATACACCATTTTAAGTACAATAAAAACTAACCCGTAAAACGGGATTTTAAGTACCGTAAAAACTAACTCATATTATATTGCACTCGAAATACCGTAAACCCTTTTCTACTGCATATTATACTGCACTTGAAATACCGTAAACCTTTTCTACTGTATATATTTATCTCTTTCATCGTGTTTATATTTATTTCTTTCATCTCTATATTTTTTTTAGGTTTATATTTATCTCTTTCATCATGTTTATATTTATCTCTTTTATCTCTCTAATTGTTTTTATATTTATATTTATCTTTTTCATCCTGTTTATATTTATAGCTTTCATCTCTCTAATTTTTTTTTATGTTTATTTGTTCATTCTCTCTCTAATTCTTTTTAATATTTACTTTTTTCTCTGTTTAATTCTTTTTAATATTTATCTCTTCTTTCTTTCTTTAATTCTTTTTTATCACTTATTTTTCTCTCTAACTCTCTTTCTCTCTTCAAGGAGCTTGGTATAACAAACTGTGTGTACCTTATCATCCCAGGTAAAAACTCGCTTCAACCCCATCCTTTATGAAAATTAGACGGAGTGAGATTTATATCGCATTAGAATCGTGTTTGTTGAGTTGATGAAGTAAGTATAAAAAAAAAGAAAGTTAGTGAGAGAAAAGATTTAGAGAGAGAAAGAAGAGACAAATATTAAAAAGAATTAGAGAGAGAAAAAAGAGATAAACATAAACGGCATTTTGAGTGCCGTACAACATGGGTTAGTTTTTACGGTAATTGAAATGCCATATAACATGAATTAGTTTTTACGGTAATTAAAGTGTTGTAATTGATTTCACGGTAGTACATCTACCGTAAAGATCATTTTGGTAAAAAATACACAAATTTGAAGAAAAAATGTGTGGGCGAGGTTTATAAAAGTTGAGTTTTTTTTTATAAATCGATCACAAATAAGATATATTTGTGATATATTTTTTTTATATATATATTTTTGGGTCTTAAAACGCAAATCACTGAAAACAAGCTAAGAGATTTTCTCCCTAAAAAAATTGTTTCGTTAGAAAATACAAGAAAAGGTCCTAACGGATGTCCTTGGACGGTGAGGTCTAGGAAAGGAGCAACTCAAATTCAATTTTTTAATTATTATTTTTTACCAGTGTCATAAAATTCAAACATTTAATTTTAGAAAGTTTTTTTTAGTGCTGATCTACCCATCAGATACATTCTTGTTATCAGCTTTATAAAATATAGAGATGGATTAGTGCTTTCTCATTTAAGGGCTTGAACAACCCCTTAAAGGGTTGTTTTTTTCATTTTTATTTTACTAAGATACATCTTCAAAAAAAAGCTTAAAGTATCTGAAATGGAGCTTGTTCAACTAATGGTATTTTTATAATTTGACCCCTAGGACGAAAAAATATTTCTATTTGTCCAGAGTTATAAATAAAAAACACACATTTAGGATTCCTAATGAAAATAATTGTGGGTATTTATATCATTTGACTCACCACCATTTTAGTGCTAAATAACAAAAGGGAAAGTATAGAATGGGATCATTTACCTTTAGTACAAGGTGAGACATTAATATTGACCGTTAGATGTGAAATTGGGTGGCAGCAATTATTCTATTGACCAATCTCAAACTTCAAATGAAATTTTCTTGAATTTTGTGACATATCCAAGCTATCAAACTTTACATCAGATAGTTGTCAGTAATTGTGACCACATTGTATCAAAGGTAAATGGTCTCATTGTATACCAGTGTTCGTAAAATCGAACCAAAACGGTTAACCGGACATGGGCTAGAAAGTGGTTTAACCGACCTAACTAGTAAACCGGTCGATTCAATCGTTCTAACCAAGCAAGTCCAAGCGGTCAAAAACGTGTTTAAAAAATAAAAAAGATAAAAAAAAAAAATTACTAAACTATGAACAATATATAAAGAATGATTAAAACGAAACGCATTCAAATGAAGTTGAAAATCAATGAAAAAAATAGATTTTAACAAATCGATTTTTGAATTAAAGTGAGTATTAATGACCAAAACTATTTTTAATATTTACCTTTAGTATAAATAATATTAAAAAATGTATTACAAACCAAATTCCTTAGTTTTGAGAATATATAGATATTTATTTATTTATTTATATTTTTTATTTTAAAATATCGATCGATTACCAAAACCGGCCTAAACCGGAACCGGCTAACCGGGAGGTTAGTGGTTAGATTGGCTAGTTTTTCCAATAGTGTTGTATACCCATAACAAAAATACCCTTAGTTGTTCCTCATTACTGACTTTGGAAAATGAGTTCTTTATTTGTAACCTAAAATAAATATACTTTGGAAAATGAGTTCTTTATTTGTAACCTAAAATAAATATTGGTCTTTTCGCCTTGGGATGTTATGGGGGTCAAATTATTGAAATGCCCTTAATTGTTAAGGCTTCTTAATCATGAACAATGGAAATTTGGAAATTTTTTAATATCTTTTTTGACGAGATGATATCTCTTAAAGAGATGACTAAGTGAAACAAAATGAAAAAGAAACCCCTCAAATATTAATTAGGATCATTTGACCACCTTAGTGATTTTAAGAGGTTTGAAGTATAATTGACAAGTCTTCGATTAAAACACATTTTTAAAAAAATATTTGGCTTTTTAATACACTAAAAACTCAAAGTTTTATGTGGAAATGTCAAATGAATGGAGAAAAAATATTGTGGTCGGTATTTATAAGAACAAAAGAAATATATATAGTTGTATGAACTTTCGAGGAATACATTGTTTAAATTATATGGAATGAGATGTCTTATTGTGTTAAGAAAGTAGCAAATGAAGTTTTAGGATAATTTAGAGGCAAAAGAAAATCAAATAAGAAAACTTGGTGGTAGATTGATGAGGTTCAAAAGGCTATTAACAAAAAACAATTATATTACAGAGCTTGCATTATAATAGAAATGATCGTAACTTAGAAGAATATACCAAGAAGAACACTAATAAATAGTAAGTAAGACTAAGCTTAACGCATATGATAATCTATATAATAAATTGAGGACAAGAGAAAGTGAAAAAAATATCTTCAAACTAATAAAAAAGAGAAAGAAAAAGTCTAGGCATCTAGATCATGTTAAATACATTAGGAGTAACAATCAAATAGTCATGATGAAGAATGACGAGATTAATGAAAGGTGGAGAATTTTTTTTCGAAAATTATTAAATGAAAACCACATGGGAGCACAACAATGAAAGAATCTTTGACATAAATGAGGTCAAAGGTCATTGATACATTATAGAATTAGTTTTAATGCTTTAAGTTTTGTACATGGGATATTGATACTTGTCGTTGGGGTCAAGTAAATGGCCGCATACTAAATTGATACTTAGTCGTTGGGATCAAGTAATGACTACCTTGGATGGTGACTTTGTTGGGTTTGCAACAGTAAACCCAACAGTTAACTCAGACTCAAACAAAGTTGTCGGATGATAATTTGTCGTTTGGGATCAATAACCGATGTCGGATGATAATCTGTCGTTTGGGATCAATAACCGTTGGATGTCGGATGATACTTTGTCGTTTGGGATCAAGAACCGTTGGATGAACTCAGACTCATACAGGTCGTCGGATGGCCGCATGCTATATGATGATACTTGTACGTAGTTGGGGATCAAGTAATAACCGTTGGATGGGGTGACTATTGGGTTTCCAACAGTCTTATTCAATAGTGAACATTCAAATGAATCGTCACTTCCAAAAGCCACTAACACTACAAATGGGGTTCAAATTCCCCATTTAGATTATTTTTTCTCTCCCATACTCTCTCTGTACCCGTTTTCTCCCTCTCTATTTCTAAATTCTAACTGTACTTCTTTCTGTATTATAAGACTACTTTGTGGCTTATGGTAGACTTGTGGAGACTACTTTGTGGCTTATGGTAGACTTGTGGCTTGTGTGCAGAGAACTCAAAAGCAAGATGAGACTTGTTGTTTTTATGTATCCAGAGGACAACTTTGCCATTTTAAGCACGTTGTTTGTAATTTACAAAGGGGCAAGTATTGCCTCGTGAAAAAGAAGGATTTTGATATTTTCTGTCCCTATTTCATGTGCATTAACAATTAGGATATCTGATGTCAAAGAAGCATCGAGAAAGGTGAAGATTAGAAAGACTTTAAGACCATATGGTATACCACTAGATATTTGGAAGTGCATGTGAAATATTGTCAATATCTTGTTTGACCAAGTTGTTCAACAAGATTTTTAAGAACAAAGAAAATGACTGATGAATGGAAAAAAAGTGTTGTTGTGCCTATTTACAAAAACAAATGAGAGATATAAAGTTGTAGGAACTATCGACTTTGTAGGAACTATCGAAGGATCAAAATTATGAGCTATACTATAAAGCTGTGGGATATAGTGATTGAGCAACAACTACAACTTGAAACAATTGTGTAAGAAAATCAGTTCGGTTTTACTTCAAGAAGATCAACTATTAAGGTTATTTTACTACTTAGGCAAATAATTGACAAGGATCTCCACATGGCCTTTATTGATTTACAAAAGGGTACCCCGATAGTTAATTTGGTGGGTTTTAGAAAAGAAAAGAGTTTCTAGAGGAAATACTAATACAATGAAGGATATGTATGAGGAAATGTTAATTAGTGTGAGGACAACTAAGGGAAAGATAAGTGATTTTCAGTAACACTAGGCCTACATCAAGGGTCAACATTGAGCTCATAGCTCTTTACTTTGGTTATAAACAAGTTAACTAGGTATTTGTAAGATGAGGTACCATGTTGTATGTTGTTTGCAGATGATTGATTGATGAGACTAGAGACAATGTCAATCCAAGTTAGAACTTTGGAAGGATGCTATTGATTTTGAAAGTTTAAAAATTAACTGAACTAAGATAGAATGTCTGGAATGCAATATTAATAATAACAAGAGTAGAAACGATGATTTATGAAAATAAAGATATCAAAGAAGATGTCATATATATAATTAGAGCTGTGTGGACAAAGTGGAGATGCACTTCTATAATCTTATGTGATCATCACATACCAATGAAATTAAAGGAGAAATTCTATAGGACAATTGTTAGACCAACCATGTTTTATGAGATTGAATGTTGGGATAGAATGAGTGTGGCTACATGAAGATGTTGAGAAGGATGAGTGACAAAACAAGAAATGATAGAATTTGAAATGAATACATTTGAGGTAACTTAAAGGTAGCCGCAATAGGGCAATAGGTGATGAAATGAGGGAAAGTAGATTTAAAGGGTCTGGCCATGTGTAATGTCCACCTACAACAACATCAGCTGTGAGGGGTAATTTGATTCAATTGGAAAGCTCTAAAATAGCAAAAGGAAGGCTCAAAAGGGCATTGATGGAAGTAGTGACAAGAGATATGGTAATCTATGGTATGATTAAGGTTATGACCCTTAATAAAGGGGAATAGCAAACCAAGATTCGTGTGATCCACCATAAATGGTTGGGATAAGACACAGATGATGATGAATATGATGATAATTAAAAACTCTTAGTTATTCAAAAGATCTTCAAAAAATCGTGTTTCTTCGCTGAAACCAATATAAATGTGCATTTTACCTATTTTTTAAAAAAACTTCTTTCTTATATTAATGTCCTCATTTTTTTAACTGTCTTGAAATTTCCCTTTTCTTCTTTTATTTGAAATCTTCAAATTTCGGTTTTGATAAGCTTACTAGAAGTAGAATTAAACTAAGATTCTTGATTGAACAAAAAACTCCAACAAAAATTTCACCATCGTATCTTAGAAAAAACATATTCCGTAAAAAAGTGCAAGACAAAGCGATATAGTTACCATTGTACTACATGGAAAAATACTCCTAAATAACTCTAATTCTTAGAAAAATGTAAAGTTAAGAAACAAGTAACTCAATGAATAAATTATTTTTTTTCTGAAAAAAACAATATCATTATTGCAAAGAAGAACATAAGGTGATTCAGTCACAGCTAAGGAAACCGGGAATTAGGAGGTGGAATATTTAAGTTTAGCTTACACTTATTACTTGGCACAAGTAAGTCTTGTCGTTTAGTTTCTCTTTATTAATGCTTCAAATAAAACCATTGTATGTTTCAATGTCATGACAGTGGAGTAAGCGTACTATGTTGTGTTTAATACAAATCTAGACTAAAAAAATTGTACCAAAAATGCTTCCAAGTCATGACATGAAAATATTGTTAAGTGATTTTACTGTATCCCCAAGTAATTGTGAATTGAAAATTTATCTAAGCCATTTTTTCACTCTATTTTTTAGTAAAATTTGAAATATTCATTACTTTTTAGCTTACCTAATTCCACATTTTTCCTTGAATTTTCACCTCTAATTTTTTAAACTAAAATCGAGTTCTTGTTATTTTTTAGTTTGACTTCAGTAATATTTTCCCGAAACTTTTTTTACTAACTTGTTAATCCAATCCAATAGGGCATTGTGCAAGATTTGGTCGTGAACAAAACAAATGTCCGAGACCAAATAAATATCTTTGAGACTCTTGATAATAATGTAGGTTGGTGTCTTGACCGATCAAATGGGGCAGGCTACAAAAAAGCCTATGTATATCTCGAAAATTCGACTTTCTCAAGGGAGCATTTTTCCTATTCACTCAGCTGGTTACAACGCAATCTAGGGCTATTTTTAGGATCCTAAATTATAGGGATATGACTTCTTCAACCTAGAGACCCACTTCAAAAAAAAAAAATTTTAAAAAACAAAACAAAACAAGAAGAAGAATATTTTAATGCACCTTGTTAGTGCTTGAAAAATATGTCTGAAGATTGAACATAGAGGATCTAATTTTTAAACAATCACACTTAAGTGTTTAAGAACTAAAAATCCATTTTTTAAAAAATAATTATATGTTAATTCCTAGGTAAATCCCAAAATTTTAGATTAATTCCTAGGTGAATCCTACAAATTTAGATTGAAAAATTCCTCTTAAGTAGCTATTCCCTTCGACAGAGTAAATGTTAATATTGCTCCCAAAGGAGCATAGTGTACTAGAATGGTGCGGTCGCATCAGTTAACATGTTATTGAGGTGATATAGGATGTGCAGCGTGCTACGGTTGTTGAGTGCGGTGTGATGGACGACAAATTTATAACAAGATAGTATGGAAAGGAAATAAAACCACTGTTCGAAACCGCGGATTGGGCAAAGTGTTCGGCTCCTAGCCGAGTACTCTTTGTGTGATGGACTACAAATATAACAAGATTATCACTAATATCAGCTTTGATTTGCAAGAATGATGAAGAGACAAATGATCACATATTTATTCTTTGTCGGCGCCTTGTGGGGTTGCGTATGCGGTCTGTCCCACTGGAATTAGGTACAATCCATGAGTATTGACCATCTGCTGGAGCAAGGATGGACCCCTAAGTTCATGGCTACCGGCTTGACTCTTTGGAGGATCCTATCGATAGTTGTGCTATGGAATGTTTGGAAGGAAAGAAACTCTATGACATTTGAAGATAGGAGGAGAGACATTGGCCAAGTTTGTCAAGCTATACAAAATTCAGTCAAAACTGTGGGCACCGGTGTTGCCTAATCTTAGGTCCTTTCTGAAGGAAAACATCTTTACCCATTTTAGGGATATCCTATTCTTCAGAAAGAATAGATGCAAATTTTCGATGGATTTGCTGCCTCTTATGGTTGGTTGGTTTAAGCTTAACTTCGATGGAAGTGTCTTAGTGGGGGAACAAATGTCATAATATGGTGGTCTTGACTCTAATGGAGTCATTAATAGTCTTATCAAGGACGACTGCATCATTGTGGGATCAATGAGGCTAAATTATGGGCCTTAAAGTTTGGTGTCTCTAAGTTGGAGCCTAGCCGCATGCGCCTCATTGTTGAAGGTGACCTAGCTAGCATCATAGTGCAAGGATCCGGAGCACCTCCTTTGGTTTGGAATCCAATAATTGGCGATATTCTTCATAGACTATAAGGGAGGGAGGTGATTTTCATCCATCCATACTGGGAGCGCAATGGAGACGCTGATAGATTAGCCAAGAGGCCACTGAGCCCACCACCTCCAAGACTTGTTCCTCGGGCTACTGTTTTTCTCACTGTTCTTTTTCCTTTCTTTGTTTGCTTTTGTTACCTCTATGCTTCTTCAATGTCCCAATGAATCTTGCATAGAGCTGAGTACTTGGCTTGAGTCCGAGTAACTCCGACTGAATAGGGCTTGAGTATTGTAGCAGCAGTAAAAAAATGGTTAAAAAATAAAATTACAAAAGAAATTTAAAAAATAGAAAAAATATATCTAACATATAATTAAACAAAACACATATAAATAAGGTTAAATTAGTAGTGAAAAATGGAGCTCGAAAAAATTCAATTTATGAATGGTGGTATTCTAGAAATACTCCAAAAAAAAGGAAAACCGTGAAGATAAATACTCATGAAATATCACAAATAAATTCCTCACTTTTTGATATTTTTTATAATTCTTTTGAACTTTTTTAATATCCCCAAGTAGACATTCACCCTAGAAACTTCTAGTACTAGGAACTCTAACCGAATTGAATAAAACTTTGACCTTTTTAAATCTCTCCCTCGATTTCATCGACATAAATCTATTCATACGGTTGCTCCTCAGCCGAACTGAAAGCTTTTTAATGCATGTCTTAGCAACACATTAAATAAGTCCCATTTGCATTCCCGTCTCTCTCTCTCTATCTCTCTCTATTTGTGACAAAAAAATAGGACATTTTTATTAAATTAAGAAATATAGTACATAGGTATGTGAAAGAAAACCAAACAAACTTCCATAAAAGAACACTTGTATCTTAAACCCATGTTTCGCAAAGGTCATCGGCCTGCATATTTGGTTCAAGATATTCATAATGAAATAGTAACAACCTCACCACAACTACAGGTGTCTATCCCATCAAGTCAAAATTTGGAGACAAAATTATTGAAGCCCTTAAACAAACCCCTAACATACCCTTAGATAAAATTAATTATTTTAAAGGAGATAATGATCCACCCCCACTTAGGCCCCCATTATTTTACTAAAAGGTATGCCTTTTGATTTTTTTCGCTTTATATGTTGAAAAGTGTTGGATTTGGTGCTATCCAAAATCACTCACATAAAGAAATCTCATAATATATGGGATTGAGATATTTACTTATTATGGGATATTGATATTTGATAAGTTTCCTAAGGTAAATAGAAATCAAAAAAGATTAAGACTCTTGGATATATTTATTGGTATTGAGATATATGTAACATCTATAGAAAGTTTTCTATTTAGTATGGATTCCTAATCTTATAAATATGGGATGAAAGATCAAAAAATATGTGTGCCCTAGTTCGGTCACCATTTAGGAAATGTGGCTTCCTCTAGAGATAAAGGGGGTAGGGCCTGTTGCATAGTGAGATGGTGGTTTCTTATAGAGAAGTAGTTCTCATAGAAATTTTGGGTTATCTTAGTTAAAGAGAAAGTTAGTTTTTCGTTGCTCTCGCAGCTGTATCTGATGTTATCAGTAATGGTTGCCAGAAGTGAGAACGAAATGAGACTGATTTAAAAAGGTTTGCTCAATTGGGTTTTGTCGAGCATTAGAGATGTAACTATATATTCCAAAATCTTTGATGCAACTTTCATTGGTATAGTGGATTTTTTTTTGACAGTGCCAGTGGATATAGCCCTCCTAAGGTGATCCGTGTAAATATTTGTGTTCTTGTAGTATGTATTTTATATTTTATTTCTCGTAATTTATTTATCAAAAATAACCTATCTGATTTAGAGCTTCCACGCACAACAAAAAAAGACATGTACCTGTTTTAGATTCATCTTGATTTCATTAAGGTCTCCAATCAATGCCCAAGGAGCTCTATAGTTCCTACTACATTAGCCAATGACATTTTGTATAATCTCTCTCATAATAACATAATTTGAGATGGGAGAAGGCAATGACATTTTGTATAATCTCTCTCATAATAACATAATTTGAGATGGGAGAAGGCATTTTCACCTTGCTTTCGACTCAGACGTATTAGCCCAATATTAGTTCTAGCTTGAAGCCTTTCCTTAAGCTGTCATCATGAATAGTGATTATTAGAGCTTAAGTCATGACCAGTCAAAATTGCAATCTTAATGGTTAAGGATGAATCTTACTCAATGCAGATGAGACAAACCACTATAAAACATAAACATGTGCAATGTGAACATTTCTTTTTGATATAAAGATGTCACAATCATTATGGAACATTAGATTTGAACTCGGGTAGTTGAGGAGGTATCATTTGGTCAATGATTTTATGTAACTGTTGTATAGTAATATGATGCAACAACCTTAAAAAACCATCCTATGGCCATTTCTTTGTTCCAAATTTTGAAATATACATTCTTTTCATTTTAATGAATAATAAAAAATAAAAAAAAATTGAAAACATAATCTAGAAAATATTTTTTTAGCCCAATTAACATAGGCCGTTCATTTTGGTGAGATGCTTAGAACTAGGCCTTATAATGATTTTTTCATTTCCATGTTTTTTGTATGGTTTTATTATCATTAGATGAACAATGTTAAAAAAGAAAAAAATGATTTTGAGTTTATCAAGGTTAAGATCTTGAAATTCACAAAATGAATGGTCTAGATTCGTTTTTGGAGGGGATGCATTTTGACCATATCTAGGCTTCAAATTGATCTTTTTTTTTTTTTAGGGGATTGATTACTGAGATGAAGAGAGTATGTGTGCAAAATTTGGCGTCATACAAATACTACAAACATAGTTTTCTAGAAGTGTCGTTTCATTATACTATGATACAACCATTGCATTGGATCATGCTAGTATCTTTTTTTTTTTTTTTGGTGACTTGGTTGAGGATGTATTATTGTTTGGGTACAAAATCCAAAATTTTTCAATGTCATAGCATACTGTCATCTTTGAATTTCATATCTAATAGCTAAAAATAATTGTGACTGCCCTATACTAAAATAAATGGTCTTGTAGCATACAATACCATATAAAATAGCAATCTTCTAACAACGCATGTTGATATGAGGTCCTCATCCAACCTGGAATAGGCACACACTAATTTTCTAAAATTACAAGCACCTCAAAAATCGAAAAACGATAGGGAGCACAATATTTGCCAGTATAAGGGTCAAGTCAATTAATAAAGGGTGTGGTTTCTATGAGGTTGCAACCTTAAGCAATTGTCAAAAATTCTTAGGATTATTAGAAAATCTATTTTCATATCTAATTATAAAATTTTAAAGTTAAAAAATAGTTAAAATTAAATCGATCTATAAATATATAAAATCTTGAAAATTGACGGTCTAGATAATGTGTTGCAAGATGAACTATTTTTGGGACTCAACATCTTTTTTTTTTTTTTCATATTGATACATCTCGATGTCAAGATGATCAATTAAAAGGTTTTTCAACATTATAACAACCTTGTTCGATGGATTTTTGAGTTGCTTCTTTAATTGTACATTTTAAGGTTGCAACCCGGTATAAACTTTTTCGTAGCATAACAAATCATGCACTGCGGGTGTATGATGTGATGATCTTTTTGCTCTCTAGAATCTCACTAGATAAAGCAAAATGTGTTAACAAAAGAGGCACTCGTCCAAATATCTAAACATTTTAAAAAACGGATCGGTAGCCTGAATTGGACATTGTAAAACCGGTTTGGATCGGTGAATCGCTAATCTGGATCGTCATTTTATTGTGCAGAAAAAATAATGAACCATCCAAAAATTTGGTATGGATTGATGAATTAATGTTTTTAATGTAGTAAAATGCCGTTTTACTATAGCAAATTGCCGGTTCTCTTCTAAACCCAGCCGATTTATTATATATTGACAGAATCAGCATAGGGTGACCGATTCCCAAGTCGGACTAGGCGATTCCGTGTAGAACCGGCCTTCTTTAAATCACTGATCTAAACACATTCGCATTTAAACATGGGGAAAAGTTTAAAAGCGGTCTTCTTTTAAAGAGGGGAAAAGTTTATATAAAGCCGAGGCTCTAAACAATCACATTCGAGCCTACCTCAAAAATTTCACTAAACGAGATTGTTTTGATGCCTAAAAATCCTTAAATGAATCATCTCGATATCAACATATATGGACATGAGAAAAAAATTGATTTCATGTTCTGGAAATAATGTATTTTGTAATGCATATTTTGACCGTCAATTTTCAAGATTTTCAAGTTTTCATAGATCTGTCGATCTACACCATTTTAGAAGCTTTAAACTTTATAAATTAATATCAAAATATATTTTAAGGCTATCACAAAGATTTCCAGTGTTGAAACCACATTTTTCGATATTATTTAAAGGTAGGTTCTAATTTGATTGTTTAGAGCCTAGGCTCTATACTAACCGCACCCTTTAAAGAATGGTCCTCAAAAAAATCCATTGTACAGACGAATTTTAGATCTAGATTTTTCATAGGATGATCATCTCTTCCACAATGCTTGTGAACAATGAAAAAAATGAAATCTAAAACTTAAAAATAGATTGCATAAAAGAATTAAAATGGACGGTCCATTGATTTTTAAGATAAAAAATAATTGATTTTTAAGATCGAAAGTTATTGTTTTCAAATTTACTATTGCAGTGGTCGTAATTATCAGCTTATGAAATTTTTGATCAAAATACATTTCTAAGACGGATTTTTTCGAAGGAGACCACGCTTGAATAGGTGCGTCAGCTAATGCACAAAACCCAGTCCTTGTATGAGTCTTAGTAGTTGTTTTGAGGGTCTGAGTCTTGTCTATTGTTTAATGGTGTTCCAGTGATGGGAAAAGTCTCGGTCATATGCATCCTCTTCAAAAAATCTATCTTAAATACTCGATTATGGTTCGAAGTTTAACAGCGTGATAATCTCTATCAGTAGGATTTTAGAAGGAGATTGAATAGAATGTGTTGATTCAATAATCTCATCTATTAATGATATTTCAAATAAATTATAAAAAAAAAATCTTACCCATTAGTGTCAATTAAAGTGTATTTGTTTGTGTGTGTATATATGGGATTGTATATAATGAGACTATTTATCTTTGGTACAATAAAGTTACAATTACTTATAACTATCCGATATGAAATCTGATAGTTTTGGTGTATCATAAAGTTTGAGAAAGTTTCTTTTAAACTTTGAGTTTGGTTAATGAAATAAATGCAGCCACCCAACTTGACATCCAATGGTCAAGATTAATTTTATATATATATATATATATATATATATATATATATATATATATATATATATATATATATATAAAGCAAATTTTAATAAAATGAATATTAAGTATAGGCTGACAAATATTAAAATGTAACGAGTGTTATATATACATGGAATATAAACCCTCAAATACATATTTGCATTCAAGCTAATATTACACGTTACTTCCTTTGTACATGTTAAATTTTGAAATCGTTCATAGTGGATATAGGATATGGAATAACCTTTCCTATGCAACGGAGTATCATGGAAAGGTGAACAATCCCAGGCCTATTGATATTTAGATGAGCCTCGCTAAGCACACCATTGAGCACGTTTCATCATGAATTTTCTGTATTTACATTGAGATCTTTGCCCTTATGATGCAAGAAATCAATGTTTTGCATGTGTCCAGTTGGAAAATTAGTTGCGCGAAAAATAGGAGCAAAATTGAATGAAGAAAATCCTTGCTGTTTTTGGTCCGTAAGAGTACTTTCTCAAGGTGATATTTGCCTTCCTAGAATACTGTAATAGATATGCATAAGGGCAACTTGTCATCAGGATACATGAAAACAAAAAGGTTTCTTTTTTTGCTTCAAAGTTCTATGCACCCGAGTTTGAAGCCCACTGCAGAACAACAGGGTAATATATTCTTAAGAAAAAAAAAAAGTGAAAAATGAGTAGAGAGAAAAGATGAGTGCTCTATTAAGTTCTTTAAAAATTTGCAGAGAGAAAGATGGTGCATTCAGCATGGAATTGGTGGGAAAATGACCCATTTTATAGAGCTCTAAGAGGCCCCCATTTACTGCTAAAGTGGTTGCATGTACCATCACAATCACAAGTTACATGCATCACCCTTAATCTTGATAGTTGTGATATATTATAAGCCTCTATTGAAAGAAATACCTATGTAATCTTTTGCCTGGGAAATATAATTTTGTTTTTTTTAATAATAATCACCCCTTATAATTTTGGCAACAAGGTCACTCACATATGGTCTTATTACAAACAATAGAAATTCCAAAAATAAACAACACATCAATAAAATAAATCTCAAGTACTTGATGCCATTCATACAACCTGATACTGGGCTTGAGAATACAAAATAAAAGAACTAACAAATAAAAGAAAAGATGCCGAAGATTACCTCAACTGGGCTTTTTACACCCCACACCGAGTCACCACATCTAATAACGTGGGATCAACGGTCTAGCTTCAATCTCAAACCGGAAAAGCTAATTTCGGCCAAACTAAGTAACCACCCTTAAATCTCTACAAAACTCTAACTCCCAAAAAAATAACTCTAGGCTTCCCTCTGATTTCTTACCCTAGTTTCTTCTTAGGTCTAGAGAGGAGAGAGAAGGTTAGAGAAAGAAAGCCCGGGAGGAGAGACAGGGGTATGGCCCCTAGGGAGGAGAGAGAGTTTAAGAGAGAGAGGTTAAAGGAGAGAAAGAGGTGTGTAGAGATGGGGGGAGAGAACCCCTATTTATAGTAAAATTTAGGTCTAAGGTTTCCCATAGTTTGTCTCTTTCTTGAGATTGAATATGGACCGTTGATCAAGGTGACTTGTGGGGTGAGAGATCTGAGCCATCCATTCCATAGATGGGCCATCAACATTATGAAAGGTGCATACACCATTATCCCCCTTTCTTTAAACCATTTTCCCATTAATATATTTAAATAAATTAAATCCATTAAAGATATAGTGCATACCATAAATTGCATATTCCATCTCATATTTTTCATAAGAATATTTCAATAATATCAAATTAAGATATTCCTTCAACAATCAAGATAAGATATGGTCAATATTTCCTAATCAATATTTGACCATATGCTACAAGATATAGTTACCATATTTAATAAACTTGAAGACAAAGCAACAAGAAAAAGTATCCAACGGTGGGGTGTGCCACTCATGTATAGTATGTGGGGCCCCACCTAATACCCACATGGTAGGTCCATGTGCACTATGGGCCCCCATATATTTTTTTTAATAAATATTTTAAAATTAAACAAAATGAATTTTAAAACATTATAACTTTTTAAATCAATAACTTCATTTTTATAAGTCGAAAAATAAGAAATAAAATATCAAATGACTTATAAAAATTCAAATAATAAATTTAAAACAATTTAATAATAAAATGAACACAATTAAATTAATATGATGGGAAGTGGATCCATATGGTTCAGGAATTCTATCAACGATCATGGGGTACTCCACCTTCAACTGTGGACTACATACCACACTTGCTTTATCAAACCGGCCCAGTGTTTCTCATGACCCATAATCCAAGCAAGGGCTCATTAGCAGGTCATCAAAGTCTGGCCGATAAGCCAAGGGGTCGCAATCCCAGTTTGTGGATTACAGGTCCTCCCCTAGAGACGATTCAAGGTCACCACGACCTGATGCGAACACAGCTCTATGGCGCATAGGGGTATCTCTCGCACATGCATATGCATCACCCAAAAGTGGATATCTGGCTTTCCCGAACAATCTATCAATATGCATGTCGTGTGATGGAACATGGATGAGGTTTTGGCGCCCGTCTCAGTAGGCCTACCATCACACACAAGGATCACACAGTCCCTTGGCTCTCTCATCTAGGCATAAGCTCCGACTTTATCAAGGGCTAACCCCTCCTCGGTCTTTATGCCCAGGTACCTTGGGTTTTCCAACCGTCTGGCCTAGATCGATAAGCACAGTCCGGTATAAACAAACATCATTTGCTTAGTATGGTCCTCAAGTGACTACACTCCAACTGAGTTTATTTTTCACTAAAATGAAAGTATTTCAATACACACTCATAAGGCCTTTAAAGGCTACATAAACCCAACATCCATCTCTTCAACGGTTAGTGACCGTTGGAAGTCCCACCTATGCCATGCTCGCAAAAAGATGTCGAACCTCGACGCTGAACCATACATGTGCTCGAGCAAGGGGCATCTCATGCACCAATGCAAGTGTGCGAAGTGCAACATGAGCCATCAAGTGCCCTTGCCTTCAGACACACACGTCACATGCTCTACACATGCACCATCATTTTCTCCTTTGTTCTAAGAGTATAAAACCTCGAAATGGCCACACTTAAATACTACTCAATCCATACTCTCTTCAATGTTGGACTAAAAACCCATACATTTCTCTATAAAATAAAATTTAGAAAAACCACATAAAATACTATATTATTTTTAAATACATGCAAGTATTTGTCAAAACAAAAAATACTGACATTTTTCCCACTATCTTAAAATAACATAAAAACTATAGCGATTATATTATTTGCATTTCATGAAGGTATCTTTCGATTTGAACCTTCATTTAGGGTGTCTACTATAAAGTTCATCAAGTACTACTATAGCATATAACTTTGGCCCAGGTTTATCTTACAGACCGGTAATAAACTAAAAAATAATGACTAACTCTGTTGCCTTTAGATACCAACACATTTCGAGCCTTGTGCTCTTATCAATCCCTTTCTTCGTAAACAAAATGAAACACAAATCCAAAGCTCTGATAGTGGTTGTTGTGATCAATGGTGGTAAAAATTCAACAAGGGCGTGTCACATTAATAGCTATTGTGCATCCAAAATTATATAAACCAACAATAGAGAATATGGAATCAAAGTGAAAGCATGGAATGAAAAATACAACAGCAATAACATCACATGAAACAAATATTTAATGTGGTTTTGTCACAAATTGTAACTATATCCACGGGGAGAATGGTGCAAAGCTTTACTTACCGATGCAATGGAGATTACAAGAGAAAATGACGTCCAAAGCTCCAGTTTACAACAACTTTATCTCTTTAAAAACAGGCCCAAAACAGTGCTCCAAACATTCTATAAATGGACATGTTCTCTCTGTAAAACAGGCCCAACAACCAAGTTTCAAGGACCCAATAAAAATCATTCTTCTAGCAGTTTCTCTCACTAAAAATCAGGGCAAAAAAATAAGACAAAAAATATCCATTATGAGTTATCTTTCTCTTCCCGTTTTTCTCTTTTGTCGTTCAATCTTTCTCACTCTAAGCCAATCCAATTTTTCATGAACGAACAAAGCATAATAGAACTCGATTGTCAACTTGCTCGTAAAAAGATCACCTCTGGCCTACTTTGGGCTGCATATTTTCACACTTCCAATCAATTGGCAAATATTTTTACAAAAGCCCTCGGCCGCGAATGCTTAAATTATCTTACTATCAAGTTGGGAGTCATATCCATTGGTGCTCCAACTTGAGGGGAGCATCAAAAGATTTATCCCCATCTAAACACAAGGTTTGACTTCACTGTGTGTAGTTATTGTAATGTCCAGCTTCTTATTTTTGTAATGTTTATCTTCTTATCTCCACAAATCCCACAAATATTTTGAGATGTTGCTCTTGTAACTTAAATAAACCGTGTAAAGCAATAGAAAAAATATTTCTTCTTCTCTCTCTTATTCCTTTTATCAATATCCATATACATCCTCTTCAAAAAAAATATCTTAAATACTGGTTTATGGATTTGAAGTTTCAACCAGTAGGATGTTAGGAGGAGGATGCACTCGAATAGAGTGTGTTGACACTAATTTTTTCATCCATCAGTACCTTTAAAAAAAAATATATGTTTACTAGTCTCAATCAATGTGTGATTTTGTGTGTGTGGATATATAGTGAATATTTCAATGCGCAACAATTTGCTCCTTGTGGTGATAAAACCTTTTCCTATGGGACAAATTTTCATCGACTTTACGCACAAACCAAACGTGTGTAAACTATATGTTCCATACGAAAACAATTTCATGATACAAGTTTTCATACAAACCTGAAGAGAATATGTAATTATCCTTAATTAATTGAATGATATAGCAAGGGTCTATACAACAGTATGTAAGAACAACTGGATAAGGATCCTTAACTGAGTAAATCAAAGATATGGTTACAATCAATATTTACAATAAATTAAAATAAGCCAAAGATATGTTAACTACTAAATAATCTCTTTCAAATTCAAAATGCTCTTTCTCTCAATACCCTCACGTAAGATGAGTGAGCTATTAGGCAGTGTTGGGCGAGTGTAGCCATTAAAGGCCTTATGAGTGATTGTAAAATGAAATTATATAATGGAACATGAACTCAGTGAGGGTGTGGTCCCTTGTGGGCCATACTAAATAAACAATGTTTGCTTATTATACTAGATCGTGCTTAACGTGCTAGGCCGGTCTGGTTGGGGAAAACCCATGTTGCTTAGACTCTGAGAATCGTACCAATGAGGGTTTTAGAGGTTATCCCTTGATGAGGTTAAAGTATGCCCAGATGAATGAGTCGAGGGACTATGTGACCCTTGTGTGTGATAGAGGCCTTCAAGGACGGGGCCAAAAACCTCATCATGTGTGTCATCATACGACATGCACATCGATAACTGTTTTTGAGAAGCGTATCACCTTTCAGGGTGAAGCGTATGCATGTGCGAGAGATAGCCCATGCGCACTATCAAGCTATGGATTGCATCAGGTCATGATGGCCTTGTGTTTCGTATCCGGAGGGGACCTGAAATCCATATACTGATACTGCAACCCCTTGCTCGTTAGCTAGACTTTGGTAACCCACTAATAATCCCCTACATAGACTGTGGGTCATGGGCAATGCTGGGTCGGTTTGAGAAAGTATGTGTGGTTCGTAGTTCGTAGTTGGACATAGAGTGCCCCGGTAGATATTTATTCTTGTACCTTATTGTTCATTTTCCCATCAAGGTTTTATTTTTGCTTATTTTAATTATACTTAATTTTTAGAATTATTATTTGAATTTTTCTAAATCTCTGGATATTTTATTTATCAAATTTAGATTTATAAAAACAGAGATATTGATTTTATAATGATTTAAGTATTCAAATAATGATTTCGTGTATTTCTAAAATTATAAAACTAACTTAAATTGCATGGGAGGCCCAATAGGTCTTTTTAGCCCACCATTGCATCTTGGGTGGGGCCATTTACGTGCCACCATGGGTGGCACGCCCCACCTATAGCACCTTCTAATATTTGTGAACAAGCTTGGAGACTTGAGAGATAAGAAAGTATTGTTTTTAGAAAGTTTAAAGTCTTGAGGAATATTTGATTAATATTTTGGAATGTGCGAGAAGGCTTATGGATAAAAATAAGAAAGGATAATTTTATGATATGTAATTTCTTATTTAAATTAATTGATGAGAAAATGGTTTAGGAAGTGGGGAATAATGGTCTAGCATCTTCCATAGGATGTTGATGGCCCATCTATAGAATGAAGAGCTCAGATCTCTCGCCTCACAAGTTACCCAAGATCACATGGTTCATATTCAATCTCATGTGAGTGGCAAGCCAAAGAAAACCCTAAGAAACCCTATTGTATCTTTATTATATCTTTTATTTCCAAGTATAGGTTGCGTCTTTTCTTTTGTTAATGAAAATGATGGCTTCAAGTTCTTGAGATCTTATTGTATCCTTTTATTTTCTTTTATTTGAAGTTGTTATATTGAAAAAGGACTTCTTGTGAGTGATCTAGACCATGAAGAAAAGAAAAAAATTGAAAAGGAAAGAAAAAAATTATTATATACTCTGGCTAGATCACACATGTCCTTCTTTCAAGCAAATAGTCATATTGTCTCTTAGAGAATGAAAGCGAGTAGGAGATAGGCCTTTTGTGAAGATATCAGCGGTCTGTGCAAAGCTGGGAACAATCTGAATACATAATGATCCTTGGGCAACACGTTATCAATATCAATATGCTTAGTGTGGGCATGAAGTACCTGATTGGATGCTAAATTTGTGGCACTGACGTTATCACAGTGAATCATAGGGGGAGAAGGTACAAATATATACAAGTCGTAAAGAAGAAAGATGATCCAATGAATATATGCAGTTGTAGTAGCAAGAACTCGATACTATGCTTCAACACTAAATCTAGCTACTGTACGTTGTTTCTTGGTGTGCAAAATCAAGAGATTCGTTCCAAAGAAAACACAACTGCCAGAAATATAACGACAACTATCTGGGAAGCCAGCCCAATCTGCATCAGAGTTAGCCCGAAGTGTCTCATTAAAAGAACATTTTATAATGATACCAAGATTAGGAGTCCCTTTAATATAACGAAGATTGAGTTTAATGACAACGAGATGTTTGGTGCGAGGTTGGTGCATGAATTGGTAGACCTGATTAACTGATAAGTGATATCAAGTCGAGTCATTGTGATAAGTTGAGACATTACTAAGAGGATCACCATCATAGAGAGAAATCTTGGAACTAGAAGTGACTGGAGAGGAGAAAGGCTTTGCACCAAGCACTACTAACCGTTTAAGGAGATTAAGAGCATACTAGCTTTGGCTTAGCTGAATGTCAGACGAAGAGCAATGGACCTCTATATCAAGAAAGAAATGGAGGTCACCCAAATCTTTAACGTCAAACCTGTTGCGAAGCTTAGCAATAATAATAGAAAGAAAACAAGAATCAACCCCGGTTAGTATTGTGCCATCAATATATAAGAGGAGTACAATGAGTCAATGGGATCCATGATGAATGAACATGGATGTGTCAGATGAGCTATACAAGAACTCAAGCTCTAGTAGATAAGAGCTAAAACTAATGAACCAGGCATGAGGGGCTTGTTTGAGACCATAAATAGTTTTATGCAGGCGATAAATATGGTTAGGGTAGTTCTTGCCAACAAATCTAGGGGGTTCATATAGACAACTTCACAAAGTGTACCATGTAAAAACACATTTTCAACATGAAGTTGTTTGATGGGCCAACCATGATTAACTACAATGGAGAGGACCAGTCGTATTATAGGAGGTTTAACCACAAGACTGAAAGTTTCATCATAATCCAAGCCATATCGTTGATGAAACCCTTTAGTGACTAAGCGAGCTTTATATTTCTCAATCGGTCCATCTGCCCGTTGCTTTAGCTTATACACCCATTTGCACCAACTATAATAGAGGTTGATGAAGCTGGAACCAATGACCATGTGTGGTTTTTTAAAAGTGCATTAAATTCATCACCCATAGCGACCTTCCAATTGGGATTTTTAACAGCATTAGAATAACAAGTGGGTTCAATAGGTTGGGATGAAGCAAGATAAGTTTGAAGGCAAGTGAGAAGAGGATGCCGAGAAGTGAGATAGTTAAATGGAACTTTTGGTCAGCGAGTCCATCTCTAGTGCGAGTGATCATATGATGTGGAAGAAGGAGAAGGACTAGAGGAAGCTGATGGTATGGAGGACTCAACGGATGAAGGCAATGCCAAGCTTGATTCAAGAGAGAGAAGTACATGAAGATGGAATTCAAGAAACATTTTGTAATGGAGTAGGCACCTCAGAGATAGGAGCAATGGTGTTAGAAGGGACAACAATGAAAGCATCATGTGGTGAGGTAATGGAAAGAGGTGGAGCAAGCCAAAGACATATGTATCCTTGGTGTTGGAACCCATAGCTAAGAAACAAACAAGGAATGTATCTAGGCTCTAACTTATCAGAGCGATAAGAGCCAAGAAATTGATAGCATCGAGGGGGACTACTAAATTGAACTTCATATGGAGACTTCTACCCCAAAGTCAAAGTTGGAAAATAATTTATTAGGAAAACAACTGTGGAGAAGGCCTCCATCCAAAAGTGTCGAGGCATGTGAGTTTGATGGAGGAGAGTAAGACTAGTTTCAACAATATGGCGATGCTTGAGCTCTGCAACTCCATTTTACTCAAGAGTATGAGGGCAAGACAAGCAGTGTTGATTACTAGAGTTCGACAATAATTGCGAGAATAATCTATTAACTCATGATCACCATCAGACTGCACCAAACTTGATTTTAGTAGCGAAAAGGTTGTCAACCACATTTTAAAATTTTTGGAAATATTCAACAGTCTCATATTTTACTTTAGAGGGAAAATCCAAGTGTATTTTGATTAGCCATCCACAAATATCAAGTAATATCTATAGCCCCCACAAGAAATCTTCAGGGCTGGTCCTCACACATCTATATGAATAAAGTGCAAAGCAATAGGAGATAAAGAATTGGAAAGATGAAATTTCAACCAACTTCTATTAACACCACAATCCAAACAATCTATTAAAGTTTGTCTACCAATCACCGAGAGGCACTTATTTTTTAGAAGAAAATTTAGAATGCGAGAGCCAAGATGACCCAAAAGCTTGTGCCAAATATCAACTGTAGAATTCCTTTGAACAAATCTAACAAAATTGAGGTGTTTCACACTGGTTGCAACTTTGATTGGGAAGAGCTCATTATGAGTCGGTCCTTCGTGTAAAGCCTTCTCCATGTGTCGATTCTTAATACAAAATCTAGAATGATGAAAAATAAATATGCAGTCATTGTCTTTAGTAAATCGTGAGACAGAGATAAGATTTGCTTGAAGATGTGGCACATGTAAAGTATCTTTTAAATGAAAACTAGATAAAGGAGTATGAAGGCATGTCGTACCACTACTGTTAATAGAAAGAGTGTTACTATTTGCCACCACAATATGTTCTTGACCAATATAAGGAGATGGATGCGTGATGCTACTAGCATCTGCTGTCATGTGGTTGGTTGCTCCTGTGTCAAGGTTCTAAGTGAAATCATCAGGGTTCTAAGTGAAATCATAAGGATATGTAGAGAGGTTCATGGCAGAGAAAGTTGTTGGAAGATCACCAAGTTGATATGTATAATTGTGATGATGTCGACAATGCAAGGCATTATGACCAGCCTTGTTACAGATTTGAAAGATAATAGATTAACGTTTTGGACGTGTAGGTGTACCACGTGTATTGGGGTCAAATATCCCGCTGCCACGAAAGACATGAGACGAACCAACTCGGTGCGTCAAAGAATCATGTCTTTGGCCTCCTCCTTGACCATGACCACAACCTCAATTCCAACGACCGTGGCCCCTTGAGGTGACCAATATTTTCATTGGTCGAAGAATGATATTGTTCTAATCGCTTCTCACGATTAAGAAGCATGTTTCAGAGAGCTTCAAAGGAGGATAGCTCAAGGCTTGTGGTAACTGATGTAATCAGATAATCATAATCGATACCAAGACCATCCAATGGATGGAAAATGAAGTCCTTTTGTACGACTGGTTATTGTATGGCTGCCAACTCATTTGCAAGAGCTTTAAGTGTCTCCATATATGTAGATATAGTGAGAGAACATTTGCAAAGGGCAGAAAATTCATGTCTGACTTGATACAATAGAACATTAGTTTGAGAAGTAAATGCCCTTTCAAAGGCTTGTCATGTATCACCGGCAATAGTGTATCCAATCACTTGAGCAAAGATGGCTGGAGTAAGAGTTGCATGAAGCCAACTGATGAGTAATTGATCTCTTTTCTTCCAAACAATATACTCATAATTTAGAGCGAGCATCTTTCACCCAATTCATTAACGCTCTCAATATATTCCTTTGGAGGAATAGAAGTTCCATCTACAAGGGAAAGCATATAAGTGCTGTAAAGTATTGGCATCAACTGACTCTTCCACATCAGATAGTTGTTATGATCTAATTTGATCATGACCTAAGAGAATTGGGCAGTCCAGGTACAGATGGCACAATAGCGTCAGTCTTGGTACTACATGAGAATGTGTTTGATGTCATTTTAAATAGCACAGAAGAGAAAATGGAGACTGTTATGGTTTATGAAGGGTAAATAAATAGTATCTTTTTTGCTTGAATTGAATAAGACAAAAAAAGGAGAGGCTAAAACCCAATAAGAAGAAAAACAAATAAGGAAAGCTCCAATGCGAGGAATGGTATCAGAGCACGATAGTCCTTAGCCTTGAATATTGACGCTACTCTATCTCTTGAGGGCTTTCTTTATTTCTCACTCACCTTTTGCCAAACAAAGAATTGCTCCAATCCATTGGGATCAAGCCCGACATCAGGAGTCCCTGATTCCTCCATGGAGAGTAAAATTACTTTTCACATATCCATCTATTAGAGTGGTGAAGGTAAATTCATAAAAAAAAAGACCTCCCCTTACCATGTCATCCATGCACGACTAATAGGGCTGAGAATTAACCCGATTCAGGTCCGAAATCCGGAATTTGGATCCTATTCAGATTCGAGTATGGATCGAAGATTTGGATCCAAAATTCAGATCCAAATTAAAATCTGAATCGGATCTAACTGCAGGTGGATCCGATTCTAGCCGACCTAGTTTTTTAAATAATATATATTATTCTATATCTATATATATTAATATATAACTATATAATATATAAAAAAATTAATTTTTAGAAGACCTAATCCTCACCGTACATTCGAGATCAACGGTGGGGATTACGTTTAGCATATCTGTCTCTCTCTAAACTCAAGTTTAGGGTGTCTAGGTAAACCCATTGTCATTGCCCTGCGCCATTTCTCTGAATCCACACGTTTTATATTTGGACCTGGTTTCTATGCGGCCAAGCCTGCATATGTAGAAATGTTGGCCTCTGAATAAATTTATTTTTGAGATGGATTTTAAGGCATAATTGTTAATGACATGTAATCTCTAATATGGAGATCATGAATATGAAAAAACTAAAGAAATTTTAAAAATTAGAAATAATAATTCTAATAAGAAAACATTTGGACCGTTAGTTTTCATTGTTTTTAGATAGAACACCTACTCGCATCCATCTTTAAGATGGACACTTTACACTTTATGGACCGCATATGTAGAAATGTTGTCCAGCCTGCATGAGACAATTTTCTTTTATATTTTCCTGAATCCCAATTACTAGGCTCATGACCTATTTTTTAGAAAGCTAAAGCAAGACCCCCTCTGTTAATGGAGGTAAATTTTCATGCCCTAACAGCATTGGTGATAGGGCTGATGAGTCTGTGCTGGACATGGTGGTTGCTCCAAATGACCAGAGAGAGAGAGGGGCAAGGGTGCGGAAGAAACACTAAGAGAGAGAGGCGGGGGTTCAAAGAAGGACCAACGTGATCTTGTCAAGGAATATATATATATATATATATATATATATAATTCCTTTCACCCCTTTTTTTTGGCAATGATTACTTACAAGCGGTCTTGTTACAATAATTATTGCTTCAAGAAAAATAAAAATAAAACCAACAAATCCAAGACCATAAAACCTTGATGTCATTAAACTAATTTTCTTTAAACAAATAAAATAACCACTACTTCTCATCCTTGGGAATGTAAAAAACTATAATTGAAAAGGCAAGAAATAAAAAGAAAAATGTCGAAGGTTACTATAACCGGGCTTATTACACCCCACATCGAGTCACCACCATCCGATGGTGCGGGATCAACTATCAACCTTCAATCTCAATAGAAAAGCAAGTTTCTAAGCAAACCCTCTAATGGAACAAAATTCGAATATATGTACAAACTCACAAGACCTAGTTTAAGCAACATAGTATCTACTTGCTACTACCCAACCCTTAGGTCCATCAAAGCAAGATGAGAGAGATAGAAACCATTTAGGTGGGACGTACTCCTTAGGTCAACCTAGAGAGAGACATAGTCCAAGAGGTGGGGCGTGCCCCTTAGTATGATCTAGAGCGAGAGAGAGAGAGAGAGAGAGAGAGAGAGAGAGAGAGAGACTTCTAGAATTGGGGCATACCCCCTATTGCTACCAAAGAGAGAGATAAAAATATAATTAGAGAGAAAAGAGATATTGGTGTGTTGAGAATTATGGGAAAGGGGGCTTCTTAGGATTTCTATCATTGGCTTCTTCTTGTGGATTGCATATGAACTATTGATCATAGGTGACTTGTGGGATGAGAGATTTGAGCCCTCCATTCCATAAATGGGCCATCGGCATGTTATAGAATGTGCTAGAACCTTTATCCTCATTTTTTCTTTTGAACATTATTCCATCAATAAAAATTAAATAAGATAACATTAATCATAATATTGTGTTTTATCCAAAATATGTATAAGTCTTACCATGCTTTTAAAGATTCATTCAAATCTTCCTCAAGCCCAAATCACCTTTCCAAATCTCATAATAACTTGGCCTCCTAGCCAAAGTTATTACTCACCCAAGGGGATAGGAAGCCCCTAAAATTTTAGTGTGCCACCCATGAGGTGCCTTTGTTAACCCCACCAATTTAGGCCATGGTGGGCCCATGTGCACAATGGGCTCCCAATGCTATTTTAAATATTTTAAAAATTAATAAAATATTTTAGAATTAATTTGAATGTTTAAAATACTGAAAAATCAATATCTCCGTTTCTATAAATCCAAATTTTATAAATAAAATATCTAGAGATCTAGAAAAATTCAAATAATAATTCTAAAATCATATCATCATAAAATAAACACAATTAAATTCATTAGATGTGATAAAGATCCATATGGTCTTGGAATAAACATTTTGGGGCACTCCACCTTCAACTGTGGACTACGGTCCAACCGACCCAGTATTTCTCATGACCCACAGTCCATGCAGGGGTTTATTAGTGGGTCACCTAAGTCTGGTTGATGAGCCAAGAAGTCGTAATCCTAGTTTGTGGATTTCATATTCTTCCCTAAAAATGTGTCAAAATCACCTGGACCTAATGTGACCACAGCTCCTATGGCATATAAGGGTATCTCTCACACATGCATAAGCTTCACCCTAAAAAGTGGTTCACTTTATCGAAACGGCTATCTTTATACATGTCATGTGATGATATATAGATGAGGCTTTCACCCCCGTCTCTGAAGGCTTCCATCATACATAAGGGTCACACAGTCTATTTGCTCACTCATCTGAGCATACTCTGACCTCATAAAGGGATGACATATTAAAGCCCTTATTAGATAGTTTTCTATGTCAAGGTAACATAGGTTTTTCTCAACCGACTAGCCTAGACCATCAAGCATAGTTCGGTATCAACAAATATTATTTGCTTAGTATGGTCTACAAGGGACCACACTCCCATTGAGTTAATATGCCATTATATCAAATGTTTCATTACAAGCACTAATAAGGCCTTTAATGACCACATTCACCCAATGTCTTTGAAGGCCTTATATTTTATCTTTCTCACTTTCTCTCATCCCCATCTCTCTCACATGTCTTATAAAAATATTAGGGACTACACCTTTTGTTAGAGGGTCTGCAATCATCAGATCTGTGGGTATATAGCTAATCTCGATCTCTCTAAATCTCACATCATTCTTTAGGAGATAGAAATATGGTTTTATATGCTTGGATTTCTTATGAAAACGTAGCTCCTTTGATACGTAATTTGACGTTGTAATGTCGCATAAAATCCTTACTGCTTCACAACGCAAGGGATAAAAATTGATTTGATTAAAAAAAAAACTTCTTAATTCATATGGCCTCCTTGGCCGCCAAACAACATGCCATGTATTCAGCCTCCATGGTGGACAATGCCACCACATCCTGTTTGTTTGAGTTCCCAAACATTGTACCCCCTCCAAGCATAAATACATATCCAGAAATAAGTTTCGCACCAGCTGGATATGCGAGATAGCTTGCATCTGAATACCCATCAATTGCTATTTTAATTCCCTTTTTGTATGTAAGCGCATAGTTCATGGTCCATTTTAAATATCTGAAGATTCTCTTAACCACTCTGCAATGCTCCTCTTCAGGATTTCATTGGAATCGGTTAACCATGTTCATGGCGAAATATAAGTCAGGCCTTGTTCCCATCATGTCGTACATAAGGGACCCAACTGCGCTTCTATAAGTGTAGAACACATTTTATTACTAAGCCCATCATGTCGTACCTTGGGGTAGACATGGGCTACACTTATCCATATCAAACTTTTGCAGTATCCTCTTGCACTAGGTTGCCTAAGAAAGTTGGATAGTTTTCTCTTTTCTGTTTCTTGTTATCTTGAGGCCCAACACATATGAAACTTCTCCAAGATCCTTCATATCGAAGTGTTGTGCAAAGAAAATTTTAGTCTCTACCACTAGAGCAATTGAGCTACTAACAATTAGCATATCATCCACATACAAGGAAATAAATATCACATCACTCCCACTATCTTGAAAATATTAGGTTATATGATGTAAATGGATTTTCAAGAAGAAGTTAAATGAAACCCCTTAAAGGGTATCAAATATTCTTTTTCAGGACAAGACAAGGCTTCAATGTAAGTTTTAAGTTCAAAATCTGCATCATCCTCAATTCTATCATAGTGTTCCCTCAGGTAGACATAGTGTTCTAGGTATAAAAGTGGTTTACTAATTCGATCGCATCTCGGTTAGGGTTCAGGATCATTTTTAATTGAGGGTTCGGGTTCAGGCTCAAGTTTATTTAAAGTTTCGGGTTCGAATTCTCTAAGCACGTCCTTGTTTCTTGCCTTCGTAAAGAGGTTGGCTTGTTTGTGACTCAATCTTGCTTCAAGGAATTCTTCCTCGAAGAAATGAGCATCGTCGCTCTCAATAACTGCCATGGTTTCAAGGTTGCAGAATCAATACCCCTTACCGTGGTTTGGATAGCCAATGAAAATGGTCTTTATAGTTTTGGGTTGAAGTTTGGTTCCATTTTGGTACGGGATTAGGACATGGATTGAGCAACCTCAAACTTTAAGATGATCAAGAGGGAGCACGACTGGTGAATATTTCATGAGGAGTATGTAAGGCAGCTTTTGTAAGAGTCCAATTAAAGATATAACATGCCGTCACACGGCAGTATGCCCCCATCATACTTCTTACCATTTCACCCAAAGTCATATTACGTATCTCGGCAACACCATTTTGTTCGGTAGTATAAGGCATGGTCTATTGATGGATGATTATGTTTTCAACACAAAGTTCTTTAAAAAGTTCGGATGAATATTCCCTTCCTCTATTGGTTATAAGGACTTTAATTTTCAAGTCAATTTGATTTTTTACATCGGCTTTATATTTTTTAAACTTTTCTAAAGCTTCGGAATTTGTGTGTATTTGATACACATGACCATATCGCGAGTAATCATCTATAAAAGCGATGAAATATCTTTTGCAGCCTTTAGTAGCCACATTTATAAGACCACATATGTCACTATGAATGATTTCTAAAACGTTAGTATCTCTTTTACCGTGGTATTTTTCCATTAGTTGTTTTGGATACAAGACTCACACACTTTCGATAAATCACCCTTATAATTTTGAAGAATACCATCCTTTTTCAATCTTCCATTCTTTTGTAATTAATGTGTTGTAACTTCATATGTCAAAGGATAGCATCCAAATCATTAGGGGATAAGACATAAGCAATGTTTTCTTTCATTTCAATAGTAAATAAACCATTCACAAGATGTCCAGGTATAACAACATTATTACTCATCTTAACTACCACCTTCTCTTCAATGAAAGTGATCACAAATCCCGCTAGAGCCATTTTGAGAATCGAAACCAATCACTTCCTCATATCAGCAACGTACAGTACTTGCTTTAAGATCAATACGCTCCCGCTCTTCAATTTAAGCTTAAAATCCCCGACTCCAAGCACATCGGTCTTCTAGTTTCTTCCCATATAGATGTGTTGCTCTCCGATCCCCGTGAGAGTAAACGAGCATAAGGCTTCTTTGATGTTTGTGACATGAGTCGTAGCTCCTGAGTCAAGATATCAAGAAACTCCCTTGGGGTTGGCAAGCAATGTCTCAAAGACCACAAGCAAGTTCTTTGTTGGTCCTACCAAATTTGTTGGACCGATCATACTTGCTACGTGGTCTACCTTCTTGCAAATAAAGCAAGTCCTAGTCTCTCGTTTTCGTCTTTTATTTCTAAAATCTCTCTTTTTGTTGTCTCTTCTCTTTCCAAAATTATTTTTACCATTTCCTTTCTCAGGTTTAAAAGATGGTGGAAATTTTACCATATGTACGGCCTCCCTTGGAGTTTATGTTGGTGTATGTTTTGAGTTTCTCATTTCTTCTTTTCCTTCGATTGTCATGATGAGCTCTTCCAACTTTGGGACCTTCCTTTTGGCCAAAAAGGAGGACACAAAAATCTTCCTTGAGTTAAGAAGTGAATTCATGAGATGAATCAATTGCACGGGTTAAATAGGTTTCATGTCGGTGTCTTCCATCTCTCGGACTAGTGCACAAAAGGTATGCACGTGATCCGAGAATTTAGTTCCCTGCATCATCTTTAACTCATTGTACATTTCATGGCTATGGATTGTTTCATGAGGGAGATATCTGCATTTCTCTCAAGCCTATCATAAATTCCAATTACTATGTAAATTGACTCATACTCGAAGGCATACGAGTTGATCATTGCACACAAGAGAATGTGCTTACATCTCAAGTTCCTTCTCTTCCAATTCTCATATTCATCTTTGATTTCTTGAGATGCATCAGCACTTGGACGATGGAGACGACGCTCATAAAGCATCTCATGTAAGTTTTCCTCATAAAGAACATACCAAATCTTCTTTTTACAAGAGGCACAATTGGTCTCATCAAATCTTTTGATTTTTTGGATCTCCGAGATGAAGGTATGGGCAGTCATGTTTTTTATTCCCAAGCTAGATTTAGATTCAATAAAGATAAAATACTCCTAATGGCAACAAGTAGCATCGCTCTGATACCAATGAAAGAAGGACCAATGTGATCTTGGCGGGGAATATATATATTATTATTATTATTTTCACCCCTTTTTTCGGCAAAGATTACTTACAAGCGGTTTTGTTACAATAATTCTTGCTTCAAGAAAAATAAAAATAAAACCAACAAATCCAAGATCTTAAAACCTTGATGCCATTAAACAACTTTCTTTAAAGAAAGAAAATAACCACTACTTTTCATGCTTGGAAATATAAAAATAATATAATTAAAAAGGCAAGAAATAAAAAGAAGAATGTCAAAGATTACTTCAACAGGGCTTATTACACCCCACACTGAGTCACCACCATCTGATGGTGCGGGATCAACGATCAATCTTCAATCTCAATGGGAAAGTAAGTTTCAAGGCAAACCCTCTAATGGAACTATAAACTCTTCTTGATCACAAAATTCGAACTTAGGTACAAACTCACAAGACTTAGTTTAAGCAGATGGCATCTACTTGCTACTACCTAACCCTTAGGTTCATCAAAGCAAGATGAGAGAGATAGAACACCATCTAGGTGGGGCGTGCCCCTTAGGTCAACCTAGAGAGACAAAGTCCAAGAGGTGGGGTGTGCCCCTATGATCTACAGAAAGAGGCTTCTAGGGTTGAGGTGTGCCCCCTACTACTACCAGAGAGAGAAGAGACATATTGGTGTGTTGAGAATTCTGGGAAAGGGGTCCTCTTTTTATAGTGAAAAAATAGGATGAAGATTTCTTAGGATTTCTATAGCTTGCTTCTTCTTGTGGTTTGAATATGAATCATTGATCATGAGTGACTTGTGGGATGAGAGATTTGAGTCATCCATTCTATAGATAGGTCATCAACATGCTATGGAATGTGCAAGAATCTTTATCCCCTTTTTTTCCTTTGACCATTATCTTATCAATAAAAATTAAATAAGATAACATTAATCATAATATTATGTTTTATCTAAAATATGCATAAGCCTTATCAAGCTTTTAAAAGATTCATTCAAATCTTCCTCAAGCCCAAATCACCTTTCCAAATCTCATAATAACTTGGCCTTCGAGCCAAAGTTATTACTCATATCAATTCAACCCTATAAAATAGGAAAACCACTAAAAGTGGGCCGTGCCACTCATGGGGATAGGAAGCTCCTAAAATTGGGGCGTGCCACCCATGAGGTGGCTTTGTTGGCCCCATCAATTTAGGCCATGGTAGGCCCATGTGCACAATGGGCCGCCAATGCTATTTTAAAAATTAATAAAATATTTTAGAATTAATTTGAATATTTAAAACATTGAAAAAATCAACATCTTCATTTCTATAAATCCAAAATTTATAAATAAAATATCCAAAGATCTAAAAATATTCAAATAATAATTATAAAATCATATCATCATAAATACAATTAAATTCATTAGATGGGATAAGGATCTATATGGTCTAGGAATAAATATTTTGGGGCACTCCACCTTCAACCGTAGACTACGATCCGCACTTGCTTCATCAACAGACCCAATATTTCGCATGACCCACAGTCCATACAAGGGCTCATTAGTGGGTCACCAAAGTTTGGTTGATGAGCCAAGGGGTCGTAATCCCAGTTTATGGATTTCAGGCTCTCCCATATAGATGTGTCAAGGTCACCTAGATCTGATGCGACCACAGCTCATATGACGCATAGGGTTATCTCACGCACAGGCATAAGCTTCACCCTAAAAGGTGGTTCACTTTCTCGAAATAGCTATTATAATGCATGTTGTGTAATGGTACATAAATGAGGCTTTGACCCTGTCTCTGAAGGCCACCATCACACACAAGGGTCACACTGTCTCTCGGCTCACTCATCTGGGCATACTCCGACCTCATCAAGGATGACCTATTAGAACCATTATCGAATAGTTTTCTATGCCAAGGTAACATTGGTTTTTCCCAACCGACTGGCCTAGACCATCAAGCACAGTTCGGTATCAGCAAATGTTATTTGCTTAGTATGGTCTACGAGGGACGACACTCCCACTGAGTTCTTGTTCTATTATATCAAACATTTCATTACAAGCACTAATGGCCACACTCACCCAACAAGGGTGCAGAAGAAACAAAGAGAGAGAGATAGAGGTGTGGAAGACATAGAGAGAGAAAAAGAGGCAGGGGTGTGGAAGAAACAGGAGTGCAAGGGCCTTTCACTCCATTTCATTGGATTGAGCTTGAACATCAAGCCCTTATATTCAAACACTTGATAACAGGAGCTCCAATCCCACCTAATTTGCTGATTTCTCTGAGAAAAACACTCAATCCTGGTTTCCCAAGTTATTCAGCTGGATCTCTGAGACCCAATTCTTGTAAGCTCCTTTCTCTCTATAGAGAGACATTTTTCATAGTCGGATCTATGTTAATTTTGAAAGAATATTTGTCGTTGCTTTCTAAAAAGAGAAATTGGAGGCTTTCTCATTTGTTTTTTTCTGTTTCCACCTTTATTTGTGGATGAGGTTGTTACAAAATTGAGATTTTTTTTTTCTTTGTTTTTTTGTAGTTTATCTTTCTAGTGAGAGACATTGGATAGCTTTCTATTTTATTTTTGTTTGTATTTATTTTATTGTGAAATGGGTGCTTTCAAAATGGGGCAGAATTGTTTTTGTAGTTTTGTGTTTTGAGATGAGTATCTTTCATTTTATTTGTTTCTATTTCGTTTGTGGATAAGTTCATTTCAAAATGTGGAATAATGATGCATGAGGTTTATTAGTTTTTTGCTTCATAACTATTATTTGGTCTTAAGAGATTTATTTTGGCAGACGCAGGGAGGAAATCTCTCTATTTCACCTGCATTTGGAGGAAATTTTTTTCCAAATGGAATTAAATCCGAATCATTCGAATGTTCTATAAAATTTGGATTCAGGGTTTGGATGCGAATATTTAGGATCTGAAATGTACTATTCAGATCCGGATCTGGGATGATCCGGATCTGATCCTGATTATTCTCATCCCTAACGATTGAGCATCAACCATCATGCTCTGATACCATTATTGACACTAAAGCTATTGCACCATATATGCCCGGACTGCCTAATTTCTCTCATGCATGATCAAATTAGATCGTAACAAATATCTAATGTAGAAAAGTCAATTGTTGTCAATAGTTTACAGCACTGATATACAAAAAAATTTATTGAGAGCGTCAATGAATCAGGTGAAAAGACGTTCACCCCAAATTCTAAGATATCGCTTGGAAGAAAAGAGATCAAAGTGCTCCTCAATTCAAGCAATCAACTGCTCCTCAATTCAAGCAATCAAGTTTTAGCCTCTTTTTTGTCTTATTCAATTCAAGCAATCACCCAACAATTCAAGCAATCAACTGCTCCTCAATTCAAGCAATCAAGTTTTAGCCTCTTTTTTGTCTTATTCAATTCAAGCAATCACCCAACGTCCTTTGCTCATTTGAGTTTGACTTGCCCTTCGCAAATGTCCTTCTTTGCTCATTTGAAAGAGAGTTTTGAGTAGTTAACATATCTTTGACTTTTTTTGGTTTGTTGTAAATATTGATTGTAGAGCAATGATCTAATGCAACGGTTGTATCATAGTATAATGCAATGATATTTCTAAAAAATTATGTTTGTGGTATATGTATGATCCCAAATTTTGCACACACACTCTTTTCATCTCAATAATCAATCCCAAAAAAAATAAAATTCAATTTGAACCTTAGATATGGTCAAAATGAGTCCCCTCCAAAAACGAATCTAGACCATTCATTTTGTGAATTTCAAGATCTTAGCCTTTACAAACTAAAAATCATTTTTTTCTTTTTTAACATGGCTCGTCTAATGATAATAAAGCCATTTAAAAAAATTACAAATGAAAAAATCCTTCGAAGGACTAGATCTAAGCCTCTCACCAAAATGAACGGCCTATGTTAATTAGGCTAAAAAATACTTTCTAGGTTGTGTTTTCAAATTTTCCTTTTTTATGATTATTCATTGGAATGAAAATAGTGTATATTTCAAAATTTTGGATTAAAAAAATGGCTATAAGATGGTTTTTTAAGGTTGTTGCATCATATTACTATACAACGGTTGTATGAAATCATTGCCCCTGTAGAGCAATGCCATATCCTTGATTTATTCAGTCAATGATCTTTATCCAGTTGTTCTTGTAAAATGTTATATGTACCCTTGTTGTACCATTCACTCCATGGAAGAATGCGAAGAATTCAACAACTGGGAGTCCTGCTATTGGGCTTGATCCCAATGGATTGGAGCAATTCTTTGTTGGCAAAAGAGAGAGAGAGAGAGAAATAAAGAAAGCTCTCAAGAGACTAGTGTCAATATTCAAATCCGAAGTCTATCATGCTCTGATACCATGAAGAGAATTAATTGAATGTTAACCACTCAAGAATCTCTAAAATTTGATTTAGTTTTTCTATCTAAAATTTTAAGATATTCTCTCCCTAAAACTCAAAATTTGTGGTTGTTTTTCTTTCTATAAATTTTGAGTAAGTTTCTCTTACTAAAAATTTTTGGTACCTTCTTTCACTACAACTTGATATAGTTTGTCCCTCTAACATTTTAAGATACTTTTCTCTTTAGAAATTAAAAATATGAGATAGTTTCTCTCTGTAAAACTTTTCCAGGTAGTTTCTCTCTCTAAATTTTTTAGGTAGTTTTTCTCTCTGAAATTTTAAGATACATTCTCTCTCAAAATTAAAATTTGAAATATTTCTCTCTCTAAAAATTTTGAGATAGTTTATATTTAAAAAAATCCAGGTACTCTCTCCATAGAACTTCAAATTTGATATAGTTTCTCTCTCTAAGAATTTTTAAGTACTTTATTTCCATAGAACTTAAAATTTAAGATAGTTTCTCTCTCTAAAAAAATTTCCAGTACATATTTTCTCTCTCTAAAATTTTTGTAATAGATTTTCTCTCTAAAACTTTTTTGATACTTCTCTCTTTAAATTTTGATATAGTTTCTTTCTTTAAAATTTTAAGATAATTTCTCCCTCTAAAACTTAAAATTAAACAATTTCTCTCAATAAAAACTTTGATTTAATTTTTATCTCAAAAAATATTTGATAATTTCCCTCTCTAAAATTAAAAATAATTTTTCTCTAAAATTTTGAAGGATACTGTCTCTCTCTAAAATGTAATATTTGAGATAGTTTTTCTCTCTAATTTGTGGGGATGTTTGGGTAGAATTAATTGTATTTTATAAAGTAGACGTCTCCGTAATGGGGAAATCTGGCTGGAAATCAATTACGTAGGGTAAAGACAATGATGCAAACATCTTTATTTTTGGCTTGAAATGATGAAAATAATTACGGGCAGAAATACTTTTCATTTCCAAAATTTCAATGCAAATACCAGACATGTGCCATCTCCACTGAAAAACATTTCTAAAAATGTATTTCCAAGTATCTAAACGGCCCCTAAGTTTTGATTGATTGTGGCTACAAAAGCGATAGAGCAAGAGAGAGGGCAGTTGATTGAGTGGCACTCCCAAAAGCTCCGCGGCTAAAGGTACTCGGCTCCCAAACTTGGCTTTTCTTTAGGGTTTAGTAGTACTGTGATTTTCGGTGAAAGCAGCCCCTACAAAGGTACCCCTAAGCGGTAGCTTTCCTTAAAGGGGAGAAGTTGTGTTCTGACTTTTCCCTTTTTTTCCTATTCCCAAACAGGTAAAAATTACAGGTATGGGAAAGTGTCATGTTTTACACGGTTATCAAATGGCGCTTAAAAGTTGGTTCCCACCAAGATGGTGTACATACTAGTTAATATAAAAAATCAACGGGAGTACGAACCATAATATGAGCACGATAAACACACATATTAAAAAAATATAAAAATTTATATCGATAAAAATTACGTCATAGATATTGAGCCTCAGAGTAGCCTTGATAAAATATAGTCAAGCAACCATTTAAACGAGCTCTTCTCGCTATTGTCATCCGCAAAGCTCCTATCTCTATTCTACAGATAGAAAATAACAACAGTTTGAAAGAGGATCGTTGGGACCACAAATTACAGAGACGAGGGAATGCATCATTTTTCTTTTTCATTTATTCATGAAGAAAATCATGACATGTTCAAATATTAAACTAGTGCTATTATATCTTTAGCTTTCCCCCAAAGAAAAGGGGAAAATCCAGGCTCGGTAGGGGCACTTCATGACTAATTTGATTGCCATACCTATACCTTGTAAAAGTTTTCGGTGCTTAGAGGTTGTTTTGATGCTCAAATATCTTCAAATTGATCATCTTGACGTCAAGATGCATGGACTTGAAAAAAAAATGGATTTCAAGTTTTGGAAATAGCGCATCTTATAGCGCATTTTTAGACCGTCAATTTTTAAGTTATTCAAGTTTTCATAGTTCTGTTCGATCTACATAACTTTTTAAGCTTTAAATTTTACAATTACAAATGAAAATATATTTTAAGGCTAGTAAAAGATTTCCAATAAGGAAACTACATTTCTCGATACTATTTGAAGGTGGATTCTAATTTGATTGTTTAGAGACTCGGCTCTATACAAATCGTACCTATTTTTTATGGAAAAAATTTATACACAGCCGAGGCTCTAAACAATCAAATTTGAGCCTACCTCAAAAATTTCACTAGAAGAGGTTGTTTTGATGCCCAAATATATCATCTCGACAACAAGATACATGCACATGAGAAAAAAATCGATTGAGAGTTTTGGAAAAAATATATTTTACAACGCATTTTTAGATTGTCAATTTTCAAAATTTTCGAATTTTCGTAGATATATTGATCTAACTGTTTTTGAAGCATTCAACTTTCTAAATAAATATGAAAACATATTTTAAAGCTATCAAAAAGATTTCCAATATTAAAACTACATTTCTCGATACTATTTGAAGGTATCTAATTTGATTGTTTAGCTCTATACAAACGGCACCCAATTTTTATTGCTTAGTGTGTCAGATCTCTTGATGAGGAAAAGTTTTACATGAGCCAGCGGGCTCAAGAGCGCGCTAACCCATTGTGTAAAGTGCCGCGGACCAAAATGCCACATGGATGATGGCAAAAACTCCCGTAACAAGGTACATTTTGATTATTATTTTCCATAATCATGATTACCTTGGGTAAATCTTGAATGCCTAAAAAAGTAGATAAAAATTAATCTTTAATTTGGACTTTAGAGAGAGAAACCACGTGCACATATGCGTCGGCTCGCTCATAGAAATCCCATCCTATAAAATAAAGACATGGTCTCTATGCGGCCAGCAAGCATATTATAGACATTATGGCTTAGCAATAAATATATTTATTAAATATAATTTAATCTTAAATTTTAGAGAATATATAATCTTTAATATGGACATCATGGATAATGGAAAAAAGAAATTAAAAAATTAGAAATAATAATTATATTAAGAAAGCATGTACACCGTTAGTTACAATTAGATGAGCCACCTATTTGCATCTATCTTTAAGATGGACGCTTTATACGTCCGGACCGCATATTGTAGAAATGCGGTCCAACCCGCATGAGATAATTTTTCATAAAATAACATATATAATAAATAAATTATATATAATGAGACCATTTACCTTTAATACAAGGTGGTCACAATTACTTACAACCTTCCGATGTGAACTTTGATACCTTGGATGTATCATAAAGTTCAAAAAAATTTCTTTTGAAGCTTGAGCTTGGTCAATAGAATAATTACAACCATGATCAAGATTAATGCCTCACCTTGTACTAAAGGTAAATGGTTTCATTCGATACTTTCCCTATAATAAATAGGTTTAGTGGTGCCTTGGTCCTCAGTCTTCTAAGCAGTGGAACACTATTGGCATCCTGTAGTATTTACGAATTCAAGAATGGCGGATCTATTTATTAAGGGAAAAGTTTATATAGAATCAAGGCTCTAAACAATTAAATGAGAGCCCAAATATCATTAAATTGATCATATCGATATCAAGATGCATGGATATGAGAAAAAACTGGATTTCAAATTTTAGAAATAGTGCATCTTGTAACTCATTTTTCAATCGTTAATTTTCAATATTTTCAAATTTTCATAGATCTTTTCAATGTACATTATTTTTTAAGCTTTAAATTTTATAATTAAAGATGAAATTATATTTTAAGGCTATCACAAAGATTTCCAGTATTAAAACCACATTTCTGGACACTATTTGAATGTGTGTTTTACTTTGATTGTTTAAAGCCTCGGCTCTATACAACCCGCACCCATTTATTAATGTACATGAAGACGTTTAAAGGAGCAAAAGTGATTTTTGATACTAAGGAGTCCTTTGGATACCTTTATTTCTATTAACGAGAAATAAATTACAAGGAAATAGACCATTTCAATGTTTGGGTATGTACAAGTGGGTAAGGAATGAAACACATTACCTAAAATTTCCTCAAAAATAGTGAAATCTATTACCGAGCTAAATCAATTACTCGGATGCAATATAAGAGATCTTCAAAGAGAGGGACAGAGACATCGACAACACTTCAATTTTCAATGCGCAGTCCCCTTCACTATTTGTGCTTAGAATTTTGAAGCTTCCATTCTTCACATCTCTAACATTTTCTTCTTCTATCTTCTTTCTCTCTCTACAATTACAGTAGTGTGCACTTCCCTATGTATAAGCTTCTTTCTCTCTCTATGTGCGCTTCTTCCAGTATCGTTACTATTGTCTCTTTACTATTGAGCAAAGGGTTTCTCTCTCCCTTTTCAAAACCCTGATTCCCTTTCTCACTAAAAACCACAGCATAAAAATGGCGTTTCACAATCACACATTTAGAAACCCACCATTTGTTCTCTCTAAAAGTCTGATATCAAAGTATCCACTCTCTCTCTAGAATTCTGCTTTCAAGTTAAAATATTTTCTATCTAAATTTTTAGGCAAGAAAATTGATAAGTGGGATCCCTATTCCTTCTGCCCTAGCTATGTGCAATTCTCTTCCTCCCTTTACATTTCATTAGGATCTTCTGATTTTTTGGACTGCACAACTATGAAATCTTTATCACATTCAAAAACTCTCTCTCTTCCTAAAGTACACAGAACCATGAATATATGTAGTTCTCTTATCAAGTACAATTACTCTTATCAAGTACAAATAATCTTAGGCATCCCTTTAAAATTTAATGGATTGAGTGGGTTACCACATATTCTTTGTATTTCCGGGTTGTATCTAGATGTTATCCAAACAATAACAATTCATTTGCATATAATGTATTTCGTCACGTCAGTAATATATTACGTCAGTAATATATTACGTCAGTAATACATTTCCCAAACAATATATTTCCAAGCACCCAAACGACCCCTAAAGGTCAAGAAAGTTGTTCCCACTTCAAAAATCAGTGACTAAGGTGTCCCCTATGTATATGTGACACCATATATATAAGAAAAAGTTGGGATTAGCCCACTAGCTCATATGAACATAAGAGCCCAACGGCCCAGATTGAATCTGAGCCGATCTATATATATAATGGGCACTCGTAGAAATTCTCGCAATGAGAAACGCTCTCTTGATATAGTACCAGCATTACTTGAAAGTCCATCCATTTCACCTATACATCAAATAACCTATCCAGAATATAATACATCAACCCCAACGTTTACACCTGCTCAATCAAAGCCGTCTCAAAGGCCTAATCAAAATATTCCCCGGTCCACATTCATAGAAAAAACTTTTCTCATGGACATAACTATCAAAGATCAACATACCCAAGTGGATCCTACCAAACTTGCTCCTCTTTATCTGATCAACCATCTCAATCCCACAAATGGAGTTAAAACCCGGGAATACTATGAAGCCATATTAATGGAAACAGGGTCCATTTTCGTGGTCCATTATTATCAACAAAATACAAGAGTGATTGCATACTCTAAAATGCAAATAAAAAAGCTTTTATCTTATGAGGAGTGGGGTTGAGACCCCACCCAGGGAAAAAAATAGAATAATCCAGATTTTTCGTATAAATACTATAAATATGCAGAGTATATTGAAGCATGACATAAAATCTTTTCATATCAAAATCCAAATAATTCTCATAGTTGGTATATCCAATTCTGGATGCCTCTCTATGAACTTTTCCCGAGTTGGTTTAAAAATTGGTTTCTTATATGAGGCTCTACAAGTGCTAGTTTACGTTCTGCTTTTAAGAAAGCACAAGAGCAGTTTGATCTATTTAATAAGATTGATAATCATATTGATCCACACTTATACTTTGTCACTATATATCAACTCCCATGGATTATGAAATGGGAATACTCTGTGTCTTCTAATAATACAACCGACTATACCTATATCCCTCGATTTGGAAAAACCATCCTTGTAAAATACTGCCACTGCCAACACGTCATTTGACTTCCCTACATATCTTAGAAATATGCTCCAAACCAATCCGAGTGCTACCAAAGAAACTCTGGAACAACAAATGAAAGAAATATTTGCTGAAGCAGGTCGCAAACCAGTTTTTTCAGACGAAACAGTGCAATCATCTCCCAACCGTGCCAATAAATATTTTCCATTGGAAGAAACAGACCCAAATGAAGAAGATGAAGAAGAAGACCCTAATGAGTTCAGTCCAAAACCATAAAGAAGCCTGACCCGAAAAGCAGGTTTTCACCGACATAAAGATTCTTCGCCGTACCATGTCACCTCATGTCATCATCAAAATATTGTACCAGGATACTCTTCGTACCTCATGTCACTATCAAGCTACTGTACCAGGATACTCTCCGTACTAGATCACTGTGTTGCCGACATAAAAGACAAACCAGACATTGTGCTACCGACGTGTCAAAACAAATATGCTACTATTACAGATGCTTCTTTAAGTCAGGTCAAGCATCTTTCTTTTTCTTTTTGTCTTTTATTTCTTCTTTAAGTCAGATCAGGCCTCTTTCTTTTACGTTCTTATCCCTATCAATCATTTGCCTTCGTCTATAAAAGGAGGAATAACTCCTCATCATCCTCAAGTCTCAAAGCTCTCTCTCTCTTTCTCTCTCGCAGCCATACCTCTGCTCTCTTCTTCTCTGCTCTCTTTCTGCTCTATTCTTCTAAATCTTTTGTCTTAAGGTCTTTCTTACTAAACCTTCACTTCTGTCGAACTGCTCCACTTTGCTGTCCTAACCTCACAGCTTCCTTTGTTAGTTTGAACACACCTTATGTTCTTCAGGTCTTTTACTTTCCCTTTGCTTCATCAGAACCAGGTTCTCTCTTATTCTCTTTTCTTATATTTCTTTGTTTAATTATGTGTGACTGTAACTTCCACACACTCCCATCGTATTGTCCTCACAAATGGAAGTTGTTCTTCGGTTATTGTATATGTAAACAGTAAGTGTCTGTTTAATTCTGTCTTTATTCCTGTATCACTTATACAGACGGTTTGTACTCTATTATAGTTGGTTTAGTATTGTATACTAATGCAGTTTAAACTTGTCTTCAGTATTAAAGTAAGAAATCACACACACACATCATGGTTTGTAATTGATATCTATGTTGTTCCTTTCATTTAGATAATCTTATTCTGCCTAAATAATCTTCAGAGTTGGGTTTAGGAGGAATCCTAAAACAACAAGTTGATAATCAAACACAACTACTCAGGTATACTTCTAATGCCTGGAATTCTACGCAACAAAACTATTCTACAGTAAAAAAGAACGTCTTGCCACTGTTCATTGTGTAACAAAATTTCAAAGCGATATTCTAAATCAACGATTTCTTATTCGCACTGACTGCAAAGCAGCAAAGATATTATGCAAAGAGATGTTCAAAATCTTGTTTCCAAACAAATATTTGCTCGCTGGCAGGCGATTCTTTCTCCCTTTGATTTTACTATTGAACATCTCCACGGTTCTACCAATTCCTAACCTCTTACTCGTGAATTTTTCCAGGGGGGGCCACACTGACGCCAACGACGAAGAGACACCCCTCTCATTTGCAATACAGCTGTTTGAAGCTAATAAAAATAATACTTTTCCTGATTTATCCACTATAATGGGTACTCGTAGCAATTCTCGCAATGAGAAACGCCCTCTTGATATAGTACCTGCATTACTTGAAAGTCCATCCATTTCACCTATACATCAAATAACCTATCCAGAATATAATACATCAACCCCAACGTTTACACCTGCTCAATCAAAGCCGTCTCAAAGGCCTAATCAAAATATTCCCCGTTCCACATTCATAGAAAAAACTTTTCTCATGGACATAACCATCAAAGATCAACATACCCAAGTGGATCCTACCAAACTTGCTCCTCGTTATCAGATCAACCATCTCAATCCCACAAATGGAGTTAAAACCCGGGAATACTATAAAGCCATATTAATGGAAACAGGGTCCATTTTTGTGGTCCATTATTATCAACAAAATACAAGAGTGATTGCATACTCTATAATGCAAATAAAAAAGCTTTTATCTTATGAGGAGTGGGGTTGAGACCCCACCCAGGGAAAAAAATAGAATAATCCAGATTTTTCGTATAAATACTATAAATATGCAGAGTATATTGAAGCATGACATAAAATCTTTTCATATCAAAATCCAAATAATTCTCATAGTTGGTATATTCAATTCCGGATGCCTCTCTATGAACTTTTCCCGAAATCCAAATAATTCTCATAGTTGGTATATCCAATTCCGGATGCCTCTCTATGAACTTTTCCCGAGTTGGTTTAAAAATTTGTTTCTTATATGAGGCTCTACAAGTGCTAGTTTACGTTCTGCTTTAAGAAAGCACAGGAGCAGTTTGAACTATTTAATAAGATTGATAATCATATTGATCCACACTTATACTTTGTCACTATATATCAACTCCCATGGATTATGAAATGGGAATACTCTGTGTCTTCTAATAATACAACCGACTATACCTATATCCCTCGATTTGGAAAAACCATCCTTGTAAAATACTGCCACTGCCAACACGTCATTTGACTTCCCTACATATCTTAGCAATATGGTCCAAACCAATCCGAATGCTACCAAAGAAACTCTGGAACAACAAATGAAATAAATATTTGCTGAAGCAGGTCGCAAACCAGTTTTTTCAGACGAAACAGTTCAATCATCTCCCAACCGTGCCAATAAATATTTTCCATTGGAAGAAACAGACCCAGATGAAGAAGATGAAGAAGAAGACCCTAATGAGTTCAGTCCAAAACCATAAAGAAGCCTGACCCGAAAAGCAGGTTTTCACCGACATAAAGATTCTTCGCCGTACCATGTCACCTCATGTCATCATCAAAATATTGTACCAGGATACTCTTCGTACCTCATGTCACTATCAAGCTACTGTACCAAGATACTCTCCGTACTAGATCACTGTGTTGCCGACATAAAAGACAAACCAGACACTGTGCTACCGACATGTCAAAACAAATATGCTACTATTACAGATGCTTCTTTAAGTCAGGTCAAGCATCTTTCTTTTTCTTTTTGTCCTTTATTTCTTCTTTAAGTCAGATCAGGCCTCTTTCTTTTACGTTCTTATCCCTATCAATCATCCGCCTTCGTCTATAAAAGGAGGAATAACTCCTCATCATCCTCAAGTCTCAAAGCTCTCTCTCTCTTTCTCTCTCGCAGCCATACCTATGCTCTCTTCTTCTCTGCTCTCTTTCTGCTCTATTCTTCTAAATCTTTTGTCTTAAGGTCTTTCTTACTAAACCTTCACTTCTGTCGAACTGCTCCACTTTGCTGTCCTAACCTCACAGCTTCCTTTGTTAGTTTGAACACACCTTATGTTCTTCAGGTCTTTTACTTTCCCTTTGCTTCATCAGAACCAGGTTCTCTCTTATTCTCTTTTCTTATATTTCTTTGTTTAATTATGTGTGACTGTAACTTCCACACACTCCCATCGTATTGTCCTCACAAATGGAAGTTGTTCTTCGGTTATTGTATATGTAAACAGTAAGTGTCTGTTTAATTCTGTCTTTATTCCTGTATCACTTATACAGACGGTTTGTACTCTATTATAGTTGGTTTAGTATTGTATACTAATGCAGTTTAAACTTGTCTTCAGTATTAAAGTAAGAAATCACACACACACATCATGGTTTGTAATTGATATCTATGTTGTTCCTTTCATTTAGATAATCTTATTCTGCCTAAATAATCTTCAGAGTTGGGTTTAGGAGGAATCCTAAAACAACAAGTTGATAATCAAACACAACTACTCAGGTATACTTTTAATGCCTGGAATTCTACGCAACAAAACTATTCTACAGTAAAAAAGAACGTCTTGCCACTGTTCATTGTGTAACAAAATTTCAAAGCGATATTCTAAATCAACGATTTCTTATTCGCACTGACTGCAAAGCAGCAAAGATATTATGCAAAGAGATGTTCAAAATCTTGTTTCCAAACAAATATTTGCTCGCTGGCAGGCGATTCTTTCTCCCTTTGATTTTACTATTGAACATCTCCACGGTTCTACCAATTCCTAACCTCTTACTCGTGAATTTTTCCAGGGGGGGCCACACTGACGCCAACGACGAAGAGACACCCCTCTCATTTGCAATACAGCTGTTTGAAGCTAATAAAAATAATACTTTTCCTGATTTATCCACTATAATGGGTACTCGTAGCAATTCTCGCAATGAGAAACGCCCTCTTGATATAGTACCTGCATTACTTGAAAGTCCATCCATTTCACCTATACATCAAATAACCTACCCAAAATATAATACATCAACCCCAGCGTTTACACATGCTCAATCAAAGCCGTCTCAAAGGCTTAATCACCGCTCCACATTCATAGAAACAACTTTTCTCATGAACATAACCATCGAAAATTAACATACCCATATGGATCCTACCAAACTTGCTCCTCTTTATCTGATCAACCATCTCAATCCCACAAATGGAGTTAAAACCCGAAACTACTATGAAGCCATATTAATGGAAACAGGGTTTGTCTCTGTGGTCCATTATTATCAACAAATACAAGAGTGATTGCATACTCTAAAATGCAAATAAAAAAGCTTTTATCTTATGAGGAGTGGAGTTGAAACCCCACCCAGGGAAAAAAATTAAATAATCCAGATTTTCCGTATAAATATTATAAATATGCAAAGTACATTGAAGCATGGCATAAAATCTTTTCACATCAAAATCAAAATCATTCTCATAGTTGGTATATCCAATTCCGGATGCCTCTCTATGAACTTTTCTCGAGTTGGTTTAAAAACTGGTTTCTTAAATGGGGCTCTACAAGTGCTATTTTACCTTCGTCTTTTATGAAAGCATAGAAGCAGTTTGAACTATTTAGTAAGATTGATAGTCATATTGATCCACACTTATACTTTGTCACTATATATCAACTCCCATGGATTATGAAATGGGAATACTCTATGTCTTCTAATAATACAACCGACCATACCTATATCCCTCGATTAGGAAAAACCATCTCTGTAAAATGGTGGGATATTTTCAATATGGACCCCACTACTATTGTGCCCAAAAGAATACCACAAAAAAAACCCATTTATAATCCCAATCCTTCTGCATATAATACTGCCATTGCCAACACGTCATTTGACTTCCCTACATATCTTAGAAATATGCTCCAAACCAATCCGAATGGTACCAAAGAAACTCTGGAACAATAAATGAAAGAAATATTTGCTGAAGCAGATCGCAAACCAGTTTCTTCAAACGAAATAGTTCAATCATCTCCCAACCGTGCCAATAAATATTTCCCATTGGAAGAAACAGACCCAGATGAAGAAGATGAAGAAGAAGACCCTAATGAGTTCAGTCAAAAACCATAAAGAAGACCCGATAAAACACGCTGAAAAAGCCTGACCAGAAAAGCAAATTTTCACCGACATAAAGAATCTTTGTCGTACCATGTCACATCATGTAATCATCAAAATATTGTACCAGGATACTCTTCGTACTTCATGTCACTATCAAGCTACTGTACCGAGATACTCTCCGTACCAGATCACTGTGCTGCCGACATAAAAGACAAACCAGACATTGTGCTACCGACATGTCAAAACAAATATGCTACTATTACAGATGCTTCTTTAAGTCAAATCAAGCATCTTTCTTTTTCTTTGTCTTTTCTTTCTTCTTTAAGTCAGATCAGGCATCCTTCTTTTACGTTCCTATCCCTCTCAATCATTCGCCTTCGTCTATAAAAGGAGGCATAACTCCTCATCCTCCTCAGGTCTCAAAGCTCTCTCTCTCTTTCTCTCTCGCAGCCATGCCTCTGCTCTCTTCTTTTCTGCTCTATTCTTCTAAATCTTTTGTCTTAAGGTCTTTCTTAATAGACCTTCACTTCTGCCGAACTGCTCCACTTTGCTGTCCTAACCTCACAGCTTCCTTTGCTAGTTTGAACACACCTTATGCTCTTCAGGTCTTTTACTTTCCCTTTGCTTCATCAGAACCAGGTTCTCTCTTATCCTCTTTTCTTATATTTCTTTGTTTAATTATGTGTGACTGTAACTTCCACACACTTCTATCGTATTGTCCTCGCAAATGGAAGTTGTTCTCCAGTTATTGTATATGTAAACAGTAAGTGTCTGTTTAATTCTGTCTTTAATTCTGTATCACTTATATATATATATATATGTAGGAAAATTCTTCCCAACACCTATAGGTAAAAATAAATAGTGATTTCGCCTACTCTCATCACCGTCCAAATTTATTCGCTCGGTCACGATTGTCCAGCAATGTTTTATTTTTAATTTTTTTTTTTCTACAAATGGGAATGACCTAAAATTTGGAAAGTATGTACATCTTATTGAGGTGCATCTAATAAAAATATATAAAAAAAAAACATTATCCGTAAAAAACAAATTGACCAAAATATCCCCAAAACTTTTCAGGGGTATTTTGGTCAATGTTTTTCATATAAAATATTTTTTCTATATTTTTCAAAGATTCTCCTATTTTTTATGAATGTACCTTCCAAATTTTAGGTCATTCCAATCTGTTAAAAAAATAAAAAATAAAATACTACTGGACAATCGTGACCGCGTGATGAACTTTGGACAGTGATGAGGGTAAGCGAAAATACTATTCATTTTCGCCTATAGGTGTTGCGTAGTGTTTGTCATATATATATATATATATATATATATATATAGGTGTTGCGTAGTGTTTGTCATATATATATATATATATATATATATATATATATATATATATATATATATATATATATATATATATATATATATATATATCATTTTAAACGGTTTTAAATCAAAGAAACATATGTTTAAATCGAAGAAGAACAAAAAAGTGAGAAGGGAAAAACAACCTAGCTTAATTTTCTTCAATTTGGACACTTTATTTATAAATGCCTCATATCGATCTAGCAAAGTATTAAGTAAATAATAAAATGGCGTAATATTACAAAAAATAATTGAAAAACAAGATGGATATTAAAAAAAATGGGGGATGGGCATGAAAATTAGGGAGAAAAAATATTCAAATTTATACCTCAAATTTCATCTACTTGGATATTTTTTCTCACAAATCTTATATACATATGTGAGCACATGATTCAAAAATGAGGTGAACCTCTCAAACTTCACCGATGGAGAAATGAAAGATAAATAAGAAAAAATGAGAACTACCCTGATCAATCTAATTTTAAGCCTGGTGCTTTGTCACACCTCAAGAATTTACAATACTGATATTCTTGAGATGTGACAGTCAAAACATATATACAAATATTGATAGGACAAATTTATAGTGGCGAGGTCTTATAAAGTAAATAAAGAAAGTTTAAGCAAAACTACAATATCTTCCCAAAGTTGATGTTGACGAGGACACAAATGAAACCGCAGTCATTCTGAAAAATGTTTACCATAGTTTGATGAGTTTGGCTACTCAGTAAGTGATCATCATAATCCTAAAAATAATCATGGTTGAAAGATATCAATATTTTCCAAAATGAGATCTATTAACAGAAATGCATCAACAGTTTCACTTTCAATAAATGCATAATTAAGTATAATCCGAATAATTGAAATGCACATAACACTTTAACGGGTCAATCCATAATTCAAAGGATTTCACAAAATACCCTACTGGCGTCCCAAGTAGGTCACCTATATACCCCATCAGCGTCCTGATAGGTCCACTTAATTCCTATCGGCGTCCCAGATAGGTCCACTTAATCCCTGCAGGTCCACTTATACCTCACCGGCGAACCGGATGAGTCCACTTAATCCCTACCGGCGTCCCAGATAGGTCCATTTATACCTCACCGGCGAACCGGATGAGTCCACTTGCATACTTAAATTATTTCTAAATCTCTTTAAACATTCGAAAGCAGCAATATCATGTACTCAACATATCACTAACATCATTAATATGAATTTCACTTAAACCATTAATAACAATCACTCTATATAACATTTCAAAAATAACCAATCAGATATTTTGGGCTCAAATTTAGAAAGGTAGCCGTTTGTAAAGGCATTCTAGCATAATTGCCAATTTAATATGTATAGAAAAACTCTTATAAAAATTCAAGAATACGGAATTATCACAATTTATGAAATATCAATCCACAAATAAACATTTCACAACAATACTATAATCAATTGCAAAAATGTCAATTTTTTTAAATAATAAGGCAGTCATTTGCACATGAATTTTACAATGTCTAAATATTCAAAACAGTAGAAAGAAATATCACAATTTTATTAAAAGCAGAAATATCACATTTATTTCTAACAATAAAAAAGAAAAATAAATAAATTTATTTTTCTAATTTACAGCATTCAAAATTTCTAACATAGATAAAATATCACAATTTTTATCAAAAAGATTATTTTTCAAGATAATGAGGTCACGTGCGCATAAAATTTATCGCGCCTAAAATTCATGATAACAAGCAGAAATAATTATTTCATTTTATTTTTAAAAAGAATGAATTATTTTTCGAGACAATGAGGTCACTTACACATAAAACTGATAAAATAAAGATCCTAGACAAAAATATCACTATTTATTAGAAATAGACTATTTTTCAGGAAGACGATGTCACTTACCCACAAATACTTGAGAAGGAGTTTCCGATAAAAATTCGGCTAGAGAGAGGAGTTCACTGTTTTTTGACCAGAGAGAAAAATCTCATAAGTTTTCTAAGGTAGGAGTCCTCATCTCTCTGAATTTAAATTCTACTAATATATTATTTTATTCTTTTATTACGTTACAGGTGTGAACGTTTGCTTACACTTTAAACGACTAAAGCCCACGTCCTTTAGTGGACGTGGCAAGCGTAAAGAAGCAACAAAGCTTTTAAACGAAAAGCTTTGAAAAGTATAGATGGTCCCTAAGGACCATCACGTTCAAACGAATCATCACATATTAAAAGTTTATTTTCTTTTCTTTTCTTTTTTTTTTGTTTTTCAAAAGTTTAGGATTGTTACATTCTTCCCTCCTTAAAGAAATTTAGTCCTCTAAATTTGTGTACCTGATTATTGAAAAATATTTTTAAATTTCCTAAAAATCTTAAACCTGTTGCTCTGATACCATAATTGTCACACCCCAAGAATTTACAATACTGATATTCATGAGATGTGACAGTCAAAACATATATACATCTATTGATAGGACAAATTTACAGTGGCGAGGTCTTACAAAGTAAATAAAGAAAGTTTACGCAAAACTACAATATCTTCCCAAAGTTGATCTTGACGAGGACACAAATGAAACCGCAGTCATCCTGAAAAATGTTTACCATAGTTTGATGAGTTTGGCTACTCAGTAAGTGATCATCATAATCTTAAAAATAATCATAGTTGAAAGATATCAATATTTTCCAAAATGAGATCTATTAACAGAAATGCATCAACAGTTTCACTTTCAATAAATGCATAATTAAGTATAATCTGAATAATTGAAATGCACATAACACTTTAACGCGTCAATGCATAATTCAAAGGATTTCACAAAATACCCTACTGGCGTCCCAAGTAGGTCACCTATATACCCCATCAGCATCCTGATAGGTCCACTTCATTCCTATCGGCGTCCCAGATAGGTCCACTTAATCCCTGCAGGTCCACTTATACCTCACCGGCGAACCGGATGAGTCCACTTAATCCCTACCGGCGTCCCAGATAGGTCCACTTATACCTCACCGGCGAACCGGATGAGTCCACTTGCATACTTAAATTATTTCTAAATCTCTTTAAACATTCGAAAGCAGCAATATCATGTACTCAACATATCACTAAAATCATTAATATGAATTTCACTTAAACCATTAATAACAATCACTCTATATAACATTTCAAAAATAACCAATCAAATATTTTGGGCTCAAATTTAGAAAGGTAGCAGTTTGTAAAGGCATTCTAGCATAATTGCCAATTTAATATGTATAGAAAAACTCTTATAAAAATTCAAGAATACGAAATTATCACAATTTATGGGATATCAATCCACAAATAAACATTTCACAACAATACTATAATCAATTGCAAAAATGTCAATTTTTTTAAATAATAAGGCAGTCATTTGCACATGAATTTTACAATGTCTAAATATTCAAAACAGTAGAAAGAAATATCACAATTTTACTAAAAGCAGAAATATCACATTTATTTCTAACAATAAACAAGAAAAATAAATAAATTTATTTTTTAAATTTACAGCATTCAAAATTTCTAACATAGATAAAATATCACAATTTTTATCAAAAAGATTATTTTTCAAGATAATGAGGTCACGTGCGCATAAAATTTATCGCGCCTAAAATCATGATAATAAGCAGAAATAATTATTTCATTTTATTTTTAAAAAGAATGAATTATTTTTTGAGACAATGAGGTCACTTACACATAAAACTGATAAAATAAAGATCCTAGACGAAAATATCACTATTTATTAGAAATAGACTATTTTTCAGGAAGACGATGTCACTTACCCACAAATACTTGAGAAGGAGTTTCCGATAAAAATTCGGCTAGAGAGAGGAGTTCACTGTGTTTTGACCAGAGAGAAAAATCTCATAAGTTTTCTAAGGTAGGAGTCCTCATCTCTCTGAATTTAAATTCTACTAATATATTATTTTATTATTTTATTACGTTACGGGTGTGAGCGTTTGCTTACACTTTAAACGACTAAAGCCCACGTCCTTTAGTGGACGTGACAAGCGTAAAGAAGCAACAAAGCTTTTAAACGAAAAGCTTTGAAAAGTAGAGATGGTCCCTAAGGACCATCATGTTCAAACGAATCATCACGTATTAAAAGTTCATTTTCTTTTCTTTCTTTTTTTTTTTTTTTTTTTTTTTTCAAAAGTTTAGGATTGCTACATGCTTCAAGCTCGAGCCAAGCCCAAGCTTATCCTCTAATCATGCATGCCAAGATGAACCAAGCTGGACAAAGCTCCTCTCACATCCTTAACCACAGTTATTGCTCCCTCCCAGCTCAATGAAGCTCATTTCACGCTCCTTTATAGAATTTTGGGAAATTTTCAAAAATATACCTTAATCTTTGGATTGGATTATTGAAAATAAATCCAAACTTTCCAAAACTTCATCAATACCTCTTTTTTGGGTGAGTAGATGAAAATAGTCTTCGCGGTAGTCTATAACCATGAAGGCATCACAGTTTATTGAAAACCGTAATGGTCATAGCGGGTTATAAGTCAAATGTAGTTTTGAAGCATCACGTCACTTAAAGAATTGTGATGGTTTATTGGACTATCACGATTTTTATTCAACCGTTATGTTGGATTTAGTGATATCCAAAATCACTCACATAAGGATTGAGATATTCCCATATTATGTGGGACTGAGATATTTCCTTGTTATGTGAGATTGAGATATTTTCTTATTTTGTGATATTGATATTGGTATTTGATAAGTTTTCTAAAGGAAATAGAATTAGAAACTTAAGATATATCTCTTGATCTTTTGATATATATGTAAATCAATAGGAAATTTAGTATGGACTCATAATCTTATATATATGGGATGAAAGTGTAGAGTATATGTGTGCCCTATTTGGGTCACCATATGGGGAAATATAGTTTCTTCTAAAGATAGAGGGGGGTAGGGCCTCCTGTGCATAAGATACAAGGTTTCCTCTTAGAGAGAAGAGAGATTCTTATGGAGAGAAACATTGATGGTACCTCTTGAAAACTCTTACAGAGTAAGAGAAACATTGATTGTGCCTCCTAAAGACTCCGACAAAGTAAGGTTCGTTTCTTGTAAAGAAACGGTTCCCATAGAGATTTTGGGTTTTTTTCCCATTTTAATTAGAGAGAAGGTCAGTTTCTCATTGCTCTTGCGGTTCTATCTAATGTTATTGGAAATGGTCGTTAGAAGTAAAATATTTGATGTTGTTAGTAATGGTTGCCCTAAGTAAAGAGAATGAAGGGAGAGTGATTTAAAAGAGTTTGCTCGACTTATGTTTTTGTCAAGGTTTGTTCCAAAATCTATGATGTAACTTTCATTAGTATATTGGATTTCAGTTTATCGTGCCCGTGGATGTACCCCTTCTAGGGTGAACCACGTAAATCTTTGTGTTCTTGTGATATGTGTTTTATTTTTTATTTCTTCCTGAAGATTGAGAGGCTTGTTTCTTGTAAAGAGGTGATTCCCATAGAGATTTTGGGTTGTTTCTTTTTTTAGTTAGAGAGAAAATCAATTTCCCGTTGCTCCCGCGTTTCTATCTGGTGTTGTCGATATTGGTTGTCAGAAGTAAAGATAAGGAATGGAGAGTGGTTTAAAAGGATTTGCTCGACTGCATTTTTGTCGAAGTTTATTCCAAAATTTTTTATATAACTTTCATTAATATAATGGACTCATGTTTGTCGTGCCCATGGATATATCCCTTCTAAGGTGAACCACGTAAATCTGTGTTATTGTAGATGAGTGTTTCATGCTTTATTTCTCGTATTTTATTTGCAAAAAATCAACCCGTTGGGTTTAGAGCTTCCACGCAAAACAACTGGTATCAGAGCTAGGTTTTGAGGTTTTCGATATGGCAATAAAGGTTTTGAATGCAAGGTTCGAGATGGAGAAATTTAATGGCAAACACTATTTTTCAGCAATAATGATGAAGAAATTTATTTGGCAAAGGATGAAGAATTCATATAGCTACCCAATGGATGTTGGCATGGTGAACAAGTGATTTTAATATTAAGTTGGAGATTGTTGGATTTGGTACTATCCAAAATCACCCGCATAAGAAATTCTCATATTATGTGAAATTGAGATATACTCATATTATGTGGGATTGAGATATTTCCATATTATGTGTGATTGAAATATTTCCTTATTATGTAAGATTGATATTGATATTTGATAAGCTTCTTAAAGGAAATAGAAATCCAAAAGGATTATGAATCTTGGATATTTCTCTTGATCTTTTGAGATATATGTAACAGCAATAGAAAGTTTTCTATTTAGTATAGACTATGGGATGAAAGTGCAGAGAATTTGTCTGCCCTATTTGGGTCATCATATAGGAAAATGTGGTTTCCTCTAAAGATAGAGGAGGGGTAAGGCGTCATGTGCATAAGATGCAAGTTTTGGTTTCCTCTTAGAGAGAAGAGAGCTTTCTATGGAGAGAAACATTTATGGTTTCTATTGTAAACTCTTGAAGATTGGGATATTTTTTTCTTGTAGAGAAGCAATTCTTATAGAGATTTTGGGTTGTTTTTCTTTTTATTTAGAGAGAAAGTCAGTTTTTCATTGCTCTCGTGTCTCTATCTAATGTTGTCGGTAATATTTGCCAGAAGTCAAGAGAATGAAAAGATAATGGTTTAAAAGGGTTTGCTCGACTGCGTTTTTGTTAATGTTTGTTCTAAAATCTTTGATTTAACTTTCATTGGAATAGTGGATTTCTGTTTGTCGTGCCCGTGGATGTAGGTAGCTCTTCTGGGGTGAACTACGTAAATCTGTGTTCTTATATAAGAATGTTTCATGCTTTATTTCTCATACTATATTTTCCAAAACTGAATCCGTTGGGTTTAGAGCTTTGGTGCACAACACGTTATGCCTTCATCATGAGGCTTAAGAACTCCTAACGACTATCACAGCTTTTTAAGAGCCTTGATGCCTCTTAATGACTACCATGGCTATTTAAGTGTCATGATGTCACAAAACATTAAACCGTCTATGACTATCATGGTAGTGAATCTACCATGATGTCTTCATGGTCCTAAGACTATCGAAAAAAGCTATTTTGGTAAAAAAAATGCAAAAAGTGAAAAAAAGGTTATGAATGAGGTTTTGAAAAGTTTAGAGTTTATTTCTAATAATCTAAAAATTGAGGTATATATTTTGTTTATAACTTCCCTAAAATTTTCTATTATTGCTCTCTCTTCCTATTACTATTCCTATTACTACATTGAGTGACAAAATGTTTCGTTATTGCTCTCTCTCCCTACTTGCCTTGGTTTTTCTCTTTGAAACATCCTTTCTGTTAGGTTTGTTATCTAGTTTTTATAGTATATACTGTATATAATTTTCTATTTTTTGTATTAAAACATAGCATAAGATAAATATATCTAAATAGTATATATTGTATGTATTTGTATTATATATACTATTTTTATATTATTAAATTATATATTAGAAGTATAATATAATATATAAATATCATATAGTATATATATAATAGTAAATACTGTATTATAATTATATAGTCCAAATATGTATTAATAATAAAGATATAAAATTTATTATATTATATGTTATATGTTATATATTTACATTTATATTATCAATATATAATAAATAAATATAAAATATATTATATTATATTTATATGATATATAATATATAATATTCATATTATCTTATATTATGTTATAATATATGCAATAGTATAAATTATAATGTAATATATTATTTATAAATAAAAATATATTAGTATTTATAAGAGTAAATGTATAAAATACGTGTTTAATATAATAGTAGTATATACTATATTATATACTTTATGTCAAGGTATGTATTCTATATATAATAAATAGATATATAATATATTATAGAATGTATAATTACAAATGAATATATAAAATATGTATGGAAAAAGTTTACATAAGGTTGCAAACTTAAAATGTAGAATTACAAATGCACATTAAAAATCCATCAGAAAAGGTTGTTTTAAGGTTGAAAAACTTTCTAATTGATCATCTGGACATTGAGATGTATGAATATAAAAGAAGAAATAGATTTTGAGTCCCAGAAATAGTGCATCTTGCAACACATTATCTAGACCGTCCATTTTCAAGAGTTTAAAATTTTATAATTAGATATGAAAATAGATTTTTAGATAATCTTAAGAAAGTTTTAGACCAAAATTACATGTCATGATAAAATTTGGAGGTGTACCTTAATTCGTTAATGGGATTGTTTCAGGTTGCAACCTTATAGAAACCACACCCAATATGTATTTAATATAATAATAGTATATACTATATTATATACTTTATGTCAAGGTATGTATTCTATAAATAATAAAAATATATACTATATTATATTATATATAGCATTATATATATATATATATATATATATATATATATATATATATATATATATATATATATATATATATATAAATATATAATTATATTATATATAATATATATAAATATACATTAATAAAATACATTATATCATATATTATATTATGTTATTTTACATGTTAGTAATATGTGTGTGTGTGTGTTTATAACATATTTACTATATTTATACAATATATTTAAATACCAAACAAGTTACCAAACATATGAAAATGATGACACGATGCTTTTTAAATGTGCTACCAAATATGGTGAAAAGAAAGTTTGCAAAATATTTTGCTGCAAATTGTTTGCATATATAAATACTATACATATGTAAATATTTATGCGCGAACCAAGCGTACTCGTAGGGTTTTAGGACTCAACTGACCTAACTCGTCAAGCCTAGTTTGAGTCTCGACAATAATATTGTGAACTTCAATCCCTCTAGACCATACTCTCACTGGAGTTTATTGTTCCACAATACTCTTGCAATGCCTTTAACGGACCACAAAAACCCAACATGAATCATGGTATGATTATTGATAGAGTTGATTGGCGAAACATGATCCATATAGCCGGATCCCAAATAGTTGGGATAAGGCTTGGATGATGATGATGATCTAGTTTTTATTCTATATGCTTTAACATGACAGAATGTTCGGAGATCAAGAAACAACACATATGTAGAATGAGCATGGTTGAGATGAGAATGTTAAGATGGATAAGTAAGAGTAAAATTCTAAATGAATCCGTCTGAGGGAACTTAGGGGTGACTCCAATAGGCATAAAGAAGAGAGAAAATAGGCTAGATTGTCTGACCATGTGTAGCATCGACCTAGAAAAATATTGATTATGAGGAGCCACTTGGTTCAAGTGGAAAACTCTAAATGAATAAAGGGAAGGAGCAAAAGGACATGGATTGACGTAGTGAGCAAAAGGACATGGATAAGGCTCGAATAATGATGATGATAATCTATTTTTTGTTCTAGAACATGCTCATTTCGATTTTTGCTTACACTTATTTAAAAATGAACACATATAGTATGCTCTTGCAGAAGCATACTATACATTAACTCCTTTGGTTAAAAGAAATATTTTGGAATTTCCAATTTGAATTTTTCGAATCCAACTAGAGATGACTAGATGATTATTTTCAAACAAAATAACAAAGAATTTTGAGTTCTTCACTAACTAGATCTATTCTCCTAAAATTTGGTGTTCCCTATTCAATCTAGCAAAGTTATTTTTTCTTCAAGCTCATAGAACATGAGATTTGGAAAATTTTGGACGCTCATAAGGTCATCCTCGGGATCTGTGGTCGTAATTCCAAGTTTGAGATATATCTCATGGAGCAAATAGACATTATGCTCCCAAGGGAGTAGCATATCTTTTTGCTTTAAAAAATTGCAACATGGTACTTGCTTCTGCGTGTGCATTGCATGAGCCCTGGCCCTGGATTAGACCAAAAGTGTTGTCCTTACACCTCGCTAGGTTTTTCGGAATTTTTTCAGTTATGGTATTTAAACATTTTTATGTTATCATAACATGTGATTCTGATGAAAAAGATTCTTAAGATTATCTCAAAATCTATTTTCATATCTCATCATAAATTTAAAACTCCAAAAATAGTAAAAATCAAGTAGATCTATAAATATATGAATATCTTAAAAAAAGGACGGTCTAGATAATGTCTAGTAAAATGCATTAGTTTTTAGATTCAAAATCTTTTTTTTTGTTTTTTTCATATTCATACATCTCGATGTCTAGATGAGAGCTTTTTTATCATTAAAACGACCTTTTCTTATTGATGTTTTAGGTGCATCTGTAATTCTACATTTTCAGGTTGCAACATTATATAAACTTTTTCATTTTTTAAAATACTTAAATTTTCATACATTTATCAGGTCCTTCTACTCAAATTCCTCCTAATTTTGTAGGATAAGTTGTGATCAAGATTTCTATTTTTTTATTATTATTAAAAAAATTGCATGAGGTGGTACAAATTTTTAATTACAAATTTTTATATTGGAAAATTGTTTCATGCAGGCTGGGCCATTGACTATATATGCGGTCCAAAAAGTGTAAAGTGTCCATTTTAGATGCAAGTAGGTGTTCCATCTAAAAACAATAGAAACTATCGGTCTAAATGTTTTCTTACTAAAATTATTATTTTTAGTTTTTAAAATTTACTTATTTTTTCATATTCATGATCTCCATGTTAGAGATTACATGTCCTTAAAAACTAAGTCAAAAAATCCATCTCAAAAATAGATTTATTAATAGGCCACATTTCTATATATGCAGATTTGGTCGCAAAGAAACCGGTAGAATGAGAATCTCGATGGAAATAGATATCCTAGTGAGAGAATCCAGATGGAAAGAGAATCCATGGAAATAGATGTTCTAGAAAGAGAGTCCAGATAGAAATAGAGTTAATTGTTGATCATCATCCTCTTGGTCCTCCTATGTCGCTTGATTGGAGGGTCCTTAATCTCGGCTATATAATGGCATCAAAGTCTCTATGGCTTAACTTTCTTTTTATTTAAAAAAAGACATTTCTTGGTTTGAGCTTTGATTAATGAAGGTATGTTATAGACTGTATAAATCGGAAATAAAGGGTGATACTGAGTTGAAATTTTTAAATTCTTAATCAAGGAAAGTTAATAAAATAATAATAAATTTTAATAAAAAAATTTACGTGGTTCACCGCAAAAAGGTTACATCCATGGGCATGACAAGTAGAAATATATTATACCAATAAAAGTTATATCACAAATATTAGGACATAGAGTTACATATTTAATCATTGGGCATATAGAGTTACATCTTTAATCATCGACAAAACCTAGTCGAGTAATCGTTTTAGACCCACTCTCTTGAGTTGCATCACCACAGATCTCCTATATCTATTCAACAGCCAAACCATTGTCAAGAAAAGATACATCTTTGTTTTACAGCTAAACCATTATACAAGAAAAAAACTTTGAGAGCAATCGAGTATTTCTCTAATTAGAAAGAGAAACCACCTAAAATCTCTATAGTTCATAAACAAACATAATCGCTTCTCTACAAGAAACCGAACTCTCAGTCGAAAGAAGGCATTATTGTAAGGGCAATCTTTCTATGCTTCCCCTACAACATAAAACTTATTTACTTCTCCTTATCCAATCGTCTATTCTGAATGGAGGGCTAAGATTGCCCCAATCACAATGTCACATCTTTACATCATTTGATTTTTAATTTTTATTTTCTATAAACTATTTTGATACCAAATTTTATATGTCCAATCCTCTATTAAACTCGCACTATTGAAAATATATATATAAAAAAATTTAATAAATAAATGACCAAAATAGCCCTAAAATTTTTAAGGGGTATTTTGGTCATTATATTTTATCTAAAATTTATTTTTAATATTTTTTATAGGTGACCCAATGACAAGATGGTACGTACCAAATTTCATATCCATACAATTTGTATAAAAATAAATGAAAATAAAATATTTTGAGAAGTCGGATCTAAGATCAAACGGTGAATGGCTCTCTTGATCAAAATTAGACGGCTGGATGGTAGAAGCATAGATCTTTTATGTTGTAGGGGAAGTATATAAACCTTTCCCTTATTTGTAATGGCTCTGTCCATAGGAAGCTCTCGTCACTATGAAAGGAGGCATTTCCTCTCATGCACAAGAGGTCTTGACTCTCTGTCTTTAGAGGAAGCTAATCAAAATACGGCACATATATTATTTCTTCATAAGTAAGGCACCTATATTATTTCTTCTATTGTTTTATAGGAAACTTCTCATGGATGTTGTATAGATCTCAAAAATCAAGACATATAACCAATGGGCTAATCTTTTTGGATTTCCAATTTTTTTTAGAGAACTTATCAATATCGATATTGATTTAAATATCATCACAATTCCATATAATATGATATTTCATTATTTTAGGTGATTTTGGATAACACAATACCCAAACAGTTTTATCCTCTTTTTGGATATCTATCTTTTTTAATTGTGAATTGAATAGAAAAGAGCACTTTCAAGTTTGACCAAAAAAAAGACAGTTGAATAGTCGAGATTGAGAATTGGAAGTTTCAAATTCATAGAGTTATAATTTATTTGCTAACTGCATTTCATAGATTAGGACGTGGCGCTTTCTAAGAAAGTACACACGTCTTATATTTGCTCATCTCATCATAAATTATAGGAAATACATCTCCGTATAAATCAGTTTCCGAGGCTAAAAATACATCATGCAGTACAAAAATGTAAAAGAAAAGAAAGATGGGTGCAGTTTGCATGGAGCCGAGGCTCTAAACAATCAAAGTAAAGTGCACCCTCGAATAATGTGGAGAAATGTGGTTTTAATACTGGAAATATTTGTGATAGCCTTAAAATATATTTTCATATTTAATTATAAAATTTAAAGCTTAAAAAATAGTGAAGATGGAGAAGATCTATGAAAATCTTAAAAATTGACCGTCTAAAAATACGTTCCAAGATGCAATATTTCCAAAACTTGAAATCGATTTTTTTATCATGTCCATGCATCTTGAGATCCAGATGATCAATTTGAGGATTTTTTAGCATCAAAACAACCTCTTGTAGTGAAAATTTTGATATAGGCTCTAATTTGATTATTTAGAGCCTCGGTTCTATATAAACTTTTTCCAAGATAAAAAAAAGGATATAAAAAGCAAAAGGAAATTAAAAATTGCAAGGGATGGGTTGTTGATATGTGGACCATCTTCTTTCTCTTTTCCAGAAGGTCAACATTCACATGCTTCGCCCCCAAGCATCTCTCTCCCAAACTGTCTATAAAAACGTGTCATTTCATAGGTGGTGAGAGTCACTTTCCTCATAACATCTGAAAAATAAAAGGAGGTTTTTATTGTTTTTCCAATTATATAGGCAGCAAAGGCAATCAATCTAACGGTTAGTGTCAGTTTTTTTTCTGCAAATTGTTTTTTTTTTGCTATGCTGAATGTGGTTTATTTCTTTTCATATATAATTATGTACGGAAAGACATTTGTTTAAGTACTTTCCATTAAAAGCAATTGTTTGCTGTTTCTCTTATTGGCATACTCACTTATTTTTCTCGATCTACATTAAAGAGATCATTTCACAATTATTTTTATTTTTTAAATTTTAAAATGGGTGGTTGTCGGAGTGTGATCGAATAGACACAAATTTTCAAAATAAAAAAAAAGAATTTCTCGGATTTCATGACTCACCCCAAGCCTTTCAATTTGACATCTAATGGGTGGGAAATGATTGTGGCCATTTATGTATGAAAGATAAATGGTGGAGAATCCCATTTAGGATTAAATACCACTTTTTTTTCGATAAAAAAAAATTTATAAGCAATTCAATGAGAATTACCGCTTTTTTTAAAGTGTTGGCTGTAAGAATAAAAGCATCGAAGTGGTGACCGGGTGTGGGGTGTTCAGGATCATTGACTTAAAACATGGCGACCAGGTGTGGTGTGTTAGGTTCACGACTTGGGCCTTTTCCCATAGGGTAAGATGGTGGGGATTTAGGGTAAATGGAGTTAATCATTGCGCTCGATAGTGCTACCGCACATGCCCCGTCATGGGCGTTAGCTGCGCATTCAAAATGGTTTGCTATGCGTTTATAGAATTTTTGTCATCTACGCTACCAGGAGACTGCATTGCATTCTTTTTTTTCTCTTTTACGTTATTTTCCGGCGATCACGCATGGCTTGATCACCGGTAAAAAGGAGGTGGCGTAAGCAATTCCCGGCGATCACGCAGGCGTTGATCGCCGGTAAAAGGAGGTGGCGTAACAGGTGGCGTAAATACAAATAAAAGGAGTTCCCGTTGATGTGGTTTTCCATTTTTGCTCTGCACATTGTCGCATTTCAATATCACATATAATAGTCTGATTTGTTCTTGTTTAAGTAACCTTCTGAAAAGAAAAAGAAAATAAAATCATCATTTCGACTTAATTCTTCCAGTTGCAAGCGGTTTCAAGAAAAAACTTTGTGTAAATCACCTGAAAGAGCAAGCATTAAAAAAAATATTCAAATGCAGAAAGCAAGTATCTAGAAGAATCATTTTCTAGGTGTAAAGATAAAAATTCGATTGTACTGCAATGATTCGAGGAAGACAGATCCCTGAGACTAACCACCTCTGTTTCATTGAATCAGGCGCAGGAGATCCGTTTCAGAGATTGAGTCTTCAGTAAGCAAACATGAGTAAAGAGCTGCCTGGTGCTTCCGGTGGAGAAAGAGGAGGAGAAGGAGAAGGAGATGATGGGCGCAAGCAGCCATCGGTTGCGTTCTACAAGCTCTTCTCGTTTGCGGACCCTGTCGATATCATTCTAATGGCTGTGGGAACAATTTCAGCCATTGCAAATGGGCTCTCATTGCCCCTCATGATCGTCATATTTGGGCAGCTCATCAACTCCTTTGGAACATCCAACCAGAACAACGTGGTCCATGAAGTGTCCAAGGTCTCTCTCTCGTATTTGTTTTTTAAATGACTACCTTTTTTAAATGCTCTTTAGTTTACATGAATCAGAAAGTAACTCCAAGCCATTGTTTATTTGGGATCTCTTGACAATGTTATTTCGGAATTAGGCTTTGTGATATGATATTTGGAATTATGGGTGATTCTCTCTTTCCTTTTTCCAAACAATCACCACCTCTTCTTTTTTTTTTTGTAAACTGCATCTAGTTAAATCATGGACATGATTACTATGACTTAATTTCCATCCATTTTATTGTGTTGAAATTGCAATTTAGGTTTAACCAGATCCTTAGATTTAATGCAATTAAAGAATATGAACTCGGGGATTTTAAAATTATTTATTATAGTATTTCCTGATTTGGGTTTGTTTGCAATTTTCGTGTTCTGTTTCAACTGGTGCCTGTCAATATTGAAGCTCTATGGGTTCTTTATGTTCTGCAGGTTTCTCTCAACTTCCTGTATTTGGCTGTTGGGGCGGGTGCTGCATCCCTCTTACGTGAGTTCGCGTCTGTCTTTTATAACAGAATCTGGTTCTGCAAATTCCAAAGAACCAGAAACGAGATGGTTGACAGAATCTGGTTCTGCAAATTCCAAAGAACCAGAAATAGGCAATTATGTTTCTTCCGTGCATAATGAATTAGGGAAGAGTAAAACTTGTCTACAAGAAGCTGTGCGGTCTTCATCTGTCTCTTAGTTTCTGATTTGTATTTGTTTTGCAGAGGTGGCTTCTTGGATGATCACTGGAGAGAGACAGGCTGCTCGCATTAGGGGCTTGTACTTGAAGACAATACTAAGGCAGGATATTGCATTCTTCGACAAGGAAACCTCGACAGGGGAAGTTGTTGGGAGAATGTCTGGCGACACCATTCTCATTCAAGATGCCATGGGTGAAAAGGTGACAATTTTTTCCTTCTTAGAACTGTTTTGGCTATTCTTCCAAATCAAATTTAAGGTTACCACTGTTTTGAAGTGAGATAACAATCCTTCAAACACATTAGAGCAATAAGAACAACCACCACCCCCCCTCTCACTCTCTCTCTCTCACAAGTGGCTTGAAACCCATGCTTCCGTTAGGGTTAGTGCTGCAAGAATGAATGTTTGAACAGATTTTGTGACCTCTTTTTTTCATTTCCTTGAAGCTCGGAGTCCATCTTTGTGCTAACCTTTGTGTTCCAACTATTGCTTTAATTTTATATCAGGTTGGAAAGTTTCTACAACTTGTATCCACATTTTTTGGGGGCTTTGCTGTGGCATTTATCAGAGGTTGGCTTCTTGCATTAGTTATGCTGTCCTCTGTTCCTCTTGTGGTGGTTGCTGGTGGATTCATGACTGTCGTAATGTCAAGGATGGCAAACCGTGGACAAAAAGCTTATGCAGAAGCAGGCAACGTTGTAGAGCAGACAATCGGTGCTATTAGAACGGTATGCATCCTATTTTCTGCTACATATTGATGTCCTATATTTGATGAGATGACATTATTAGTCCATGGATCAAGCCTTTGGTAGATTCTTCACTAGTTGGTTTTTTCCTGCCACAATCAGGTTGTGTCATTTACTGGTGAGAAGAAAGCTATTGAGAAATACAAGAAATCTTTGAGAACCGCATATGTCGCCGCTGTTCATCAAGGAATGGCGGCAGGATTAGGCCTCGGTTCTGCGCTGTTGGTCTTATTTTCCAGTTATGCATTGGCTGTTTGGTATGGCTCTAAGTTGGTCCTTCATAAAGGTTATAATGGGGGACAAGTTATCACTGTAATGCTCGCCGTAATGACTGGGGGAATGTAAGTTCAATTTCAATGAAAATGCTCTCACTAAGGTCATACTTAAAATGTTTTTCTGAGAGAGAGAGAGAGAGAGAGAGGGAGAGAGGGAGAGATTATATTCAGCTAATCGGCTACCTTGCATGTTGTATTGAAACAGGTCTCTGGGCCAGGCATCCCCTTGTTTGAACGCCTTTGCTGCAGGTCAAGCTGCCGCATACAAAATGTTTGAGACCATCAAGAGAAAGCCTGAAATTGATGCCTCTGACCCAAGTGGAATGGTGTTGGAGGATCTCAAGGGTGATATTGAACTGAGAGATGTGCACTTCTGCTACCCCGCAAGGCCTGATGTGCAAATATTCTCAGGCTTCTCACTCCACATACCATGTGGTCTTACTGTTGCTCTGGTTGGAGAGAGTGGAAGTGGAAAGTCGACTGTAGTCAGTCTAGTTGAGAGGTTTTATGATCCACAAGCTGGGGAGGTTCTCATAGATGGAATCAATCTCAAGAAGCTGAAGCTTGGATGGATCAGAGAGAAGATTGGGCTTGTAAGTCAAGAGCCTGTTTTATTTGCAACTACTATAAGAGAGAATATTGCGTATGGGAAAGCCGATGCTACACTTGAAGAAATCAAAGTGGCAACAGAGCTTGCAAATGCTGCTAAATTCATAGACAAGTTGCCTCTGGTAAATCCTCTGTTTCTTTTTTCTTATCTTTGCACGGTGGGGATCTCTCTCTTGGCTATTTCCTTCCTGCCATGTTCTTTTCTTTCCTAAATTTATGTTTGTACATGCTTAGTGGCTCTCTCTCTCTCTCGGGATGGTCATCTTCATAGCATCAACTTTCACTCTATTCTCTTGTACAAATCATGAATTACCTCAGAGACTTTACAGTTCAAAGGGTTTGGGTAGTGGATGGCCATCTTTATAGCTTCTATATTCACTCTATTCTCGTTACACAAATCATGAATCAACTCTAAGATCACAGTTTTAGGTTTTTGAACTCATTCTGTGAAACTTGCTTTTTCAAAAGAATAAATATTTTCCTTTTAGTCAGAAAGTAGAGCAAAACTTTGGGTTTCACGTTTCCTAGTATCATGCTATGCATTGGCTAATGATGTCAATTTATTTGGTATTATCTATGGTTGAAAATCAAAATGTGACAAAGTATCAGAAAATTAAGTCATGAATGTATCTTACAGGGACTTGAGACACATGTGGGTGAACATGGAACCCAAATGTCTGGTGGGCAAAAACAGAGGTTGGCTATTGCAAGAGCAATATTGAAGAACCCAAAGGTTTTGCTACTTGATGAAGCCACGAGTGCACTGGATGCTGAATCAGAGCAGATAGTTCAGGAGGCTTTGAACAGGATAATGGTTGACCGGACAACTGTTGTCGTTGCCCATCGGCTAAGTACTGTGAGGACTGCTGACATGATTGCAGTGGTGTACAGAGGAATGATAGTTGAAAAAGGTAATAAACATACTTCTACTTCTTAGTTTCTCTGACTTCAAAGTCAAAAAATAAAGCCTGTATCTATTTCTTAGTTTTTCTCACATCAAGATACAAATTAACATCAACCTGATGTCTATTTCTTAGTTTCTCACTTGAATATCAAAATTACCAAGAGTGAATGTTTGTTTCATTGTTTTTCTCTATTCCTGCTTTGCAGTTTGAACTAATATTTCGTAGTATCCATCACTTCAAGACCAAGTTTATGACCAACCCAGATCTATTTTTCTCTCTTCATCTCCTTTCAACTGTGAATAAGCTGAACATACTTTCCGTACTTATCCTGACTCATTTCTCATGTCCAATTTGCTTTAAATATCATAATTAAACAGCAACCATTTGTCTATTTTCCTGCAAATGCCATAAATTGATTTGGTACTTTACTAGGTCCTCACTCTGAGCTCGTCAAAGACCCCCAAGGACCATACTCCCAGCTTATCCGTCTACAAGAGGCTAATCAAGTAGAAGAGGATTCATCAGTAGATCCCAACAAAGTGGAATCTAGCTTGGATTTGGGTAAGTCATCTACCAGATCAGGAAGCCACAGGTTCTCTCTCAAGCGCTCGGTAAGCAGAGGCTCATCCAGTAGGGGAAGCAGCAGGCATTCCTTCTCTATTTCCCTTGGCTTGCCTGGAGCTGTCAGCTTTCATCAGGAAGCCAATGATGCGGTGGGTGGCAAAGGAGAAGGTGGATCTGAGCATGTTCAAGAGATAGGGAATGAGGTTCCAATCTTAAGGTTGGCATGCCTCAACAAGCCAGAGTTGCCAGTTATTTTCTTGGGTGCGATTGCTGCGGCAATCCATGGAGTTATCTTCCCTGTGTTTGGGGTATTAATTTCAAGTATTATCAAAACCTTCTATGAACCACCCCACAAGCTTCGTAAGGATATTAATTTCTGGTCCCTTATGTACGTGGGACTAGGAGTGGTTTCTTTGCTTGTGGCACCAGCACAGAATTACTTTTTCGGCATTGCCGGGGCTAAATTGGTCCAACGAATCCGAGCATTATCATTTGAGCATTTAGTTCAGCAGGAGATCAGCTGGTTTGATGAGCCTGAAAACTCAAGGTTCTCTCTCTCTCTCTCTCTCTCTCTCTCTCTCTCTCTCTCATTGAAAAATCATTCTCACTGGGATGCATAATTGTCTCAATTTTCAGTGGAATGATAGGGGCAAGGTTATCAGGTGATGCTGCAACCGTGCGCAGCCTTGTGGGAGACGCCTTGGCACTTGCCGTCCAGAACATCTCAAGTATTACTGCTGGTTTGGTCATAGCATTTGTAGCCAACTGGCAGCTGGCTTTTATCATTCTGGCTCTGTTGCCTTTTGTTGGTCTACAAGGATATGTCCAGATGAAGTTCATCACGGGCTTCAGTGCTGATGCTAAGGTTGTTGCATGATCTTTAGCCTTTCTGTAAACACATGCATACACATACACATGTAGTTATTTAGTGAGATAGATGGATAGTTATAAAGAGCGAGAAGGAAAGAGATTGAGTAAAATATTGTGAATGTTTGGATGCTGAAGTTATGGGTATCTGATTGCAGATGATGTATGAAGAAGCAAGTCAAGTGGCAAATGATGCAGTGGGGAGCATCCGTACAGTGGCATCTTTCTGTGCAGAGCAAAGAGTGATGGATCTTTACAAGAAGAAATGTGAGGGCCCGATGAAACAAGGAATCCGTCAAGGTGTCATTAGTGGCGTGGGATTCGGTTTCTCTTTCTTTGTATTGTTCTGCACTTATGCTCTCTGTTTCTATGTTGGTGCTATTTTCGTGAAAGATGGGCGCACTACCTTCAGCCAAGTTTTCAGGGTGATTTACCATTTCCCATTACCATTATCATCATCATCATCAGTTGTAGTAGTAGTATTCCTGTTCTTTCATTTTCATTGACACATTACAAAATTGGTTACCTTCAACTATCCTTGTCACCTTCTTCAATTATTTACTTTTCTATTTTCTTCTTGTTTTTGTTATTGTAATGTTATGTGAATGGGTTTATTATATTCTTTAATTGACAATGTTGCACTTGCAGGTTTTCTTTGCCTTGACAATGGCAGCTATTGGAGTTTCGCAAGCTAGTGCATTAGCTCCAGACTTTGGTAAGGCCAAGGCCTCAACAGCCTCCATCTTTGCGATCCTCGACAGGAAATCAAAGATTGATTCAAGTGATGATTCAGGAGACAAGCTTGCAAGTGTAAAGGGAGATATAGAATTCCACCATGTCAGCTTCAAATACCCAACCCGTCCAGATGTACAGATCTTCCAAGACTTGTGTCTCTCTATTCCCTCGGGAAAGGTACTTTCTCTCTCTCACACACCTACACATAAAGTACAGGCATATATTATGGGTTCAAGAGGATATTAACTACGTACTGACTCATTATAAATATATCATGAACACTTTCAAAGCGTGAGATACTTTCGAGGCAAGCATTTCACGAGCCATTGTAGCCACTTCAGTTGTCTCTTGATCCTAGGGTCGTTATGGTTCTCTATTGTGTTGGAGTGAAAACTATTGATTTTGTTGTATATAAGAAGATTTGTTTTCTCTCTATGGACGACCCTCTTTGCTTTCAAATTTCCAACTAATGTGTAATAAAGAGAGGAAGCCATGATAGTATTTGACCCAAAACTAAGAGACTCTGGGTTGTGCTCGTTTATGAATGCAGACAGTGGCTCTAGTGGGAGAAAGTGGGAGTGGGAAGTCGACAGTGATCTCCCTTTTGGAGAGGTTCTATGACCCTGACTCGGGGCAAATTACGCTTGACGGGGTGGACATCCAGAGGCTCCAGCTAACTTGGTTGAGGCACCAGATGGGCCTTGTGAGCCAGGAGCCCATACTCTTCAATGACACCATTCGCTCCAACATATGTTACGGGCGTGATGGCCCCGTGCCTGAGGATGAGCTTATTCGTGTGGCAGAGTCTGCCAATGCCCACCACTTCATCTCGAGCCTCCCTCAGGGCTATGACACCAAGGTTGGGGAGAGAGGTGTGCAACTCTCTGGGGGCCAAAAACAAAGAATAGCCATTGCAAGGGCCATTTTGAAAGACCCGAAGGTGTTGCTTTTGGACGAGGCCACGAGTGCATTGGATGCGGAGTCGGAGAGGGTGGTGCAGGAGGCATTGGACCGGGTCATGGTGAATCACACGACTGTGGTGGTGGCCCACAGGCTGTCAACAATCAAGGGGGCAGACATGATTGCGGTGGTGAAGAATGGGGTGATTGAAGAGAAGGGGAGGCATGAGACACTCATCGGGTTGAAGGATGGGCTCTATGCATCGCTAGTTGCACTATACATGAGCTCCGCTAACTGATTTGAGGCGAGCGAGGAACTGAATTCCTTTCTTGTTTTATTGTGTTTGGCTTGACAATGGATGGCAAGGATGACAAGCTTTTCATTCATCCTCTCTTTTGTAGAGTAAAGATCAATAGTCTCTTTACCTCTTCTCTCATTACTCTTGGAGCTTTTTCCCTTTTTTCATGCTTTGACTGTAACAAAGACGTTTGTAACTAGTGCAAGTTTCAAAGCGGAAGTGTCTCTGTCCATATCAGGGAGGGACCAGTACTGGTACATGACGTTTGTGGCCAATATATATCAAGTGCGAGATCGAGAAAATAAATTGAATACGATAATTTTTTTCATTGATTACTTTTTTATGCTTTCTAATTGATAGATTTATAGCCTATATGGGTAATGGCTTCAGCAATAAGCTTAAAGGATTCTTAATGCCTGTAAATCTACATTTTTTAGAATAAGAAGTAGTGTGAACTTTGAATTCTACTAAGAATTTGTTTTTTCTTCAAATCTTTTTAAATCGCATGACTCAATTTAGAATTCCTAGTTCATTTCCTTGTTCATCCTTCTCATATTTCATACTCAATCTCCATTTGAAAGCACATTCAATAAATTTCTCTCTATTAATATCTAACTCAATCCGGTCCTTGTTTTCTCTCTTGTGGAAATAGAATTCCATCTCATCTATTTCTTAGAACTTCAAATATCTTATATTGAATTGATTTCAATCATTTTAAAAATAACGATAATCAGTAATTTATAATATTAAATTTTTATTTAAAAATATGTTGATTAAGTATATTTAGTTAAAAATATATTTATCTTATCATGGCTAAACTTTTATAAATAAATCAAAATAATATTTTAAAAATATGAGAAAGGGATATAGTAGAACCCCATTTCATGCGTTTCTTAAAATTTCAATTCTCCTATTTTGAATTATTTTAAAATAAACAATATACGTAATTTAATTTTTTAAAATTATTTTGTATAGTTGATATTCAAGTAGGATATTTTTAAGAATAATTGAAAAATCTACTTGTTTTATTTTGGAGTAAATAAATTAAAAATAAAATAAAATATAAAAAGTTGTTATATAGTATAATATAATGGAAAACGTTTATACATAGTGATGCATCTCTTGATTATGGAATGCATCTCTTGATTATGATAAGATTAGGTGTCCTAAATAAGCATGACAATTATCTATCCATAGTTATATATTTATATTGATCTTATACATTCACGAATATATCAATATAAGAGTTATCTGCATATAATATGAGATTTTATCAATAATATGCATTATTTTTAGGCATTGAAATCATTTATATATATATATATATATATTTAATATTTAATATGAAGATGGTCAATTAGAGGATTCTCCAAAATCAAAACCACCCGAGTTTTTGTAGTGACCATTACTTATAGGGTGCGGTTTGTATACTGTCGAAGCTCTAAACAAACAAAGTAAAGCGCATCTTCAAATAGTGTCGAGAAATGTGGTTTCAATATCGGAAATCTTTTTGATAACCTTAAAATATATTTTCATGTTTAATTATAACATTTAAAGCTTCAAAAATAATGTAGATCGAGCAGATCTATAAAAACTTGAAAATGTTGAAAATTGACGGTCAAAAAATGCATAACAAGATGCAGTATTTCCAAAACTTGAAATCCATTTTTTTCATGTCCATGCATCTTGATGTCAAGATGATCAATTTGAGGATAGTTTGACATAAAAACCTCTTCTAATGAATTTTTTGAGATGGGCTCTAATTTGATTAATTAGAGCTTCAGCTTTATATAAAGCTTTTCCTTACTTATATAATACAAAAGTTGACACCTTATGTAAGCCTTTTCCCTGTAGAAATGTGTGGTATGTTTGCTCTCCAGTAGGGGAAGCATATATCTTCTATGTTGTAAGGGAAGTATAGAAACCTTTCTCATAAATGTGTGAGTGTTGTGAAGTGGGTATGTTGTCCCCAGTGATTTAAAAAACGGATCGGTGCCATGAATCAGGCACCCGAAAAACCTATTTGAATCGGTGTTTCGGATCAGGAATCAGCCGAATCCTTGCTTAAAAAAAATCTAAAAAAATTATAGTGGTTTAACGGATCAGTGCCCCTGGATCAAGCACTCCAAAAACCCATTCGGATCAGTGAATCGGTGTTTCAAATCAGGAATCAGTCGGATTCAGCCTTAAAAAAAATCTAAAAAAATTATTAAAAATCATTATAAATGTTGTTTTTCAGGAATCCAATAAAAAATAAAAGTACTACATTAATAACTTTCATTTTTTTGCATCAACATGTGAATATTGAGATGTTCTTTCCCTGTATGAACTACTGTTAACCATTAAATTTAATACTATAATTTAATTTTGCATCAAAATGATTAAAGTTTTTTAAAAAATTCCATTTTATATGATTAAAAAAATAATACCCTTATTGATTAGTATCACATTAAATATTGATTACTTATTTTTACCCATCTAAAATTATAACAACTAACTAGTTACAATATTATATATAGAAAATTAGAGTTATCAATTTATATTTTATAATTATTTTACTATACAAATTAGAATAAATTTAAATTTTTTCTTGTAATATCATCTAAGTTAAAAAAATTTATTTAAAACCATAACAAAAAATAATATATTACATAACTATAATACAAAGAAAATAATACATTACATAACTATAAATAAGATACACGAGAGAGAGAGATTGTTAATAAAATAGGAGTTTAGTGAGAGACACCAAAGTTTAGAATTAAGATGAGAAAGAGGGAGAGACGGCGAGAGAGGCATTATAACCATAATAATTTTAATATAATAATAACAATTTAAACAAAATTATATTAAATATTTACATAAATTTATCCATTCAACATAATACTGTTTATATGATCATATTTACATAATTAGTATTTCATTGCAGCGAGCCAATCATGTATATATAACGCCGCATCGCGTATAGAAGGAAGGAGATTTTGCCAAAATAAACTGCAACGATGGAGAGCGAAACCCATTGCTTTTTATCTTCCCGTGATAGACCCTCTCTCTCTCTTCTCTGCCTATCTCTCTCCCCCACCACTCTCTCTCCTCCCGTTAGCGATTACCCTCTTTTTCTTTTCTCTCTCCACAAAAAGCATCGCCCTCTCTTGCCACTCCAATGAGAGCTCCCCTCTCTCTCTCTCTACTTTGCCCAACCCTCTCTCTCTCTAGGTTTGGCCAAAGAAGTTGCCGAGTCTCACCCAAACCGGTTGCAGAGCAATATCTATCAAACTGCAATTTCAACTTGCCCTCTCTCTCTCTCTCCAAACAGCAGCACAACAGAGCCCTCTTTTGCACTCTATTTTTCAGCAGCATTCGCTAGAGATGACTCTGCAACCCCTTTGGACGAAATGGAGATAGCAGACTCTGCAACCTCTTTGGGCGAAATGGAGAGAGAGTGGGTTGGGCAAAATGGAGAGAGAGAGATATGGCTGCTATTTTCTGCAACCTCTTTGAGCGTTGGAAGAGGGAGGGAGAGAGAGCAAGACAGGGTTGGGGGAAATAGAGAGAGAGAGGGTTGTTGTTTTATGTGAAGAGAGAGAAGAGAAAGAGGGTAACTACTGCTGGGAAAAGAGAGAGAGAGAGAGAGGGCTGGTGTTTTCTGTGAAAGAGAGAAAATAAAGAGGGTAACTACTGCAGCAAGGACAGAGAGATGGCTGCTGTTTTCTCTGAAGAGAGAGAGAAAAGATAAAGAGGGTAAGAGAGAGATATCGTTGCTTTACTTAGATTGTAAGGGTTGGGAGGAATGGACACGTTGTTCCCCATCGAAGAGGATACTAACTTAAACCAATATAGACACCCACAACAGATGAGTGGAGTGGTTGGCGGTGTGGCCTACCGGGCATCATGAGGTTGTTGGTGATTGATTTGTACGCTTTTTATTTTATATAAATTTTAAAATGATCTTCGTAAATTTCTCATTATATGATATCTTCACGCCATCGTCGAATTAGACTTAAATAATCATGACATCATCAAATTTGACTTACAATAGCCATCGTTCGTGACATTATCAAATCCAACTTATTAGGTTATCAAGTGTTTTTTTTTTGAAAAAAACAGTACCAGATCTAAAATAAGTACCGTACGATTTTAAATCAAATCACCGATTTTTAAAACACTAGTTTTTTTTTTATATTTTTTACTCTTTGGCTCTGAGTTCTCCCTCTCATGCACTCTCTCTACCCGTTTCTCTTGCTCTCCCTCTTTGGCGCTCAGTTCTTTCTCGTGCACTCTCTCTCTACCGGTTTCTCTCACTCTCTCTGCATTTGAACTTTTTACTCAGACGCTCATTTCTCCCTCTCATGCACTCTCTCTCTCTACCCGTCTCTCTCTCTCTAAATTTGAACTTTCTCACTCTATCGTTATTGTACTTTAGTGTAATATATGTGGTTGTTCACTTGAACAATCACTTCCCAAATGCACTTAGGGTATGTTTGGTTCGTGTGAAATAGTTTTCATTTAGTAAATTAATTTTTTAGAAAATAAATTTCGTAGATTTATATTTCACATGCTTTTTTTTTCTCGTGTTTGGTAATGCTGTCTAGATTTCTTATGAAATTGTTTTCCTTTGTTTGATAAACGATTGGGGAATATACCATCCTAGAATTTAGAATGTAAGCTATTTTTAACTTTTAATTGTTATTATAGATATTGTTGAGAAGGCCTTGATAATTATCTAAAAAATACGATATTTTGGAAATTACATATCGATAAGATGACTAACAAATTAGTTGACCATTAGATGCAAACATATTTTAATTTGTATTTCTTTTTTCTTCTCCCTCTGAGGGTATCAAACGTTCATATTTTAATTAGTGATGATTTTCTTTCCTCCCTCCATGTTCATTAGGTATTGATATGACTATTATGTGAACTATTAGTTTTAAAATCCCACACTCTCTTTAAAAACTCATCTCTCTTCCTCGCAACTCATTTTCTCTCTAAATCTCTGTCTATATAAAAACCCATTTTCTCGCTAAAAATCCAATATCTCTTTCTCCCACTAAAAACCTATTGTCTCTTTAGAAACCCAATTTTTTTAAAATGTTCATTTATATAACAAAAAGTAATGATCTTATAGGACCCTCCCCCACCCATATGTGTAGGACCCTAAAAGATCGCCATTAAAGTTGGTACGGATCTCTAGAAAAGTTATCACATCAGTGTGGGACTTGACTTTTCTATAGATCCGTACCAAATTTAATGGTGATCCTTTGGAGTCCTACACACATAGGTGGGGGAGGGTCCTATAGGATCATTTCTCTCTATATATAGGTAGTGATCTAATACAACAATTATATAGTAATATAATGCAACAATTTAGAAAAACCATGTTAGAACAATTAGTTTGATTCAATTTTTTACGTACACTCTTTTCATCGTAATGAACAATCACAAAAAAGAAAAATTTGAAAACGCAATCTAGAAAGTATTTTTTTAGCCTAGTTAATATAGGCCATCCATTTTGGTGAGATGTTTAGATCTAGGCCTTAGAGAGATTTTTTTTTCTTTTCAAATTTTTTAGATAACTTTATTATCGTTAGATTAACAATATTAAAAAATAAAAATATAATTTTGAATTCATAAAGGCCTAGATCTTGAAATTCATCAAATGAATAATCTAGATTTATTGTTGAAGGGGACTAATTTTGACCATATAAAGGGTGAAAATTAGTTTTTTTATTTAGATTATTATTGAGATGAAGAGTTGAGTACTAAATCTTGGGTCATACAAATACCACAAACATGGTTTTCTAAAAAGTGTGGTTGCATTATACTATGATACAATGGTTTAAAAAACAGATCGGTGACCCGGATCGAGCACCCAAGAAACCGATCCGGATCGGCGAATCGGCGATCCTAATCGGGAATCGGGTGAATCGGTCAGAATAAAGCTTCAAAAAAATCCGAAAAAATTATTAAAATTCATTATAAATATTATTTTTTAGGAATTCAATAAGAAATGAGGGTACTCCATTAAGAATTTTCATGTTTTTGAATGAATATGCGAATATTGATATGTTATTTCCCTGCATGAACCGTTATTCAGCATTTAATTTACATCACACAAAAGGATAAACATAGAATTATCATGAAATAAGTATATCAACATACATGGACTAGAATAAAGCATAAAATTAGTAACATACGATCTAAAAATAAAATGATAGACGACGTTGTTGTTCTTCTTGGTCACGCTGGTGCCATTGATTGAATTCGTTTGACAATTCATTAATTCGATCTAAAAACGAATCATCGATATCAGCAGGCGTCTGACTATTCCCAAATCCCTGAGTGTTAGTGTTTTGTTGTGTTCCCAATCCAAAATCCCCGAAGCTTGTCCATCCTTAATGCTCACCTGCACTGTCGTGCTCATCCCTACACTGTTGCTGTTGGGACTCGATATGTGAATAATATGGCTGGGATAGGGTGGCCTCAGAATCATCATCTCTCTCATTTTCTCTTAGACCCCCTTCTCACTCTCCCTCATTAAGTGCAATATCATCGACATCTCCGACGAATTGTGGATACGTTGGTTGGCTGCTTCCTCTTTTATGCTGCTCATCACTTTCTTCAATATCTTCATCACCGATAGCCTCAAGGAACGCTCTCTTGTGCAACACTGGCTCTTCCTCTTCTACTACCCATTGGTCTGCTGTGTCTGTGACAAATATTGTGTCTAAGTCTGTCGGCCCATAGTCTTCAAGCTTCCTTCTTATTTGTCGCTCTCTGATGTTTAAATTATAATGAACGTAGACTAGTTTATGAAGCTTCTCAGAAGCGAGTCGATTCCTCCTAGTAGTGTGCAACCATTGGAACATACTCCAGTTGCGCTCACAGCCAGTAGCAGAACATGTCTGGGAGAGCACCTTGATTGCTCTCCTCTTTAGGTGAGGTGCATCAGTACCATATATCTCCCACCATTCAGCTGGATTAAAATGCAAAAAGCATTGTAAGGGCAAGAACAATTCATAAGATTAAATATATGAATGAACAAAATATTAGCGAGGGGATAACCTGGATCCATCATAGTTCGAGAATTTCTGGCAAGTCTAGTTTCGAAGGATCCTATAGCATCCTTATACATTGCAAGCTAAAACAAATATATTACGTTTTAGTGCATTATTCCTCACAAATATAACAACTCAATGAAGTTTTTACCCAAATATTAAATAATACCTCTTGTATTACTGCTACTTGGTTTCGATGGCTTATCTCCAACCTTGTAATAATGTATCTGACCGCTTCCATAATCTTGTGGGGTTGTTCAGGTGTCAAATAGAAAAATTTTGGATTGAAGTAGTAACCTAAAAAATATATAGGTAGAAAAATGTCATTTACAATTTCATAAAAAATTGATTTAAACTGAAACATTGTAATGATATAAATATATATTTACTAGCATAATGAATTGGACGTCCAAATTTGGTGTTCCACCTCCTTTCTATTATCTCAATCACTTTGCTAGCAAAATTACACTTCTCCCCAATAGCCGATTTCGCCCTCTCAATACCTTCATAAAGGATACCCATGGTAGCTTTCTTTTCAGCATCCACCATTCTTAACACCGTGACCAAAGGGGCAGTGGCCTCTACAACACTGGAACATCGAGACCAGAACTGCCTATTTGAGATTATGTTGTCCACTTTTATACCGGTACTGGACTTCGAGAGGCGGTCATTTAACCACTCTTCATAAGTAAACAATCTCTTTAATGCACCTTCAGATTCTCGAATGGAGTCTACAGCTAAGTAATCGGTCGCAAAGAGGGTTATAACAGGCCTGATTATCTCTTTTTTCTTAGAGTGTTCTCTAAACAGAAATAAAATTTTAGAGTGGTTGTATATAAATCTCGACACCAACCTTGCTTCCTCTAGAGTCTCCTTCACAATTTTGATCTCACCGATCTCCTCTAACATAAGATCGATGCTGTGTGCAGCACACGGGGTCCATACTAGATGCTTCCTCTTATCCATCAACTTGTTGCCCGCAGAAACACATGCACGCGCATTGTCCGTAATAAACTGGACTACATGCTTATCTCCCACCTCCTCCACTATCTGATCATATAGTCGTACGTAGAAGTTTGCATCCTTCTTCATCCCTGATACGTCTTTGCTAGACAAAAAAGCTGTACCTTTTGGGGAATAGGCCAAGAAGTTTAAAAACTCCTTTTTGCTAACTTTATTCAACCAACCATCAATCATGAGAGTAATGTCTGTCCTTGGCCAACTCTGTTTATATTCTTCAATCCACTTTTTAACTTCTTCCACCTCTTCATCTAATATTGGCCCACTGAGCTCATATGCCGTCGGGGGTTTTACCCCGGGCCCGACTCTCTGGATTGCATTGACCATAGGTGGAAAATATAGGCTATTGGTTACATCAAAGGGAATCCCTTTATCGTAGAACCATTTACCAACATATCTCTCTAACATGTTTGTTGTACCTTTAACCATGCCTTTTAGGGTCATCTGTTGTGACTTAGGCTTTGAGAGAAATGGGTCTTTACGACCATGACCTGCAATACTGACACTCCTAGATAACCTAGAAACAATTTCTTCAACAACTGATTCTCCTTGATACATATTGCCACCAACCCCTCCATACATATTTGAGCTGGGCCCGCCATACATGCTCTAGCTGGGCCCGCCATGCATATCTAAACTAGGCCCACCATGCATATCTGAGCTAGGCCCACCATGCATGTCTGAGCTAGACCCACCGGGCATTCTAAACCTACATTCCCTCTGATATTGTTCATGTAAACTCAATCTTGTGGCCATGTCCAGCTCATTATTATATTGCTCTTCTAGGTCATTATTATATTGCTCTTCTGTATCATTCCTGCTTGATGGTGTATATAAACTAGCTATCTCCTCATTCATCCTATGTTTGACAATTTTTTTACCTTTGTTAGCATTAAGAATTGTCGCTATCTATTTTTTTACATTACTAGGGACACTAGTGCATGCAGAAACTTCTCCCTTAACCCCTGCCAAGTGTTGCTTGAACCTATGTACCCCACTACTTATCACTCTTTGACAATAATTACAAATAATTTTGTCTTTCTTGTTGGGATCAAGTCTGACCCCATGTTGCCATGCAGGGTCTTCTGCAGATCTTGACATGATTCAACTTTTTTAAGATGTAAAAAGTATAAAATTAACCTGACAGTTCAAAAAGAAAAATAATCACCATGTGTAGTGATTATATGTTGTGGTAGTTCATGTAGTCATATTTGTTGTTATTTGTTATTGCAAAATACCTTTATTGACAATAATATTTTCGTACATATCAATTATAAACATTCAGAATAATATAATACAAAATGCAAGCTCCAAACATGGCTACAACTCAATTATCAAGAACATACATTTTTTGCATTAAAAAATTAATAATAAAAACAATTCTTCACAGAGCCAGCTAACATCAGTCATTCCAACTAAAAAATCCATGAACAACAGACAAAAAAAATACAGTTTTGCATTAAAAATATAATAACATGCATTTTTTTGCATAAATAATCCATCAACATACAATTTTTTCAACAAAAACTTTAACAATAAAAATTTAAAATATGGTTTAATACCTCATGATAATTAAAACCTTGTCACGATTTTCACATCTTTTCGAAAAATCATCATCTTTCAAAAAATTCGATCATGGAAAAAAAAAAAAAAAAGCATAGCAAACTCAAACAATAAAAATTAAAAATTGGGTTTAATACATCATGATAATCAAAACCTTATCATGATTTTCACATCTTTTCGAAAAATCAGCATTTTTCGAAAAATTTGATCATGGACAAAAAGAAATAAAAAAAAAAAGTACAACAAATTTTCAAAAAATTCGATCATAGATTAAAAAAAAAAATTCGATCATGGATTAAAAAAAAAAATTAACAAATTTTTAAAAAGTTCGATCATGGATTTAAAAAAAAAAATCACAAATTTTCAAAAAATTCGATCATGGATTAAAAAAAAAAATCACAAATTTTCAAAAAATTCAATCATGGATTACAAAAAAATTCGATCATGGATTACAAAAAGTTCGATCATGAATTACAAACAATTCGATCATGGATTACATAAAATTCGATCATGGATTACATAAAATTCGATCATGGATTACAAAAAAAAAAAAACATAAAAAAACAAAAAATTCGATCATGGATTACAAAAACAGAAAAAAACAATTCGGTCATGGATTACAAAAAATTCAATCATGGGTTAAAAAAAAAAAAAAACAAACAAAAAATTCGATCATGGATTACAAGAAAAAAAAACAAACATTTCGATCATGGATTACAAAAAATTCGATCATGGATTACAAAAAGTTCTATCATGGATTACAAAATATTCGATCATGGATTACATAAAATTTGATCATGGATTACAAAAAAAAAAAAAAAACAAAACATTCGATCGTGGATTACAAAAAACGAAAAAAACAATTAGATCATGGATTACAAAAAATTCAATCATGGATTACAAAAAACTCTATCATGGGTTACATAAAAAACAAAAAACAAAAATCAAAAAATTCAATCATGGATTACAAAAAAAAAAACAAACATTTCGATCATGGATTACAAAAAAAAAAAACAAACATTTCGATCATGGATTACAAAACAATCGATCATGGATTACAAAAAATTCTATCCTGGATTACAAAAAAAAAAAAAAAAAAAAAAATTCGATCATGGATTACAAAAAATTCTATCATGGGTTACAAAAAAAAAAAAGGACAAAAAATTCGATCATGGATTACAAAAAAAAAAAACAATTCTATCATGGATTACAAAAAAATCGATCAAGTATTAAAAAAACATTCAATCATGGATTACAAAAAAAAATAAAAATAAAAAAATTCTGTTCTTCATAGAGCCATTTTACATAAGCCATTTTAACTCAAAGATCCACCTCTAAGTGAATAAATTACATCCAATTGAGTATATTTTCTGATAAACAATACTATAAGGAATCAAAACCCTAACTTTTTAACACATTATTTCTAATATATCATGAAAAAAAAAATCAAAAGGCGGAAAAAAAAAAAAAAAACAACGGAATTTTGGTTCCGCAGACATCTCTATGTTCATCTCAAATTTCATGCTGTAATTGACCAAATTACATAAAATTAAAAATTTTAAATCATAATAGACACAATAAAGATTAAAAACCCTAATTATTGAACTCATTATGTTCAAATTATGTCGTGAAGTAAATCATATGGCGGAAAAAAAACCCAAACTTCTTACCTAATTTTGTGAACCGAAGCCTTCAATCTCCAAAAAACTCTGTTTTTCTCAACGATTATCATAAACTAGTAACAAAAGGTTTTGATTCACAGCTTTACGATCAAAATGCCTACAAATTTTGAAAGTTTCATGCCCTATTTGGCATGAAACTTTCAGAAAAGGCGGAAACCCTAAAAATGCAAGTTTCGTGATCCAAAAACACCAAAATTTTCAACCATTTAATTTTTGTAAAAGCTGAATAAAGCTGTTTACAGCTTGCAAATTAGATCACATGCCAACAAAAACAAGAAAAGTGATAAAAAAATGACAAATTTCGAAGAATCCAGTGAAGAACACTGTGCAACCCGTGTTCTTCACGGACTCGCAGATTCCACACAGTGACTCGGCGAGTCACTGTGCAGAATCGTCCGGTTCTCTCTAGAACCGGACGATTCCCGATTTTTTAGCGGATACGATCCCCCCATGGCGAATTCCGAGTCGAACCGGGCGAGTCCGGTTCGACTCGGCGTTTTTTTAAACATTGCTATGATATAACTGCTGCATTAGATCACTGCTCATATATATAAAATATATAACATAATATAATATATAATATAATGTATTATATATATATTTTATTAATGTATATTTGTATTATATATAATATATAATATAATATTTACTATAATATATGATATTGTAGGGTAGTGATCTTATGCAAAGCTTTTATCATAGTATAATGCAACCACACTTCTAAAAAACTATGTTTCTGGTTTTTTATGACCCAAAATTTTGTGTACACACTTTCTTCGGGTCGTTTGGGTACTTGGAAATATATTATCTGGGAAATATATTACTAGCGTAATACAATTGGATTGTTACTGCGTTGGTAGTATCTAGATACAACCTGGGACATACATTGTTATTGTTTGGCTATGTCTAAAAGAAATCTGGAACACACATTATCAATATTTTTGGCTAGAAAATATTGTGTTAATTTTATCTATAGTAAGGAGGTTGCTTTAATATTTTTTTCTTTTTAAGGATAAATAATCAATTAAAACTACTTTGTTTTTTAATATATGAAAGTAATATCCGCGTGGATTAGTTTAATTTCTCTTCTCCCTATAATTATTCTGCTAAAATGCTGTAGTTGTTATTTGGCTATGTTTGAAGGAATCTAAGAAATGTATTACCGTCATTTTGGCTTGGAAATATTGCATAAAATTTGCCTATAGGAATGTAATTTTTTAATATCTCTTAATATTTTTTTTTTATTAAGGAAAATATCAATTAAAAATAAACAAAAAACAATTATAATGCTCATATTAATATAACAACAATATTTTGAAGACGTGAGTACAGTGAAAAAAGTACCAATACATTTAAATTTGCAGAGAACACTTACAGAAAGAAGGGCATTACGTAAAAAAAGGGTGAATATTTTAGAAAGAGAAAAGGGAGAGGAGCACTTAGGTAAAGTTAAAAAGTTATGGTCCTCAAATTTAGGCAAGGCTTTAGAGAGAGAGTCACACTTATATATCGACCTCAAATTTATGAGGTCTATTGTATGTTTTGTAGCAGGTCCATCATGCTCCACATTACCCGTCAACTCCATAATGCATTTTCCAGCTCTTGGGGCGGGTAATTGATTTCACGATTTGAAGGAAATTTTTGGTAATGCGTTTTATTTCCTGCCTACCATGTACATACCCAAACACCAGAATGATAAATTTCTTAATAATCTATTTCCTTGCTATTAATCTAAAAAAGAAGAAGGTAATTTGCACTCTATATATGGTCCAAATAAGTCTATTGATGAATTTCAAGATCTAGGACTTTATAAATTCAAAATCATTTTTTTCTTTTTTAATATTGTTAATCTAATGATAATAAAGTTATCTAAAAAATTTAGAATGGAAAAAGATTATTCTAAAGCCTAGATATAAACATCTCACCAAAATGGACACCCTATGTTAATTGGGCTAAAAAAATACTGTATAGGTTGCGTATTCAAATTTATATTTTTTGTGTTTTTTCATTAGAATGAAAAGATTATATATTTTAGATTTTGAATGAAACAAATGGCCCTAACATTGCTTTTGAAGGTTGTTGCATGATATTACTATTCAACCGTTGCATGAAATCACTACCCTATATATTTAAATTTATATTGTTAATGGGTGCGGTTTCTATAAGGTTGCAACCTTAAACAATCCAAATAAAGCGCACCTCCAAATTTTATCATAACATGTACTTTTTTTGTAAATTTTTTTTATGATTATCTTAAAATCTATTTTTATATCTAATTAGAAAAATTTAAATTCCAAAAATGGTTAAAATCAAGTAGATCTATAAATATATGAAAATCTTGAAAATGGGCGGTCTAGATAATGTGTTGCAAGATACACTATTTATGGGATTTAAAAACTTTTTTTTTCATATTCGTACATCTCGATGTCGAGATGGTCAATTAGCGGATTTCAAAATTAAAACAACATTTTCAATAGATTTTTGAGGTGCATTTGTGATTCTACATTTTAACAGTTCGGAAACCCGAGACTTGATATCGCTCTCTTGGAACCTTGTTTAAGAACAAGGGTAGGTATCCAACTAATGAGAGTGGAATTTTGGATGTGAGGTGGGGACTAACCTCACCTGGGTATGTGACTTACTCGGGCTAACTTGCGTGGGTGCCCTCTTAGATCACGATGGAAAGCCCCCTAGCTGTTTTAGCTGGTTCGGAATCACCTCCATTGACCTGCAATCTTCTTGTCTTTCTGCATAACACTATTATGGTTAATTTGCAAGACAAGTGGGCCGAAGGGCCCACCCTTATCTTAGGGCAATGCACATTCATACGACTAGGAATGTGAGGGGTTAGAGTGATAAAGTGGAAGGTTTGAACGTAGGTGAAGAGAGAAGAAAACTTGATGAAGGGACGAGACCAACTTGATAGTCGAACAGTGACCGACTCGGAGTAGTAGTAAGATGGGCATGGTACTTAGGACTAGCACGATGTCAATACTACTCGAAACCGTGGCTGATATAGTAGTGCTAGGCTAGGTCAACCTTCGATCAAGTGAGAAGAGGAGAGAATGGATAGAAGGCACGCGACGACAAAGGGATAGGGTCCCGTCGCTCGTCTCAATGAGACGAACACACTCCAACAAGTTTGAACGCGATCCGATCTCGGACGAGGGAGATATAAGCAACGCAAGTCATTGTTCGTGTAATATAGGAGATGGTTGCCACTGCCACAGGGGGTATATAAATTAAATTTGATGGCAGCTCGATAGGCAACCCGGGTGTATCTGACTTTGGAGGAGTGATTCGAGATTGGGATGGAAATGTGGTTCTTTCTTGTGCAGGTCCTCTTGGTGTTCGGACTGTTAACGTCGTCGAACTCTCTGCCCTTCTTTTTGGTTTTCGTACTATTGTGGATAGGAAATTGGGCATGAGTTCATTTTAGAGGGGGATTCTCTTAATGTGATATTGTGGTGCAAGAAGGAACTACTTCTCCCGTGGGAACTGAAACCGTTGTGTTGCAAATCTTGGATTTATCTGCTTCTCTCTCTGTTTCTTTTGTTCACGTTTATAAGGAGGAGAATGCCTTGGCAGATTTCCTTGCCAAAGGTGGTACTACTGTTTTTGATATATCCGTTTCAGAATCTGTAATTTCATTAAAGAGCAATAAAATTTAGTGAACTTTCTATCAAATAAAAAAGGTAGCAATTTTATACAAACTTTTTCCATTGTTAATATATGTATATATATTTATATTTATATTGTTAATATATATTTGTTGTTAAACAGAATATCCAAAATTTTCTAGCAAGATATCAAACGCATTACCGAGAACTTATTTAAATCTTCCAAAACGAAACATTCTACTTTCCCAAAAATAAATACGCCCTTAGAGTTATGACATAGTAAGTATAACTTTTAAAATAGAGGTGAGATATTCTACTCTAATTAGGATATTGTAGATATCTCTCTTTCTCTCTCTTATTAGGATATAGAATAGATTGCTCTCTCACTCTTTCCCTAAAATATATGCATACTTTATGTCTCTCTTAGCACGTAGTACTCTCTTCTCTGATCTCTCTCTCTTCTTTTAGTTAGGACTAATAACTTTAGGAGATTTGCTTTCTCTCTCTCTATCTTCCCTTATCACGTAGTACTTTCTTCCCTATATCTCACTTTCTCTTTCTCTTTTTCGTTAGGGTGAGGAATTATCCTAGAACCTCTATAGGAGATTGCTCTCTCTGTCTTTCTTCCTTTAGCACGTAGTACTTTCTTCTCTATATCTCACTTTTTCTTTCTCTTTTTCCTTAGGGTGAGGAATTATCTTAGAACCTCTATAGACTTAGGTCCTTATTTTTGTGAAAGGTGTCTGCCCCTTAACTCTGGCATAATACAAAAAATCTTTTCAACTCATAAATTAATCGCACTAAAATACATTTGTTATATATCTTCTGTGCACTTATTGACTTAAAATGACGAAAAAAAATAGGGCAAGCATTCTATGCTTTCCCTACAACATAAAACTTATATACTTATCCTTATCCAACCGTCCATTTTGAATGGAGGGCTAAGATTGCCCCAATCACAATGGCACATCTTTATACTATTTTATTTTTAATTTTTTTTACAAACTATTTTAACACCAAATTTTGTACGCCCAGTCCTCTATTCAACTCACACTAGCGAAAAATATAAAAACAATATTTTCGATAAAATAAAATGACCAAAATAACCCCTTGAAAGTTTCAATGGGTATTTTGGTCATTATATTTTATTGGAGAATTATTTATAATATTTCTTATAGGTGCACCCCAATGAGAAGAAGGCACACACCAAATTTCATATTCATACAATTTGTATAAAAAAAAACTAAAAATAAAGTACTTTGAGATATCAGATCTGAGATCAAACAATGAGTGGTTCTCTTGATCAAAATTGGACGACTGGATGGTAGGGGATGCATAGCTCTTCTATGCTGTAGGGGAAGTATAGAAACCTTTAATGTATCAAGATTCAAGAGAGACCATTTAATTTTGGAAAAAGTTTATATAATGTTCCAACCTTTAAATGTAAAATTACATATGCACCTTAAAAATCCGTCAGAAAAGATTGTTTTTATTTTGAAAAACCCTGTAATTGATCATCTAGTTATTGAGATGTATGAATATGAAAAAAAAGAAGATTTTGAGTCCCATAAATAGTGCATCGTGCAACACACTATCTAGATTGTCCATTTTCAAGATTTTCAAATGTTTATAGATCATTTTTAGAGTTAAAAATTGTATAATTAAATATGAGAATAAAATTTAGGAAAAATTATATATATATCCGTTATACTTTCCATTATTACCAAAATACCAAATATTTTCCGTTATTATTGGAATGTCCATTTTTTCACTTCATAATGAATTTTTTTTAAACAGACGTTTTTATCCTTTTTCGATTGTTCAACAACCGAAAGGGCTAGAATTTCGGTTGTTCAACAACCGAAAATGGCCCCGATCGTTTTATGGTTAATCTTCTTTGCTCTCTACATCTATGCTATGTGAATGCTTAAAACAGAGAGTTTTGTGAATGCTTAAAAAAGAGAGTTTTACCCATTTTCGATTGTTTAATAATCGAAATTAGGACTGTGTTTTTTAAAAGCTTGCTAGAATACGCAGTCCTAATTTCGGCTGTTCACCATTTCGGTTGTTCAAAAACCAAAAATGGGTAAAACTCTATTTTTTAAGCATTTACATAGCATATACGTAGAGAGCAGAGAAGATGAACCGTAAAACTATCGGGGCCTTTTTCTGTTATTGAGCAACCGAAATTCCAACCATTTCGGTTGTTGAACAACTAAAAAAGTGTAAAAACGTATTTTTTAAATTTTTTTGTTATGAAGTGAAAAAAACGAACATTTCAGTAATATCGGAAAGTATTTGGTATTTTAGTAATAACGAAAGATATAACGGATATATAAGTAATTTTCTCTAAAATTTAAGATGATCCTTAAAATGTTTTACACCAAAATTACATGATAAAATTTGAAAGTGCGCCTTAATAGGATAGTTTAAGGTTGCGGCCTTATAAAAACAATACGCTATAAGTGGTGAGATGTTAGAAAACTACACTCTTTTTTGGTAAGTAAATTTCTATTATCGTATCTGTAAAGGCGGGACTTCTAAGCGTGCAGGTTTAGAGAGAGAGAACTGGGCTACAGAGAGCGAGAGGAGAGATAAAGAGAGAGATTGGTATAACCGCAAATCGTGTAAGGGCAAATCGTGTACGGTTAAAGGGCAAAACGGGTTGAGGTTTTTCGAAGGCACTTGCTCCTCTCGTTTATTCTCTCTCAACAAAGCTGCTTTCAACTGGTTCGATTTGTTTGAGAAACCCTAACGGTAAGCGATGACTCCCTCTATCTCTCTCATTCTCTTTTTACTCTTCTGTTAACCACTATGAGTTCTGGAATCGACAGTATTGTAGTGAGGGAATTTTGATTAATTTTTTTATGGGCAATGGTACTCAGTAGCTTGAGGGATTCATGGTCTTCTTTATGATTTTGATCACCACACCAGGGCAATGGACGAATAATGATTCAAAAAAAGAAAAAGAATGTTGAGTAAGGCAATGATAAAGGTTGCTTTTTGTTTTAGAGGAATAATTTCCATCTTTATTTCTGACATAAATTTCCTGTTATTATTTAATTTGAATATACAAATGCATTTTCTTTGGAAAAATGGAGCACTATACTGAAAAGGAGCGGAGATCTTATCGTCATTGCATGCTTAAATATATTTAGATTTTCTGGTTGAGTGCTCAAATTTCCATATTTGATAATTTTCTTGTTATTAATCAAACAACTATTTTAATATGTTTGATTTCCCTGCAAAACTTAACCGCATTTTCATGCGTTTCTTTTTGCAAATTGGATCTTCTGCATGGACTATCATGAGAAAAATGTTTTTTTGTTGTCAAGTTTTAGTCTCCCTTTTCCAGTTAAATGCTTTCATTTTAGTTTTCTATACGAGAAAAACATTATTGGTTATTTTAGTTCATACATACATATCGATTATTTAACATGATTCATGAATATAACAAATTTGAGGCTACTATGGTGATCTGCTCTTGCACAATTTTTGGTCATGTATACGAACTAGAGGGGCTAGATCTTATGAAGCTAAGTGTATGAATATGTATACTGTTATTGAATAAACAGTAATTTATTGCATTCTCAACATGGGTCGTAAATTAGGTTATAGAAAATGAGGGGATTTGTCCATTCACATGAGGGGCACAATGTGAAGGACATAACCTCAGGCACGATTATATTTTTGATACTGCAAAGCTCGAGCATTTTTTGCATCATGCGTCTCCTTTACCTTGTGCAACCTACTTATGACCCATTTGACCATGAGTTCTCATAAACGTAGAAGAATCTTCCCTTTTGCATTTTATTTCATGTGTGTGTGCGTTCTTGTAGCGTTTGGTAATTGCCTAATCAGACTTTGCTTTGGAGTTCATGCCTTCTGAATGGCTCCTAATGGGTGAATCGCTAGCTTGCCCCAAAGTTGCCTTGTCAACTGTAGCAAACCCGGTGGTTTTCTAGTAAAAATGGGAATTAAATGATTTTGAAAAATGGCCTGATTGTCCCGAGCTCTATTATTTATTGTTGAGTATTTCAAAGTATGAGAAGGAGAATTTAAGATCATATATCTCTAACTAATGATCTAAAGCAAGAACAAACCATAGACATCAAAACCATCTGTCATAAGAACAAAAACTTCAAAATCAGTTGTGGTCTAGATAACATATTGTAATTTATACTACTCTTAGAGCTTGGAATCCTAATTTTTTTCACAACTATAATGGTTAAGGTCAAGATGATCGTTTTGAAGATTTTCGATGCTAACACTGCAATTTTATGAGAGTTTTGAAGTGATGCTTTATTTATTTTGATAGGATGGCATTTTTCATAAGCATAATGGTCAACGTGGAGATGAGGTGACGCTAAACTGCAATTTACGATTTTTGAGGTGAGCTTTTACTTAGTTGATGTGATTTGATAGAGCTGTAGCCCTATTAAAACATTTTTCTTTAGGAAAAGCAACGAGGCTAGATTACCTCTAGCACAAGATAGTCACAATTAATTTTGACTAGTGAATGTAAAATTGGGTGGTTGTATTTATTCCATTGGCTAATCTCAAACTTCAAAAGAAATTTTATTAAACTTTATAATACAAGCTATCAAATTTCATGTCAAATAATTATAATTAATTGCAACCTTCTTATACCAAAGGAAAATGCTATCATGTATATAATCGCTTTTAGGTAAGGAAAACGTTTATGTAATCCCTTTTCGTTATTTAAAAACGAAAACTCTGAGTAACCTTGCCATTTGTAACTTCCGTAGATTTGGAATACCAAGAAGGTGCAAGGGAGAGACCGGAGGCACTAGTCCATCAGGGAGAGAGAGATACTGTCACAGGAGGAAGAGACCGAAAGAGGGGTGACTTATTTTTCTCTTTGCTTTAGAGAGAGAAAGTAGAGAGTATCATTATCATCAGCCATATTGGTGGTTTATCTGTGTTTCTGTTGAAAATTTGATCATGGCTAATCTACCTCAACCGCTTTCCCTCAACCCCCCTTTCCCTTCTGGCCCTGCTGCCACCAAAGATAGGAAGCTGTCCATTCCAGAGCAGCTTGTACTCGAGCTTATTATTCCCGAACAGAGGGAGAATGCACTTTTGGAACTTTCCAAGGTACCCCATTTTCTCTATCTATCTACATTTGGCCTTATAATGATCTCTTCCATTATTTGTTTGGTTATCCTGTGGTTTTATCTCCTTTTATTTATATCAGTATATTGGGGCTTGGTTTTAATACCTGACCTGCCAAAACAGCTAGAAAAGATTTGAACTGGTGCCTTTTATGGTCACTAGAGCATAAATACCAGAGGATTGTGGAACTTATTGTATTGTAGATGACGCCCTATAGCTAGTGTGTATAGCTAGTGTGTCAGCATTTATTCAATTGTAGATTGTTGCGCTAAATATTTGTGATGATTGTTGCACTATCTATTCTTTGAAGACCTTTTAATTGTGAGCTATAGAAGAAGAACCCTCCTTTTTGTTTTGTTTTTTTTCTAATTTTGATTTGGTGGTCACACTGTGTATCTATTATTTGAAAACTTTTAATTGTAAGCTATAGAAGAAGAACCCTCTTTTTTTCTTCTAATTTTGACTTGGTGGTCACCCTGTGTTTCTTTAGCTGGACTACAAGCTGAGTTTAGGTGAATATTGTGGATATTGTTCTTTTGAGTGTTCTCTTATTTGGAAAACTTGTTGGGTTACTGAAACCAATAGAGACAACCATGCTTTGCCTTATTTTGATCTGTCTCCATCATGGACTAGACATGCGTTCTACGTAATTTTGAGGGGCATTTGATGCGCTATTATTGATATTCTCTGGTATGAATATGTATTCCTTTTATATTTTCTTTTTATACATGTAATCTATGAATTTGGTGTTGTTTTTTGAATGGTCGAATAAGATTTTTAGGTTCCATGTTCAAGGATTGCATATAGAACAACTGGTGAATCGTATATAGAATAACTGGTGAGATTCCATGGGTGTAATCACACATTACTTTGTTTCCATGTGTGGTAGTGAAGTTTACACAATTTATTTATGTTCTTTGGAAGCTTTGGGTTGGCCGGCTAGTTGTTGAGAGTGTCAGAATCTGTTACTTTTACATTGACTCTTGTGAGATCTTGGTGAAACAAAAACATTGACATGGATCGTGAAGCTTAGGGATCATTTTAAGAAAGGGCAAGCTTTCTATGCTTTCCCTACATCATAAAACTTGTATACTTCCCCTTATCCAACCATCCATTCTGAATGGATGGCTGAGATGGCCCCAGTCACAATGTCACATCCCTATACTATTTTATTTTTAATTTTTTTTACAAAATATTTGGACACCAATATTTGGGCAACCACTCCTCTCTTAAACTCGCACTTGTAAAAAGTATAACAAAATTATTCCTAATAAAATAAAATAACAAAAATCACTTGTCCTCTGGCCACACTGCTTCAGAAATTGGAGCCAACCATGCTTGAAATAATTTCCAGCGAGGGCCTTGTTGTGAGTTACTTTTGTACCAAAAACTTGTACTCTGGGTGACATAGTTGATAACGAAGCATGAGACTTGAGTGTCTCAATGTGTTCCCCCTTTGCAAAGTATGGATGAAGCCTGTAATAGAAAACCAGCTCACACAGTCTCATATCTGTAGGGATTGGTTCCATGTTCTGACTGTTGGTGAACTTAGAAGTTTGAAAAAAAAATGGAAAAAGGATGAAAAAAGATAAAATTAAGGAAAAGTAGAAAATATCTGAACAATCAGAAAAAAACAGAAAATTATAAAATTATTGAAAACAAAAATAAGCAATAAACATAAGCAATAAATAGTTCACAATCAACAATTCAACATTAGTACAACTTGTAAAAGCCCATAAATTTTAAAACCCATTCGTATCACATATTTTTAATGTACTTATTATACGATTGCTCTATTCTTGTTATTCAAGTATATCTTTCTTTATCATTGATAGTATGGTTCATAGTCCCATTCGTATTACATATTTTTAATGTACTTATTATACGATTACTCTATTCTTTTTATTCGAGTATAACTTTCTTTTTTATTGATAGTATGTTTCATAGCCTGTCTTAGGCTTTGAATATAATTTTCTCTTGGCAGTTTATAGTACTTGCATTGTCCTATAAAAAGCTTTCGGTTATAAAAAATAAACTGAGTTTACTCGATAGTTTGTTGTACTTGAGTCTTTTGTCTTTATTTTTTTGATGTACTTTGTACCAACTGTTTGTGATAAATACTATCTTTATCTTGATAAAAAGCTTGACGAGCAAAAGATTTCAACTTTATTTGAGAATATAGATTGAAATTACACGAAAGTTTCAATATCCATAAATCTATACGTAACACGCACACACATAAACCAATATATTTTATGCATTTGTCATGTCTAGATGACAATTTTCAGGGTTTACATCTTTGAAACTTGCATTTGTGTCACTGATGGACATGCGTGTCCGTTTTTATGTAACATATCACAAAAGAAATTTCTGTTTCATTTGTTTTTGTACTTTTAGTAAGTGCTTTGAAAAGTTTAAAAGTCCTTCAAAAACCAAAATAAAAAATACACCAAAAAATTAACTTGTGGTTTTTCTTTGTATTTTCCCTTTTCTTACAGGTTTTTGCCTCTTTCATTAGAGGCTTTTACAAATTGTAAAATCCTTTCAAATGAAAGCCTTTCAAATATCAAAACTAAAAATATAAAAAATTGTGTAACCACATTTTTTTTTTGAAGAAAGGTTAACTTATATTGAATAGTAGAAAATTACATAAGTAGAGTGAAAGAAGACGACAGCCTACAAGTTAGGTGCTCAGAGAACAAACTAGAGGGAAGAAGAAGTAAAGAAAAAAGAATGGAGGGAGAAAATGAGGACAATTTAAATACAACAAAAAACAATAAAAGGTAAAACATTGTCGGTATACTATCGGACATCCTCAGGGGGGTTTTGGTCGAGTAGCATGCAGATAACCATTGTAGATCTGTTGCACTTTCTGCTACGAGCAGTGGTTAAAAAAACGCCGAGTCGAACCGGACTCGCCCGGTTCGACTTGGGAATCGCCATGGACGGATCGAATTGGCGAATAAAACGGGAATCGTCCGGTTCTAGAGAGAACCGGACGATTCTGCACAGTGACTCGTCGATTCACTGTACGGAATCAGCGAGTCCCGTACGAAATTTTTTTTTTTTTTTTTGTTTTTGTTTTTGTTTTTGTTTTTGTTTTTGTAATCCATGATATATTTTTTTGTAATACTTGATCGATTTTTTTGTAATCCATGATCGAATTGTTTTTTTTTTTTTTTTGTAATCCATGATCGAATTTTTTGTTTTTTGTAACCCATGATAGAATTTTTTGTAATCCATGATCGAATTTTTTGTAATCCATGATCAAATTTTTTGTAATCCATGATCGAAATGTTTGCTTTTTTTTTCTTGTAATCCATGATCGAATTTTTTGTTTGTTTTTTTTTTTTTGTAACCCATGATAGAATTTTTTGTAATCCATGATCGAATGTTTTGTAATCCATGATCGAAATGTTTGTTTTTTTTTTGTAATCCATGATCGAAATGTTTGTTTTTTTTTTTGTAATCCATGATCAAATTTTTTGTTTTTTGTTTTTTTTGTAATCCATGATTGAATTTTTTGTAATCCATGATCGAATTGTTTTTTTCTTTTATTGTAATCCACGATCGAATTTTTTGTTTTTTTTTGTTTGTTTTTTTTTGTAATCCATGATCGAATTTTATGAATCCATGATCAAATTTTATGTAATCCATGATCGTAGTTTTTTGTAATCCATGATAGAATTTTTTGTAATCCATGATCGAATTTTTTGTAATCCATGATCGAAATGTTTGTTTTTTTTTCTTGTAATCCATGATCAAATTTTTTGTTTTTTTTTTTTTTTGTAACCCATGATAGAATTTTTTGTAATCCATGATTGAATTTTTTGTAATCCATGATCGAATTGTTTTTTTCTTTTTTTGTAATCCATGATGGAATTTTTTGTTTTTTTATGTTTTTTTTTTTTTTTGTAATCCATGATCAAATTTTATGTAATCCATGATCGAATTTTTTGTAATCCATGATCGAATTTTTTGTAATCCATGATCGAGTTTTTTGTAATCCATGATTGAATTTTTTGAAAATTTGTGATGTTTTTTTTTTAATCCATGATCAAATTTTTTTTTGTAATCCATGATAGAATTTTTTGAAAATTTGTGATTTTTTTTTTTTAATCCATGATCGAATCTTTTTTGTAATCCATGATAGAATTTTTTGAAAATTTGTGATTTTTTTTTTTTAATCCGTGATCGATTTTTTTGAAAATTTGTTAATTTTTTTTTTTAATCCATATTATTCAAAGAGAAAATGAGAGAGATGATGATTCTGAGGCCACCCTATCCTAGCCATATTATTCACATATCGAGTCCCAACAGCAACAGTGTAGGGATGAGCACGACAATGTAGGTGAGCATGAAGGATGGACAAGCTTCGGGGATTTTAGATTGGGAACACAACAAAATACTAACATTCAGGGATTTGGGAATAGTCAGACGCCTGTTAATATCGATGATTCGTTTTTAGATCGAATCAATGAATTTTTAAACGAATTCAATCAATGGCACCCGCGTGACTAAGAAGAACAATAACGTCGTCTATCATTTTATTTTTAGATCATATGTTACTAATTTTATGCTTTATTGTAGTCCATGTATGTTGATATACTTATTCCATGATATATGTTGATCCTTTTGTGTGATGTAAATTAAATGCTGAATGGCGGTTCATGCAGGGAAAAAACATATCAATATTCACATATTCATTCAAAAACATGAAAATTCTTAATGGAGTACCCTCATTTCTTATTGAATTCCTAAAAAAAAATATTTATAATGAATTTTAATAATTTTTTCGGATTTGTTTTAAGCTTTATTTTGACCGATTCACCCGATTCCCGATCCGGATCGTCGATTCGCCGATCCGGATCGGTTTTTTGGGTGCCCGATCCGGGTCACCAATCCGTTTTTTAAACCATTGGCTACGAGTGTTGGTACATCAGGAGGCAGGCCGACTTTGGTAGAGGCTAGAGTAGTATTGTGGGCCAGTTGCACGTTGGTACCTCAATAGACAAGGTAAATTAGGAAGTAGCTAGCTCCCCTGAGGTCAAGCCTTGTATGCAGTGTGGCAGCCAACAGTGGGTCAGCAGAGGTAAAAGTGACCTTCCAGAGAGGGCTTTCTATTACAACCCCAACTTCAGAAGATAAGAACTTGGGCATGACTATCTTCTGTAGGCACTGCTATTATGAGATGTTGATTGATTATGGAAAAGACTGTAGTGGCCTTCCCTGAGGAGAGAAAGCGTCCGTGAAGGAATTGGCAGCCAAAGAATAGTTGCTGTTAAGTAGAGGTTCTTTAGTGGAAAGGCGAGAGGGTCTTCAAGAGATTAAGTGTTGGGCAGTACTGTCTGCGATGAGTTCTGCATCTTCAAAAGGCTAGCTGCTTTTCAGTGGGTGGACCAAAGGGAAGTTGTAGAGATGATGGGATTGAAGATTTCTTTTGGTAAATGTTGTACTCCTTTTCAATGTTTAAAAAACGGACCGCCCTACACCTAGGCGCCCAAAAAAAATTTTTGCACACTTGGACCTGGACGGCCCAACACGGGCGACTGTACCTGAGTGGGCGCCCAGCATAGTTTACGAATTTTTTTGTTTAACTTCGCCCAAAAGGGCAAAGGGGGTCATTTTGACCCCCAAGTTTGTATAAAATAAGTTTAGGGGTTTATTTTGCATCCCCAAACTGAAAAAAAAACAAGAAACCCTCAATCTTAAACTTATTTATGAGAATCTAAAGCAATTGCGGAGAATCGAAAGTACTTCTTGTGGATTGAAAAAGTTTGTTTCTGATTGAAATTATTTTTAGGGTGCTATTGGTGGTATTAGAAGACTTTTAAGTTGATTTGTAGCTCGACTGAGATAGCCAACATCGAAGATCAGAGATTGGGTAGAAAAGGTCAGTCTGTAATCTTTATTTGAGATTTATTTTTTCAATTTGAGATGTCTTCTGCGGGGTCTACTAGGGGTGGAGATCTGGGATGGAAATATTGTGTTAACCCTGATAAGAATGACAGAAATAAAATTATATGCAATTTCTGTGGACACGTTTGTAATGCCGGCATAAATAGATTTAAGAAACATCTTACCGGTATTAGAGGTGATGTCGCCCCATATAAGAAAGTCCCAGATCTTGTAAAGAAAGTAATTTTGGAGTACATTGAAGCTGTGAAGAGTAAAAAAGGTTGCAAAAAACAAGGATATAATAGAATTGAAGTCAAGGGTTTATATTTTTTATGATAATATTGAAACTGAAGAAGAGGATGATGAAGAGGGGGAACAAGAGGTAGCCATGGTTGGTACTCAGAGCTCTAAGACCTAAGAGGGCTTTTGGGTCTAAGAAGGCTCGTACGAGAGGGCCTATAGATAGTTTCTTTACACTTAACCTTGGGACAGTAATTGAGAAAGGCAAGAGAAAGGGGAAAAAACAGGTGACAATTGAAATAGGTTTAAAAAAGAAGATAGAGCCCTGGTGATTCAGTAAATTGCTCGGTGGTTTTGCCATGCGGGCATTTCTTTTAACACTGCTATTTTGAATAGCTACCATACAATGTTGGAAGCAATTGGGCAATTTGGGCCAGGTTTGAAAGCTCCAATTCCTTATGAGATTGGAGAGCCACTACTGAAGAAAGAAGTCGAGTACACTAATGAATATCTCAAGATTCATAAGGAGGGATGGGCTAAATTTGGGGTTTCTTTGATGACAGATATGTGGAGTGATAGGAGGAAGAGGCGTAACATGAATTTATTAGTAAATTGTCCCACGGGTACAGTTTTTTTACGCTCGTTGCTTCCATTGATGTTCATGATGCGCATTATATATTTTCTTTCATTGATAAGGGTATTGAGGAGGTTGGGGAGGAACATGTAATTCAAGTGGTCACAGATAATGCTGCTCCCAATCTAGCTGCAGGTCATTTCCTTCGACAAAAGAGGGTTCGCATATTTTGGATTCCTTGTGCTGCACATTGCGTAGATCTTATGCTTGAGGCAATTGGTGAATTGCCTCCTATTAAAGGAATTATTTTTAAGGCTAAGGAGATTACAATCTTCATATACAGTCACATAATTACCCTTAGCATGATGCACAAGTTTACAAAAAAGAAAGAGCTGGTGAGGCCTAGGGTCACTAGATTTGCCACTGCCTACCTTAGTCTACAGAGCATGTATAAGAGGAGGATCGCATTAAGGTCTATGTTCGCTTCAGAGGAGTGGAGTAGGTGTAAATGGTTTAGAGATGCCAAGGGAAAGAAGACACGAGATATTATTCTTTCGAAATATTTTTGGCGTGGGGTGAAGCATGCGATATTAGTATTTCTTCCCTTAGTGAAGGTCTTGCGTTTGGTTGATGCTGATAAGCCCTCCATGGGCGTTATATATGATGCAATGGAAAGGTCTAACAATGAGATTGTAGAGAATTTGGGCGATGATGCAGCAAAGTATGCCCCAATTTGGGAGATTATAAATAATAAATGGGATAGGCAGCTCCATAGACCATTGCATGCAGCGGGGTACTACTTGAACCCCAAATTCTTTTATGCAGATGCAGATATTGAGTCAAAAGGGATAATTATGGATGGTTTTAATGAGTGCCTTGAGAAATTAGTTCCTGATCCAAATATCCAGGATAAGATATCAATTGAAGAGTTAATTTCGTACAAGTGTTCTTTGATGTCATTTGGGAAAGATATGGCATTAAGGCAGAGAAACAAAGATGAACCAGGTAATATTCTTTTAACTTATGTACTTTTGTTTTATAAAATATAAATTTATAAATTTTCTTTCAAGTTCTGATAATGTTAAATACCTAAATTAATTATAAAGGTTGCCCTCATATTGCAGCCCAATGGTGGAGACAACATGGGAGTAACGCTCCAAACCTCCAGAAGATGGCTATGCGGATCTTGAGTTTGACAACTACCTCTTCTGGTTATGAGCGCAATTGGAGTTCGTTTGAGATGGTATTTTACTATTTTACTATTTTAAAGGAATAAAATTTTATATGCTTTTTTTGTTTATAAGTTCATATTCATTTTGTAATATAGATTCATAAAAGGTAAGTAGATCATAGACCTATAGTAGTTACTTATGCATTATTTTTTCTTACAGGTGCATACAAAGAGAAGAAATAGGCTTGAGCAAAGGAAGCTCAATGACTTGAGGAGAAGAAAAACCAGCCAAAAAAGGGTCCTGTCTCTTCGAAAGACATGGAGAATGCTTCAAATTGGTTAGTTAGTGACCCTGGTACTGAGGAGGTCTTCCCTGGGGAAGGTTTGGCATGGGAAATGGTCGATGAGGCTTTAGGGCAAGCTTTTGATCCTAGTAGTGCCACTTGAGCAACTTCTTTTGCTGGTACTTCACGGAGGGAGATAGAGGAAGAGGAGGCAGATTCAGAAGGATCTCTGGAAGAAGAGGAATATGTTGAAGAGGGTGATGATTCTGATGATGACAACCTCGATTCTGATGCAGATGAAAGCAATGAAGATGATGATTCTGATTCTTATTGATGTCTTGATTGTCTTATCTCTTCTTTTGAAGTAACTTTAATACTTTATTGTACCATCTTGGTTTGGGCTTTAAACATTTGGAGTTTGAACGATTTTTATTTAGTTATGTGGTTTGTAATTTTTTTGTCTTTTTGGACTATGTCGTTGTGTGGTTTACTGGTTTTTCTATAGTTGTGGAAGTTAGTTTGTTGATGACTTGGAGAGTTGGAGACTTGGAATCTTGGATGTTATTGTGGTTTATTTTATGGATATGTAATATGGCAATATGGACAATTTATGAATTTGAGAGTTGGAGACCTTATAGTAGCCTATTAGACTTTTAAATGTTTTGTATGGTTCAAATTTTGGAATAAATTACAAATTTTGACACAAACATATGCATATCTGTGCATTTGGATAACAAATATATAAAAAAAACTAAGAATTTGCACCGCAGGGCGCTCGAGGTTCTGGGCGCCCGTCTAGGCACTGGGCGCCAGGCAGGTCGCCTAGGGGTCGCCTAGCATTTTTTGAAACCTTGCTCCTTTTTTTTTTGTGGGGGCAGGTAAGGGATAGAAGTTACGAGAGTATGAGTGGATGAAGTATAGAGATAGAGAGGGTGGGGGAAGCTTATAAAGGCAAGAAGAAAGAGAAACTGGGACAATGTTTAGATGGGGGGGAATAGAGGAGATAGGATATGATTGTAAAATAGGATAGGTAAGATGTAGGGATTAGAGAGAAAGAGAATGTGACTGTTGAAAAGAAAGAGAACGAGGAGATGGGGGGATAGGAGAGGAAAGAAAGTGTGGTTGCAAAAAAGAGAGATAGAGAGAGGTGAAGCTAGGTGAGAAAGCAGAGGAGGAAATAGAAACAGAAGAGAGATAGAGAAGGGGGGAGAAAGGGATGGGGGAATTAAGTCACATAATTGCGTACCTTTGTTGTCGTGACCGAACAAGGATCTTCATCTCCTAATAGAACGGAAAGGAATTTTGCAGCAAACTTAATGTTCTTTCTTTGTGATTGAGCAGCCATAGCTACTGTAATGGGCAATGACATCCGCTAGGATGGTGGACATGGGAGGAGGATTGAGAGAGAAAAGTGTATGGGGGGAGATATGAAAAGAACAATGGAAAAGATGTGACAGAGAGAGAAAACCTGGTGGTGAGTTTACCTTGGTTAAAAAAAGGTTCCTTAGGAGATGGTAGAGATGGGTTTAGAGGCTGAGTGTAAAGAAGAATAGCAAGGTCGCTAATGAGAATAGTAAAATGGGGTCCAAGAATATATACTTACAAAAATAACCAAGTCCTTTTTTCTTTTTTTTTTCCTCTTCAACTCCTTTTCCTTCCTTTCCCAGAGAAATCACAGTATGTTTACAAGTCAAGGATTGCTCCCTCCCTGGCCAGTTTGTCTGCCTTCGCGTTAGCCTCTCTATATATGTGGGTGTCAGACACTTGAGGAAGGGAATTACATAAGTAAAAAATATGATAAAAAATGGAAGAAAATCTCCATTGAGGTCATCGTTGTTGTGTGACCCAGCTAATGATGTTGAGAGAATCTGATTCCACTTGAATGCCTTGTGCTGCTGGTGCTAACAGAAGCACCTTGTTGAGGCCCACCAGTAGGGCCTTAGCCTCCGCATAGGTTGAGTGTTGGTGTCCTATAAAGTTTGAGAAGGTCTAGACGGTAGACGAGTGGTCCGACCAGATTCCTCCAATGCCCGAAGGGCCAGGGTTACCTAAAGAGGAATCACCTATATTGAGTTTGAGAAATCCAGGGGGGAGGAGGAGACCAGTGAAGTCTCAGTCTGTTTATTTGGGGTGCTAGGTGTAAAACACTATCCTAGTTGTTAAGGAAGTGAGAAATAGGTAGGGCTACAAATATGGGAATAGACTTCGCCCAGAAAGCTATAACGTGGCCCAGAAAGCTATAAGTGCAGTTAGGGAATAAAAAACAACTGCTATAGTTTTTTGTATGCTTCTGAAGGTTTTGGAATTTCTTTCAAACTACAAACTTCAAAAGAGACCTGCTACAACAATATGCCATAGCTTCCTACCCTTTTGGGGAAAATGGTGGTGCGAAATATATTTGGAAAAACTGGGTCAGGTTACCTGGGGTGACCCATTGAAGGTCAAATAGCTTGAGAAGAGAGGCCAAAAGGCATTAAGCCACTTCATAGTGGAGGAAAAGATGTGGTATAGTTTCCTCTTCTGGAGATAGAGGATGCAGCGATTGGGAAAGGCAAATCCCTTTTTTTGGAGTTGGTCCAGGATAAGGATTCTGCCCTACAGTCACACCCATATGAATGCTTGGACTTTGTGGGGTATGGATAGAGACCAAGAGAGGTTAATTAAGGGCTTGGGGTCTAGGTTGGAAAGAAGAGACTTGTAGAAGGAAGCTACCGAGAATTCACCTGAGGGGGAAGGGGGCCAAATCAGTGAGTTTGGTCTCGAGAGAGTACTATAACAATTTCCTAGAGATTGTAGCATAGAGAGGAGGGTGTTGGCTTCTTGATTGTTAAGATCACGTCTGAAGAGTGGAGTCCAGACCAAATTGGTGCCTGAGAAAGTCGCATAATCTGTGATGGTTTCGAGCTAATGGGAGCAGAGGGGGATAGGTTTGAGCAAGAGGTGAGGATCCAAACTAGGTATTGTTCGAAAATTTAATTCTCAGGCCATTACCCAGGTTGAATCTAGTTATGTTGGTGAAGTGTAATTTAGAGGATGAATTGCTTATCCAAGCACCTGAGGATCTGTGCATGGGGGATCGAGGCAGCCAATCGACCCTGTTCATTCCATATTTGGCTTGAATAACTTCTTTCCAAAGTAGGGGGTGGGGGGAAGAAACTTTCCACCACCATTTACCCAAAAGGGCTCGGTTCATGATAATGAGGTTCTTAATTCCTAGACCCCCTAGATTTTTGAGTTGCAGACTTTATCTCAAGCTACTAGATTAATTTCTTAATGTCATATACCCCTGACCAGAGAAAATCACGCATGAGTTTTTCCAGTGTTTTGAATAACTGAGATGGAGATTTGGAAGAGGGACATGCAATAGATAGGAATGCTAGCTAAGGTTGCACGAATGAGGGTGATTCTACCCCCAAACGAAAGGTGTCTGCCTTTCTAGGGGGCAAATTTCCAAGTGAATCTTTGTATGAGATTATTCCACATGTTTTTCTTCGGTTTTCCTAGGTAAAGAGGGAGGCTCAGATAAGAGGATGGTGTGGTTTCTGTGGAGCAACCTAGGCAAGAGGCCAAGCTAGTAAGAGAGGCGGAGTCAACATGAATTCCCATCATCTTAGTCTTCGAAAGATTTACTTTCATTCCAGTGAGTAACTTAATGGTTCTCAGAGAGGGCTGAGTCAACATGAATTCCCTTCAACTTAGTCTTGGAAAGATTTACTTTCATTCCAGTGAGTAACTTAAAGGTTCTCAATGAACGCCATAGACAATCTACCAGGGTCGAATTGACACCACAGAAGATGAGGGTATCATCTGCATAGAGTAAGTGGGAAATTCTGGGACCTGAGGGGGAGGATCTGAAGCCCAAAAGGGAGCCACTATCATGGCCTCGGTCCCTTCTTCGGAACTCGATCCTGTGGTTCCTCTAAGGGATCTTACAGCAAGTTGGGTTTAGAGAAATAGGGATCTCACTCCTTACAAGATGGGAAATTGATCTACATGCTTGTAGGATCCCTCCAAGGAGAGGACATACTATTAATGTACTCTTTAGAATTATAAATTTATTTCTTCAAAATACGTTGAATTGTGGTGCATATCATATTGTGGTAAGCCACAATTATGGTTTTAAAAAACTGCAATTTCATATTATAGTATGCCAATTTATGATATTATTGAATTGTAGGTTTGTATTGTTCTAGTAAATTGGAATATTATACTATGGCATTGATAACAAGCTAAGGTGTAGAAGATGGATCGAGCGGGCATTGATTTGATCCTAATTGTATTATATACTATTAATTGATTTCGTTTTATGCATAGTTAAGCTAAGATCCTCAAGTCAAAACCTCCATCCCAGTATCTTAGTCTCGGAAAGATTAGTCTAGGAAAGATTTACTTTCATTCCAGTGAGTAACTCAAAGGTTCTCAATGAATTCCATAGACAATCTACCTGCGTTGGATTGGCATCACATAAGATGAGGGTATCATCTGCATAGAGTAAGTGGGAAATCGTGGGACCAGAGGGGGAGGATCTGAAGCCCGAATGGGAGCCACTATCATGGCCTCTGTCCCTTCTTAGGAACTCGATCCTGCGGTTTCTCTAAGGGACCTTAGAGGAAGCTGGGTTTAGAGAAATAGGGATCTCACTCCTTACAAGATGGGAAATTGGTCTACATGCTTGTAGGATCCCTCCAAGGAGAGGACATACTATTAATGTACTCTTTAGTATTATAGATTTATTTCTTCAGAATACGTTAAATTGTGGTGCATATCATATTGTGGCTTACCACAATTATGGCATTAAAAAACTACAATTTAATATCATAGTATGCCAATTTATGATACTATTGAATTGTATGTTTGTATTGTTCTAGCAAATTGGAATATTATACTATGGCATTGATAACAAGCTAAGGTGTAGACGATGGATCAAGCGGGCATTGGCTCGATCCTAATTGTATTATATACTATTAATTGATCTCGTTTTATGCATAATTGAGCTAAGATCATCCAAGTCAAAACCTCCATCCCAGTGGCATGAAGTATCGCATTGAGGTATCCTAGGATCTAGCTTCTTAACTGGTCGAAGTAAGATTATAAAATTTATGGGGATTAAAAAAAAAAAAAAAATGGTCATTTAAAAAATTACAAATAGGTAATGAAGTAAAGATAATTGTTACATTGACTCTTTAATATATGGAGTTCTTATTAAGCGAAAAAATAAATCTAGGTAAATCATACACATCAAATTGCATAGATATAACACAAAATTGAAAAAACATATTAAACATGCAATTATTAAATAAGCAATTGTTAAACTAATTTTTTTTTATGGGGATTAAAGTTATGGTTTATGAATCATACAAGTAAACTCATGTTTAAAATTAAAAACAAGGTACAAAACAATATTCATTCAATTTGGGGGCAATGGACTTTTTATTAAATTATTTTCCAAAAGACCCAAAGTATAGATCAAAATGGAAAAATAATAATCCAAATAGACAAAAACATATCAAATATATATCACAAAGTATCACACAAAAAGTACAAATAGCAAAGAATAACATTATTAGACATTTGTCATCATCATCATAGCCTTTTCCCAATTAATTGGGAACATCATTAGACATTGTGGAAAAAAAATACATAACCTAATAAAAACTATTGAAATATACTAACCTTCTTGAAGTGGATTCGATATCGGGCCAAACTGAAATGTTTGGGTTCCCAAATCTCCTCTTTTACAACCACTATAAGCTTAAAAAGGATTAGGGATGAATATCCTTTAATATCATGACCACTCGAGGAGGTTGAAAAAAATTTCGATCTCGCAACAAATCTTTGAATCCAGTTTTTTTCAAATTGTTTCACTCTAAACTTCACTAAAAATGTTTTTGGGGGCAAGAATGGTCCCAATACCCCTTTCACCCCTTTTAAGGGTGTAAAATTACAAATTTTCACATTTCTTGATTTTTTCTTTCTGCCAAGGGTCGAGGCAGTGCCTAGGCGCCTTCCTTTTAGCCAAGGAATATCAATTGCTATCTATAATTCCACTGTTCCTTGAAGCTCTTTTCATTTATATCTGAGAAGCAATTTTGAAAATCTCGTCGCCTTCTTCATTTGATTGTTTTTAAGAGGAAGAAAAAGGGATCGGTCTCCTTCAGCTTTCTTTTTCTTATAGTTTTCTCTATGTTCAAATAGTTTTAAGTGGTTGGTACAGTGTTGGTGGGCAGTAGGTAGGAAACCCTCAGTCGCTTGGCTTGATTGAAAAGTCTGTTTTGCCTTCTCAGTTCGGAAGTAGAAAGATGTTAGTCCCTTGTCGGTTTCACTTGCTGTGGGATTGAAAACTGTCTGGTCTGGAGGGAAAGCAATATTGTCTGGTTGGATTAGAAGGAGAGTATCTGGTTGGATGTCTAGCCGTCAAGCAGTAAAGATCATGAATACTTATTATCTTTTCATTTTCTTTTAGAGCTTTTTGTTCTTTATGCTAATTAACATTTGACAAAAATTTAAGGTTTTTCTATATTTCTTTCAATTAATTGTCAATGGTAGATATATGTTTTTCAGCAAAAGATGTCCAATGAATTAAATAAACTTCATCTCTTTTGAGCCTTTTGATAATCCATACTGTGTAGCAGAAAATAACTGGCATTAGCTTTTAAATTTGGGGCTTCTTATTCAACATGATCAGGGGTAGTTGTGAAATAGGCCATTTTTAGCAGCCATTCCCCATCTACTATTAGATTTTCTTCGCTACCATTCTCCACTTTTACTGTTCTGAATATAACAGGCTGGATTAGGTAGTATAACTCTAGATGATGGAGGGTGTCAGGCTGGATTAGGTACTATACCTCTGGATGAAATAAGTCTCTATACTATTTTAGAGGATATGGTACTATTTTCTATAGAAGGGGAAAGACAGAGTATTCCAAAAAATATCTCCATCATTAAAAATGAGATAGAACAAAATTCATTGAAACAAACCTTCTATTTCAAAAATTACAAAAAGACCGCTGAAAATGGAAGGATCCCATGAAAAATATGAGCTTGTTAAACAAATAAGATGTTTATCCGTAGAAGTTGGATCTCAGATAACCAGTATTAAGGATATTACAAAAAAATTATGGAAATATTGTGTTGAGCACCCCATAGAAAAATGGGACAAAGATTCGCCGCTATTTTTTAAATAATAATAATAAAAATAAAGAACAAACCCTCAAAGAGACAGAGAGAGAGTGACGCAGGCAGAAGCACACTTAATGGTTTTTTTATCAAGTAGGAGAGATAGAAAGAGAAATAGATGAAACAGGCAAAGCTGTTTTGCAACTTCTTGGAAGAAATATCAGGGAGAGATATAGTTCTTTTTTTTTTTTTTTTTGATAAAGAGAGAGAAGAGACAGGAAGGAGATGAGAGTACAAAACCACCTTATCGTACCCTCCTACACAAGTGATTTTTACACGGAGGAGATTAGAAAGAATCCTATCTGGATGTCTTGGAAACTTACTCAGACTTTCAGGGCTGCTAGGTGTGATGCAATCTACTCCAATGGTCACGCTGAGTAGTTCCTTGCCGTAGTGGACTCACTCCTTTTAGGAACAGGATTAAGGATAATCGGACTCTCAGGTTAACGCACTCAGAAAACGGTGTCACTTAAGTGACAATTTTGTTTTCACAACTCGCTTGCTTCATTAGATGGCAAAGAGTACAATTTATAGGCCTTAGGAGGGAATCTTTCTTTCTCCTCTACATCAAATCGATTAAAGAAAAAGATACACCAAATCCTACTTTACATCCTATAAAATAAAAAGTAAATGAATAGTAACACCTTTATATCACCTCAAAAAAGCTAATGAACAGTAAAAAGCTAATAATAGTAAAACTTTACATCTTTTCAAGAAAAAGTAAATGAACAAGAAAAAGCTTATGAATAATTTCCATTATTCAAAAAGTAAATGTATAGTAAAAAGTCAAGGAATAGTAGAATTATGCAAATAATAAGAGTCACTTCAATGCTTTATGTCTTCTTCAAAGGGAATCTTCTTGCACAACTGTTTTCTTTGAGGACCCGCATATGAAATGTTTTTTTGGCAGCCCGACTTCTTCTGCTTCTCTGAACCATGAAAATTCTATTTGATGTGAAACAGATTCTTCTCGGAAAATTATCATCAATAAGCCCTTTTTCCTTTACCTAGCAAGATTAATTACTTCAGATATGAGCAATAGAATTTATTATATCCTTGACAGATATTGTTTTCAGTATTATTTCTGTCATATCATCTGGTAATGCTGCCAAGTTTGTTGTGTTTTTCAAGGGATTTCTGCGCCTTTTCAGCCTGTGACCATCATAAAAATTTTCAAACTCATCTATATTGATCAATAGTACCAAGTCCAATGCATCTTGGCCTGACTGTTTGGCCCCAAATTCTCCATAGTCATTTTCTCTGAGTTGTTTTAACACTATATTTGTCATAATCTTTCTCAATTTTAGATAAGCCATACCGACTGTATAGGGATTTGTCTTGTGGCATTTCTTGGATTACAACTTCAACATTTTCCTCTTTGCTGATCTTATTTTCAAAAGAACTCCCATGAATTAAGTGATTTAACTGTTGCACTTTATTTCTTTGAGCTTTCTGAAAATCAAGTTTTAAATTCGAGTCTTCCAATTCTAGATGATTCAGATAGAGTTGGTTGAATAGACCATCTTTGGTGACCATTCTCCATCTTCTATCAAATTTTCTTCAATACCAATTTTAGCTTTTACAGTTCTGAACATACTTGTTTGGGCTAAGATTTTATCTGGAGAACTAGTAATTAATTGTTCATTGGGATTCTGCTGAGCAATTTGCAATATGGGAAGGGCACAAGTTAAGAAGAGAGAAGATGAAAAATTTTTTGTGCAGTGAAGGAGTTTTGGAGGAACTAAAGATACTGTAGAAAATAATTTAAGAGGACCTAACTGAACATTAAGCAATTAAAAAAGAGAGAGAGAATGATGAAGAAGTTTCTATAGGACCTAGTTGAACAATAAGTAATAAAAGAGGGAAAATGGATAAAGGCGAATCTATAAAATAAAGGGTGTGGTTTGTATAGAGCCAAGGCTCTAAACAATCAAATTAGAGCCTACCTTCAAATAGTGTCGAGAAATATGGTTTCAATACTGGAAAATTTTGTGATAGCCTTAAATTATATTTTCATATTTAGTTATAAAATTTAAAGCTTCAAAAAGAGTGTAGATCGAAAAAATTTATGAAAACTTGAAAATCTTGAAAATTGACTGTCCAAAAATGCGTTACAAGATGCACTATTTTCGAAACTTGAAATCCATTTTTTTCTTATGTTCATGCATCTTGATGCCAAGATGATCAATTTGATGATATTTGGGCATCAAAACAACCTTTTCTAGTGAGAGTTTTGAGGTAGGCTCTATATAAACTTTTCCCAGAAATAAAAGGTTTTGAAGGAACTAAAGAAATTGTAGAGAACCTAATATCAGATTTATCAGGATCTTTTGAGAAAAATTTAAAGTTAGTTTTTCCTTTTGAAAATGTTTTGTTTTTAATTTTAAGTAAACCATATGTAATTACATAGGTTCCTATTTTATATACATGATATACATTATTTGGATTTTTTGAGAAAAAGGATTCCTTGAGTTATATTTAAAAATTTAATTGCTCTATCTTCTAAATGAAAATTACGCTCATCATAGTAGCATAAGCTGACCCTGGTAACAATTCGATACAGATAGGAAAAGATTTTGTTATAAACTCATTATTTAAACAAAGAGAGAAATTATGATGTATAGAGCATAACCTGTCTTTTTTAAAAAAGCCTATAAATAGACAAAGTAAAACTTTGTAGATATATTCATTATTTAAATAAAGAGTGATATAGGAGAAGTTGATGAATCATAAAAAGTCAGCAAGAAAGCACATTGACACAAGCAATTTTGGAGAACCCTTGGGTTTCCTCCCAGCCTCAAGCTTTAAGCTTCTTTTACAAGACAAAATCTTTCTTTTCTTAAAGAGGAATACATGAATGACTCTCCAGCCGATCTATGCCCTTATTTATATTAAAAATTATTGTTTTGGACAATATTTTGTCCATACAATGACCTTTTGACCAAAAGCTCCTAACCTAAGTATAACTTGAAACTAAACTCCCTGGTTTTAATTAAAATATCTAAAACGTCCCTAGAATTCCTAGAAATTAAAAAACCCTAGAAGTAAACCTTAAAACCTTCACTAAAAAAAAAAGCCCTTAAAACTAAAATTCAAATATACATCCTTTAAAATTGAATTGAAATTAAAAATAAGTATAATTTTCCCTCCATCAATATTTTGTCTATACAATTAACTTTTGACCAAAAGGTCCTAACTTAAGTATAACTTGAAATTAAACTCCCTAGCTTTAATTAAAGGATGCGGTTTGTATAGAGCTTAGGATCTAAACAATCAAATTAGAGCCTACCTTCGAATAGTGTGGAAAAATATGGTTTTGTCGAGATGATAAATTTGAGGATATTTGGGCATCAAAACAACGTCTTTTAGTGAAATTTTTGAGGTAGGCTCAAATTTGATTGTTTAGAGCCTCGGCTCTATATAAACTTCTCCCTTAATTAAATTATCTAAAAAGTCCCTTAAGTATAACTTGAAATTAAACTCCCTAGCTTTAATTAAATTATCTAAAAAGTCCCTTGAATTCCTAGAAACTAAAAGACCCTAGAATTAAACCCTAAAACTAAAATTAAAATATACATCCTTTAAAATTGAATTGAAATTCAAAATAAGTATAATTTTTCCATCCATCAAAGCGGAAAGTTTAAACATAAACCATATTTACCTAATAACCCCTAAATTGACACAGTAAAGCTTTATCCCTAGGGATATACCTAACTTCTAATAAAAACACAAAACACTTTGTGTTTACATTAAAATCAGGATGAGCCGAAATTGATATTTTTTGTTAACCCGCTTTTTAATCTGTTGTTTTTCAAAATTTATTATAAAGACTGGATAATCTTCTTACTCTCTTCGTGGGGACTTATTTCTAACTTGGATATTTTATACTCAAATTAAGGGCTTTTAAACAAATCTGTTTTCTGATCTTCTGGAAATTTGATATTATCATGTTTGTCTACAAAATCTTTTTGTTCCAGAATGAAAGAATGAAGAGAGGGAGTTTTACATAACTGAGAGAAAGAATTTGGAATTTGGGAGAAATTTGGATTTTTTGGGTTTCAGAATTTTTGAGAATTGGATTTTTAGTGGCCGAGGCTGAAGAGTGTCTACGACAGATCATTTTAATTTGAGAAGTAGGACACTTAACAGCTTCACTTTCAAGTTTAGAATTGGGAATAAAATTCAGCCACTATGTTTCTCTATTATCTTCGTATTTATCAAATACTGGAGGTTCTTCCCAAATAATATTTTTTTCCTTCTTCTTTTTCTGTTTTTCCTTTTCTTTCTCTTTAGCATAGTTCTCTAATCCTGGCAGATATGTTAAATCTCTTTTTGAGGACTCATTGTTTTTCTTTTCTTTATTAGCTCTTTGTTCTTCTTGTTTTTTGAGAGCTCGTTTTTCTTGTGCATGCACATATTCAAAATCTTCTGTATAATTTTTCCAACTGGGAAGGGAATTAAATATGCTGATATGTAAAGAGCCCAAAACCAACCATTTCTTTCAAGGGCTTCAAGATAGGCTAGTTTCTAGACTTTTCCACTCTTAGTATCGCCAAGCAAATGTCGCCATTGCATGATTTCATTGATTAGGAATGAATTTGCTTTCCATTTTGATGAATGTTTAAACTCAGATGATGGATACTGGCTCAAAGATTTATCAAGAACAATATATTTAATCCTATGCTCTGAAAGGTCATTGGGCATACAAATCCCAATTGTAAATTTACACTTCCTGGTTCTTCTTCAGAATAGTTCTGTGCTCCCAATGTATCACTCTTTGGTGGAATTTCATTGTGAAAATGGTCTTTAACAGTGATAAACCTGTTGCTTGACCTTATATCCCTTTTTCTCGAGAGGAACAAAGTTGTTGAAGAACTCAGCCATGGTGATACTTTGGATTGTGAGGAGGTGTGAATAGGACACAACACTCTTGATAGAGACTAACACAACTGGACTTAAACACTCTTAGAACACCCTTAAAGAAAACGACATCAAATTCCCACTACGCTTTTGCAGAGCGCATATGAGAGACTCAACGAGCAAACTAACTAGATAAACTGAGAGAGCCTAGGAACGGCCTGGGGTTCTGATACCATTCTTTCTTTTTTGTTTGGAAAAACCCAAAAGGTCAAAAGCGACCTTTTTGGCCCCCTGTTGAGACCTGCTAGTTTGGTCTCGCCAGGCTTGGTTTTATGGACAAGCTGGTCCAAAGGGCCAGACCAGATTGGACAAGCCACGTGTTCCTGGTTTGAAACAACTGATCTGGTCCGGTCTAAATAACATTGATATGGAGCACTTTTTAGGCTTTCGTGAAGAATGATAATGTACAAGGCCACCTGGAACTAAAACATAGATCTCCATCATCAAGCTCCCTTGAAACTCTTAAAGGCAAGAAACCAAACACTCATGGCCTCTGAGGTTTGAACAATCTTGGCTCACTATTGATCGACTTTATTTGTGATAAAATAACCCTGAAGAACCAAATCACCTTACCATACATCTCACCAAACATGAATTGTCACATTATCCACAATTGACAATACTAAACGTAATCATCTTGAAACCCCTCCCTTCCTGATCCACTCTGATATCACTACCTAGATCCTAGAATTCTGACTGAATTTTATGCTACTGTACTTCCCTGCAGTGGCTTTGTACTAAAGGATGTCTCGCTCTCTTTTTGACATAGGGATGCCAATGTAGGATACCTTTAGAAATGGACACATGTTTGATACCTAGCCCTCCATCTCATCTTATTTTGCAGTTCTCTTCACATTCGCACCGACTATGTCTTTCCTACTCCATCACACTGGCACAGAAATTCCCTTTTAAGTCCTCTCAAGTCTGTCGGCCATTCTAGTTGGGAAGTGAAACGAAGATTTTACGAAAACTGGAATGTTATATTGCATAGGCCTTGTCTGTCCATATTTGCCAACAAAGGAAACAAGTTGGCCTTTTCATGGAGCCAACCTCGTCTCCGTGCTCTCTACCCTTGGAACACAGATATTCCTGCTATGCTTCTGATGCAAATGGGAATATGTATATCTTTATCTGGAAAACTCTTCACCCTTAATCCTATCTTCTCTGCCAATCCATCCTATCCTTTCCCTTCTCTTTTATGTTCACTTCTCTTGTCATCTCAACACAAGCCTTAAAAATTTTTCTTGCTTCCTGGATGTCCCACAGATTTTCGATGCATCACTTGCATCTTGAAATTTGAAGGTCAGTGATTAGAACATCCTAGGGTCTTAGCAAAGCTTGATCTACCAACATATTTAATGCTTTTGTCACTAATATGAAAGAGAGAATCTCCTTTCCTAAACATATCTACTCAAATTCTCCAGGGGTTCCACAAACTAAATGTAGTGATGGAAACCATGGAAATACCTTTATCTATCAAGTGCCTTCACTTAGGTTCGAAGCCCATCCTTTCATATGCAGTTTTGCCCATTCTGCTTGTTTAGCATTTTCTGCTTTTGAGTAGTTATTCTTTTCCTATCTTTTTGTTTAGGGCCTCATTATCCTCTTCCTTTTATGTCCCATTGATCAATTCTACCCTTCATCTCTTTCAAGGCTGGACTTTTTTCATTTCTTTGAAGCTAGTGCACCCTTGACACTATCTTAGATTTCCCACCCAGCTACTTAATTTTAGAAACCAAGGTTCGCCAGCCACATATTCAAGAAATGAAATGGGGATGGGACCATAGTCATTCAGATGTATTGAAACAATTAGGCAATTGTTTGAGCCTGATATCTGCAACACCAATCAACCCAGAAAGTAGCCTCTAGTTTAATCAGGATCTTCGTCTGGTAGTGTCATGGATGGGCATCTTAATTATTGGAGCATGCAAAGAATGCACCTTAATGGGTACCTTCACCAGGTTGTGCTGTCCAACAAATTTCAATACTAGTATCATGGAAGTTATCTATGTGCTGCCGCTTTTTTTCTCAATAGGAAAATGAAGAGCATTAAAGTCTACTACATTACACCTGCTTCTGGGCATTTGTTTCTTTTGACATATAACTTTGGCTAGCTCCTCTCTTCGTGGTTGATTCAGACCTCATACACATGTGACTTATCATTGCCCTCACAAGGCCTTCAACATCTCATTCATATCTTTTGCTATGCAATATACTTTCTGGCATTATTGTGTTTTTTTGAAAACTAATATAATTGTTTCTCCCATATATGGTTTTAACATCTGAGATTTTTTTCCAAAGAGATTTAATTCACTTCCTCTTCTTTTGCAGAAACGAGAATTATTTCAAGATTTGGCCCCTATGCTATGGCATTCATTTGGTACTATTGCAGCTCTCTTACAGGTAGAAATTTACCTTTGTGATGTCTTCTATATATGGTCTTCCATTCTTGAGAATTTGATATGCTTATTTGGCATTTCTGTAATTGCTCCGAGGACTTAATCTTTCATTTATTATTGTCATGAAAGTAATTGCGTTATGTTCATGGTTTTATGTTTCTTTTTGATGTGTGTCTACTACAACAATGCTATGATGTCCTGATACCGTGTCAGTATTTGCTCTACTATACTACTTCCGTTGAGTTATTAATTTGTTGTTATATTATACATGTTACATTAGTTGTAGTAGCTGTCTGCTTCTTCTTATTCTTCTTTTTTTTTCTTTTTTTTTTTGGAGAAGATTGTTACTGTCTCGTTGATGATTTATGTGATTTCTTTTTATTGGTAAGTGAGAGCTTTGCACTATTGTTCACATGTGAAAATAAGTAGCTTCAAATGGGTTGGTTTTCTGTTCAGGATATACAACTGTTGCACATTATAAGAATTGGATTTTAATTGTTTGTCTCTTCCTTTTGATTTATATTTAAATTTTAGCGGTAAATGGAAATGACGAAATAAATTGAAATGGAGTGCACCAGAGGGAATACCCAGTTTTCATCTCAATGGACTCTAGAACACTACATGATACATCAAATTTCGTATGGACTGTGCTTGTGTATTGCTACTTAAACATTATACTCTATGTTATATTATATTTAATATGGACCATGCTATGTATTGCTATGTGAAAGGTGACTGTGTAGAATTCCAGGCTATGTATTTAAAACGCTTCTTTTCTTTTCTTTCATTAATTGCTGGAACTTCTACTTACGGATGCCACATATGCAATAGAGAAATGATATCATGTCACCATGCCATTATAATATAATGAAACCACACTTCTAGAAAACTATGTTTGTGGTATTTGTATGACCCAAAATTTTGCACACACAGTCTCTTCATCTCAATAATCAATCTAAAAAAAAACATAAATTTTGCATTCTATATATGGTCAAAATGAATCCCCTCCAACAATGAATCAAGACCGTTCATTTGGTGAATTTCAAGACCTAAGCCTTTATGAATTCAAAATCAATTTTTTCTTTTTTAACGTTGTTAATCAAATGATAATAAAGTTATATAAAAAATTTGGAAAGAAAAAAGATACTTCTAAGACCTAGATCTAAGCATCTCACGAGAATGGATGGCCTATGTTAATAGGGCTAAAAACATTATTTAGGTTGTGTTTTGAAAATTTTATTTTTATTTTGTGATTGTTCATATGAACGAAAAGAGTGCGTATTTTAAAATTCGGGTCAAACAAATGGCCCTAACATGGTTTTTGAAGATTGTTTCATTATATTACTATACAATCGTTGCATGAAATCACTCTCCTATACAGTATAATCAACCCTACTACAATCTAGGATCTTTACGACTTATTGCCAAATAATCTTTTATTTAAACTGAACACAATACTTGGACTTTAGGAAGCAAAATAAAACAAATACAGCAGCAAATAAAATTAAATAAATGAGGAACGACTTACTGGCCTTTGCTTAGGTTTACCCCACTAGGGCATGGCACACTCCCCACCCGATCACCTGACTAATGGTGCACCTGAATTCTGGATCCTGCTGAACTCTCAAATCTGAATTTTGGAAGCACATCTAAGACACCCTTGTTGTATTATTTGGGGCTAGAAAACAACTAGGGTTTCAGTAAGAAGACCCTATAAACTAGGGCAGGCCATAAAGACTCCAATCCTAAGCCTAGGGCTGGACGTGGCCGTCTCTTTCTCACTTCTAGATTTTGGGTGTGCTACCCTAGACACTTATGGAGGTGGCGTGGTCCCCTTAGAGACAGAGAACTAGAGAGAGCTATATAGAGATAGATGAGAGAGATGTTTAGAGAGGGCGTGTGAAGGAGAGAGAGGGAGAAGAGAGATGTGTGTAGAATGAGGGGGAGAACCCCCTATTTATAGACCACTAGCGCTTAGGGTGTCCTTGTCAAATTAAGAGTTCAACTTGATCTAGGATTATTTAGGTGATCTGTCAGGTTAGAGAGAAAATTAATCTGAGCCATTCGTCTCCAAGATTAGCCATTAGGATCTAGAGTGAATATGTAGAAACCTTATTCCTTGAGATTTGATCCAGATCTATTTTTATCCATCTAGAACTTTGACTAGTCAAAACTTTTCTTAGAGCAATCCGAGATAATCTAGGAATCCTATTATCTCACAAAGAGATAATTAGGACCTCTAATTAAATTATACTTGGTCAAGTATTCTTGAAAATACGAAAATAAATAAGATAATCTTATCCAAAATATTTCTACTAAGAAAATATTTTTATCATAATTGAAAACATTATTATTATTATTATTTTGAAAACATGTGGCACATAAAGTGGGCAGCCCTTTGAGTGGGACGTGTGATCCATAGTGGGTCCCATGTGAAGGCCATGTGGGTCCCACACGTGTGGAACTGGATTTGTAGCCTCCCACGTGGGTCCCACACGTGTGGGGCTGGATCCGTAGCCTCCCCACGTGGCTGCCACACAATTTAAAATGTAAAATCCGAAATTCCATAAATATCCCAATTATAAAAAATTATAGAAATACCCTTGGGGGTTTTTACACATTTAAATTCGTTTTAAAAATCTAGGTTCCCAAACAAGATAAAAACATATTATTAAAACCACAACCCCAACCCCAACCCTATGTGAGCAATATACTCCATGCTACAATATATTTAGGCTGGACTGTACTTGTATGTTGCTACACAAGTGATGAAATCCAGAGAGTCATACTCAACATGAAGGTATAGCCTCCTCCAAGTCATCAACGAGTGTTAAAGTGCTTTCTTTATGCTTGGAGTCAAAGGAGTATTGTGTAACAAGAGTGCCACTAAGGAGTTATCCGTGTCTAAGGAGAGCTCCCTAACATGTAAAGCTTCTTAACCCTTTTCTTTTTTGAAAGTTAAAGCCTCTAAGCCCCTAAAGAGCCATCATATAACATGTCTCAATGCTAGGGGAGCTCTCAAGCACATGCTCGACTAGGCCACAAGTCTGATACGACCTAGCAAAAAAATTGGGAGAAGCATACGCAATGTGAATAATGCAAAGCCATCTCCCAGTCAATTATGAGCATTAAAGTGCTTAAAACCTTCCCTCGTTATGCCTGCAATCAGAGGAGTCTTCAGCAACAAGAGTGCCACCAAGGATTTATTCCTATGCGCTTTGGGGAATATCATGTAGTCATCGGTAGGGCCTTTGCTAGGCAATCATACATCTACACGGTTTGAAGTCCTTCACATCCTTAGTTCCTTTGTTCAAAGGGTTGAGGGTAATAAATGCTGCATTAAGCCACATGCTCAACCTGTTGCTATTGTGAAACGCATGGCATATGCGTCTTTGAAGAAGCTACTAGAAAACCATCTTGACATAGTGCCTAGTCCCCACCCGAGGGTGTAGTGCCCTTCTTTGCTTCAACCTCCTTATACATCCTCTTCAACCAAACAACCATTTGAAGAGTGTTCTAGAAAGTGTTGGAAATAATCAAATATTATTGTGTTTGATGGGTATAAATATCTTTTGTTCTGTTTAGGACTTATATGTCCTATTTCATTAAGAAAGGGCAATATTATAATTAGGTCAACATATTAATATAACTACGTGGTCTGTGTTGGTTCTTTTAGACTAATACACCACACTCCTTTCTCTTCCCTGTCTCTCTCTCTCTCTCACGTCTCTCGCTCTCTCTCACTTCTCTTGCTTTCTCTCTGTCTCTTTACAATGTTTCAAAAAGCACTAGGTGGCACCTAGGCGGCCGTGGGGGTCCAGGCCGCCCAACGCCTTGGCGGCCGCCAAGGTGGGCGCCCAGAACTTGGCTGGCCCAGTTGAAAAAAAAAAAAGGAAGAAGATAAAAGTCGAGAAGAAATGGCCACAATCCATATTTTCGTACAATGCAAAAACAGTAAAACCATACATGCATACATTGATAGTCTAATACACGCAAAAGTTAGTACAAACTAGAAAGTAGAAACTAAAAATAAAAAAGAAGAACATATACAGAAATTCAGAAAATATACATCCTAGGACACAATAGTCAACACTCAACAGTCAATAGTCAACACTCAACACCAACAGTCAAGCGCTCAAGCATCTTCAACTCTTCATTCTTCAGTCATCATCATCATTAGAAGGAATAGGGTAAGCCTCATCATATGCATCATATTCGAGGCCATCATAATCATAGTCATCTCTTTCTTCAATGTAACGCTCGTCTTCCTCTGATTCTTCTGAATCTGCATCTTCCTCCTCTTCTTCTACCTCCCTCTAACTATGTGCAGATGAGGCCTTAAGAGTCTTGGCTGCTCTACCCTTTTCTATCTTTTTACGCTTCCCTGAACTCAAATATTGTATAATCTCCTCCCAGGTAGCCTCAAGAACATTTTTACACGGGACAACATCCCCTTTATTACCGGCAAGGTGTTTTTTGAGCCAGTAAATTCCCCCATTAGTACCCTTTCCCCAATAATTACATCTAATACGATTTTTGTCATTCGGATTCGGGTTATAACCATACTTCCAACCTGGATCACCACTTCTAGAAGAATCTGGAGAAAATATTTCCGTAGAACAGGGCTCATTTTCATCCTTTTCTGGTTCTTCTAAATTCAAAAATTGTTAAATCTCATCCTGAATAGCTTCAGGAACCTTCTTACAAGAAGCAACATTCCCTTTAATATTGGCAAGATGTTTCTTGAATCGGTTAATACCCCCATTGGTATCTTTTTCACAAAAATTACACCTTATGCAATTTTTATGGTTTGGTTTTGGGTTATGACCATACTTCCACCCCGTATCAGTTCTTCTAGAAGAACCAAAAATAGATCTATTCAAATGACAAGGATTTTGTTTTGCAAAACTCATATATTGCTTAATCTCCTCTCTGATTGCTTTAGGAACATTTTTACAAGGGGCAACATCCCCTTTAATACTGGCAAGATGTTTCTTAAATTAGTTTATGCCCCCTTTTTGTATCTTTTTCACAATACTTGTATCTAATGCAATTTTTATCATTTGGATTCGGGTTATATCCATATTTCCAACCCGGTTCTCCACTTCGTCTAGATCCTGAAGAAGACATCTAAAAATAAAAAAGGCAATCAAAAAAATAAAGTTTTGCACTTACTTTGATTGCTCGAACTCCAAACTCTTACCTTTGAGATGTTTTCTGGTGTTAAAATATTAAAAAAAACCTCTAATAAAATTAAGAAACTCCAAAACTAACTCTAGTCTACCTGGGTGATGTTTGGATCCATTTTTCGTTACTTTGAGAAGCACTTCGACCCAATGAAATCACAAAATATAGGTTTTTTGAGGTTTCTTTCTCTCTAAAATGGGTTCTTGTGGGTTTAGGTTTCAAATAAACCTAACACCCATCTTTAAAAGCTTTTATTTTAAAAAAAAACTCATTAGAATAAAATAAAAAACCTCATTTCCACCCCTTGGTGGGGCGCTGGCCCCGCCTAGGCGGCTGCCCAGGGACAGCTGCCTAGTTTGGCCGCCTAGGCTTGGGCGATTCACCCAAGCCTTCTGGACTGCCTAAGCGGCCGCCTAGGTGCTGGGCGGTCCGCTTTTTTAAACAATGCTCTCTTACTACTATAACATCTTACTTCTACTCCTCTCCTTTTCTCTTCTTTAATTTGCTCTAGATTGTTTTCAACTTGGTATCAAAGCAGGCTAAGGTTTGAAGAAAATGTGTGTGAGGATATGATTTAGGGCTAACGTGATCCGTATTATTAGATGAAGTTAGCAATGGATGGTTAGGGCTTCTCATCATACCTTAAAACTTAAGTTTGTCCCAGCAATGATTGTCTTGATCAAGGTGAGTTCTCTTGGTGATTTCTTGAGGTAGATCATATGTTTGATAGAAACCTAAATCACAAACAGATTAGGGCACCCTAATCAAGAAAACATTGGTAGTGCTGTTTTAATGTTTTTTAGCATTGACAAGAGGTGTGATTATATTTGAGGGTGTATTAAGATCTATAGATCCTTTTTTCTGAAAGAGATCTGATGAGGGTGTATCTTGATCTCAACTTTTATTAGATCTAAGGGTGTAACCAAATATCAACTACAATGGAAGATGTCTCAACGCACATCAAATACGGAGCATTTTGGACTCCAAATTACCGTAGCTAATTTGATAAGACAAATTACTTAGAATGGGCCAAGTCAGTTAGCTTGTTTCTTGGTGGAAAGAAAAAATTGGGATGCATTGAAGGTCATCTAGAAAAACCAGATCTGAAGGATTCGTAATGTGCAGATTAGGGGGCTGATGATATGGGAATTATCAATTGGTTATTGTATGCTACACGTCCTTCAGTATATCCTTGAGATTTGGTTTTTTTACACGACCTTCATTATATACCAATTTTTATTTCCACCAAAAAATAACCCAACTGACCTAGCCCATTCTAAATAATTTCTGCCATCAAATTTATCTGTGGTAATTTGGAGTCTAGAATGCTCCATATTTGATGTTTCTTGATGCATCTTCTTTTGTAGTTGAGATCTGCTTACACCCTTTGGTCTAATCAACATTAGAAATCTGGTTACACCCTCAGATCTCTTTCAAAAGAAAGATTTACAGATCTGGTGACACCCTTAGATCTAATCTTACCAATTTTCCATTATAAAAAACAACACTACCAATGTTTTTCTTGATTGGGGTTCACAAACCGTAATCCATATGTGACTTAGGTTTTCTATCAAACACATGATCTGCATCAAGAAATCACCAAAAAAATTCACTATAATTAACACAATCTTTGGGATGGGGGGACGGGTGAGGAAAAAAAAATAGTATTTCAGTGCTTGATGAGGAGCCTTAACCATCTATTGCTGACATCTATCCCCATACACCTTTTCTTTGATACTTGACTCTAATACCAAGTTGAAAATAGTATGGGGTAAATTAAAGAAGAGAAAAGGAGAGATGTTAGAGAGTAGTAAGAGAGAGAAGAAAGGAGCAGAACAAAGAGAAAGAGACTTGTGAGGGAAGATAAGAGAAGGAAGAAGAGAAAGAAGGTTGGTGTGTGTTAGTTAAGAGAGACTAGCACAAACCTCTTATTTATATTAATTTGTTGACCTAATTACATTACTGCTTTTTTTTAAAAATGAAATAGGACATTTAATCCCTAAACAAAGTAAAAGACATTTATACCCATTATATACGACCATAGTTAATTATTTCCAACCAGCAAAGAGAGAGGCGATCGAAGGTGTCAATGGGTTTATGCCAATGTAGAAGAAGAGAGACAAATGATCAAAATCTCAAACATTGCTAAAACCCCAAACGCTAAACCCTAAGTACAATAAACATCCATCCTTAACCCATAGAATTAAAAAAGCAAAACCTCAATTTAGCATTGTTTTAGAAAACGTTTCTCTCTCTCTCTCTCTCTCTCTCTCTCTGTCTCTCCCCCTGTCTCCCTCTTCCCCCCTCTATATTGATAGATGTTGTTTGCTGCGGTAAATAAAAATACTATTATACCTTTCGACATTTCATTGGTGATATTGTTGTAGTATGTACGTTGTACACATTTTTATTGCAAAGCCCCTAGAATATCGGGGCCTAACTTGGATTTTAAAAAAAAGGTTATAATTTTGATAGAAATTGATTCATTGTGTATTGTAGTCTAGCAACATATGTTTAATATGTTGTAGCTCTATTCTCATTAATGGACACATGGAGTGTAATGCTTTTATAGCAATATATAATCATGGTGGAACTTTCTCAAAAAAAAAAAAAAAAAAATCATGGTTGATATTGAAATTGTTGAAGAATGGAGTAAATTGTTTGTGCAGCAATGTATGAATATGATCCATGTTAATTATGTTATGGTGCTCCACATTATATGGAGACGTGGAGTAATTTGCATGTGCAACAATATACAGGCATAGGCCATATTAAATCTAATGGAGCATGGAGTATTGCTCATGTAGCAATGTACAAGCATGGCCATGACAAATATTCCGTGGCATAGTTGCATTATATGGACTCATGAAATAAAATGCTTTTGTAGTAGTATACCCAGTGAAAGAAAATTTGGCCTCCTTCTGCCTAGGCGGTCCAGGCAGCTTGTTGAACTGAACATTCTTTAGGTGGGGCCCTATTCGGGGAATTTACTAGGCGCCAGCCTAGGTGCCTAAATCCTGCCTATGTGCTAGGCAGGTGCCTTGGCTTAAAAGCCCCCCCCGGAGAGAGAGAGAGAGAGAGAGAGAGAGAGAGAGAGAGAGAGACCATTGAATTTATTGCAGTCTCCTCTCCATTGCATATTGCATTCTCTCGCACTCTCTTCACATTTATGGCACTCTTGTTATTTCTCTTTATCTCTTTTCTCCACACACCCTTCGCTCTTTTTCTATCTCTCCATCGTGTTTATTTCATTCTCTCCATTACATTAATGACTCTCTTTCCTTCCATCACTTTATGGCATTCTCTCTCTTCATCACATTTATGGCGCTCTCTCTTCATTACATTTCCTCAACAGCTCATGTTCTCTCCCCCCCTATATACTCCTCTCTCTCTCTCTCCCCATCACATTTATTTTTATTGCACTCTCTCCCCCCTCCATCACATTTATGGCACACACTCTCTCTTATGGGGAATGTTACAAGTTAGGAAGGTTATAATAAAACAAAATTTAAAGATTGAAGAAAATAGAAAAGTAAGGGAGAAAGAGAAAAAAGATAAAGAAGGAAGACCCTTGAGGAGTTCAAGGGAGGATTAGAAATAAGAATGGAAAAAATTAAAATAAAAATAAGAAAAGAGGAAAGAAGAGAAAGAAATGAAAGCGAAGAGAGAAGAAAAGAAAAAGAAGCATAGCAGGGAAAAAAATGAAAAAAAAAGAAGAGAAAAGAAATGAGAGGAAATAAAAGAATTAAGATGGAAATGAAAGGAAAGAATGAAGAAAGAAAGTAAGAAGAGAAGAAATTGAAGAGTGCCTTGAAATGGAGGGACCTTGGGGGGCGCAATCAAGCCTTCCCTATGGTCTTCAATCAAAGAGTTTAGAGGCCTTTTCTTTGCCTTTCCTCTTTTATGTTAGAAGCTTTCGGTTAACTCAAGGAGATGTGAGAGTATGATGTTGCACTGAGTTACACTTGATGTTCTTTCTGCTCCCAGAATAATGTTCTGTGCAATCTCTTACAGTGGTTTCTAATGGAAAATCATCTAGTTGCCTAGTTCCACACTAGATGCCAGTGATGCTACCTTGATGCTTTTGATAACTAATACATCTCTCATCTTCATTGTGCAGCCAACACTTGGCATGCAACCAATCCTTGAGTATAGGAATCTTGGGCGTATCTTGTGATGCTATGATATTGAATCTGGGCATTGAGTGAACTTTATCAAGAGCTTAGGAATGACCATTAGCACCACCGACCAATGGAGCTGGCATTCATTATGAGTAGTGAACTGAAGTTATTCCGTTTTGGTGTCCTTTTTCCCCAAATGTTACTGAACATGTGAAAAGTCTATGGGACCCAATATAAAAAATGTTTAGAGCAGAGAATGACTCAGTTGTTAAACTCACCGGAACAGTTACACCTTGTGGGTTGCAAATGTCGTCGAGGAGACATTTGCAACAGGTTGTCCATCGCTTCCAACATCTTCTGGGTAACACTAGTAAGGAGGATATTGCCACATGTCAGGGAAAAAAAAAGGAAGAAGAAAAAGAAAAGACAAGAAAAGAAAGGAAAAGAAAGAATGAGGATATTAAATCCATTATTAGTGATGGAGTGAATACAATATCTCTTTTGTGTCATTTTGTTTGCACATGTTATATGTAACTATGTTTTAAAGGGCCTAGTCAGCCACAGGGACTTGGTGGCCTAGCCACTGTCTCAGCTGCCTAGGTGGACACCTCAAATTTGAGGTTGTTGGAGTTAAAGAAATAATAGTAAAAATTAAAAGATATTCTATAAAATTGGGCTAGGCAGCAAACTAAGACACCTACATGACTGTTTGGGCGGTCAAGGGCAGGCACTCCGGCAGTCGAGGCGCTTGCCTTGGTGGGTGCTTGGATGTGATTAGATCCTGGCAGGCCACTTGGGCATAGCTCGGTGTGATTTGCGCCACTGTGCCTCAAAGCAGTACCAAGGTGGCCTTCTGGGCCTCTTTTCACTAAATTGGTGCTGCTTGATTTATACCATCTTAAATCAAGGAAATTGACAAATTCAGTTATGCATGATATCATGGGGAGATTGGTATTTTTATGAAAGTCTAATTTTAGGCATTTAAATATGTCATGACTGTCTCCTCTATGGAGTGCGATGCATTTTTCACTCAGAATAATCTTGTGTAATCTTACTTGTTTGAATTTGAGATCATTGTCAATGAGTGCTGGATGACCCCCACTAGTGATTCAATTGTTTTAGTTGTGTTTGTACTATCTTGTCCGAAGGTTCAATCTCGATAGTCTCAGGTGCATATGATACATTGCTTTGTCTGTGGTGGCATATTGACAGGGAAAGGTTGGGTATTCTACTAATGTGAAACTTTCGTCTCTTTTTTTTCGGGTGGTTCAGTTGTAACTAGATGTAGAACTGCTGAAACCTTTTGAAATATTGACTTGGTAAGTGTGCCATCAACCATGAATACTTTTTAGATTTAGAATTTGACTTCTTTCTATAATCTTGAGAATGATTAACATTAGTCTTTTTTTTGATAACTGGTAACGTTAGTATTGAGAATAATGATTAACATTAGTTAGTTGTCTGATTTGAGCTTTCTGTATGAACTGGAATGTTTGATCAAAGTTTCTAGTCGGGGTTGTTTTTTCATTAAATACTTCTTGCTATAGTTTTGTCACCTTTAAGAACCATGAAGATGTGGGCATTTTGGATTGAATAAAATGTACTTATCATGATCAAAGTTCTACTTCTGCAGTGATCATTGAATATTTGAAACTACTCAGAGCTGCATGTTAATAGTGAGACACTAGGTTTGTACGAGGGATTTGAACCTACTTTCACAAAACAAATGACCTTCCCATAAGAAAAATAAATATTAAGAGCCACATTTTTTAGTGTAGTCTATATATTTATCATGCTATATATTGGAGGAACTTTATGGTAAGTCCATAAGCTACTGTTTTATTTGAATCTTCACTCTGTTTTCAAAAAGAAATTATTGAACTAAGAATGTGCCAGTGGCGGAATGAGAATCCCTTGACTACAGTAGTGTTTCATTTGTTAGGACAATTTTAAGGCAATATTATAGCTGATCCAATAATCTGTAATGCACTTGGTTTCTAGCTTAACACTTTGAATTTTGGTCTATTGTGTTGTTATTGTGCCTCTCTCAAATCCCATGCCTTAAAGGGCATTGAATATCCCTCTATTAGGATCAGCATAGTGCAAGTTATATGTCCAGTCAAATTTTGTTTTATTTCCATGTAATATAATCTTATTGCTAATGATAGTGCAATGGTCTTGTCTGCAGGAGATCGTTTCGATCTATCCAGTACTTTCTCCGCCTACTCTCACTCCAGCTGCATCTAATCGTGTCTGCAATGCCCTTGCTCTTCTTCAGGTTAGTAATTTGTGGTTAGTCTAATTTTTCTAGGTAGTTCAGCTGTGGGTTTGCGTCAGATTTTTCTTAATCGCTTTGCATTGAACACATGGGGGGATGCATTTTTCAGTTATTAAGTTTTATTTTTTAATGAAAATGAATAATCTGACTTTCTGTTGTCATTGTTCTGCACGTTCTGCCTCTCATATGCGATTTGCCTTTGATCTAATGTTCGTTCCGGTACTTTGTCTTGTACAGTGTGTTGCTTCACATCCAGAAACAAGAACTCTTTTCCTCAGTGGTACCCCCCTACCCCTAAAAGATTCTGCTAGATCTGAAAGTATTAAGTGCTTTGATTGAAGCACTGAACTGCATTTGTTTTTTGAAGTTCAATTAGCTGTCCTCTTGCATAAATGCCACGCGAGATTAGTACACGTATCTTGGGAACCTTTTATAGCAAATATATATTTCTCGAATACGTGTTGCTTAGGAATGAGGGGCTTTTTGTTACACTGCAATTTTGTATTCATTTCTCAATCGTTTTATGCATTACAATGTAAGCTCATTTGACCATCCTGAGCGAGTATGATCGCAAGTTCCCTGTCTATATCTTTCTGATAAATTCATCTGTCTATTTATGTGTATGTATTCGTCTATTGTCTTATGCATGTATGTATGGGAGTACAGTACACTGCATTAAAATATGGAAATAGTATTGTATAATATATTGGTCAATGATGTATACTTGATTTTGCACAGAGATAAAATGCTAGATAGATGTACGTTGCATGGTTATACACGGGGACCTTTTTTTTGTTTTTTGCACAGAGATACAAGTGCGCAGGGACATTATTCTGTTCATACTATGTACAAAAGAGCCTTACTCCTCGCATTGTTAGTGTCCAGCTCATATTTGACTCTTCCATGTCCTAAAGACTGCTGCAATATGTTTTAGTAGTTCTTTACATTATTATACTAGTACTAAAATGTTTTATGAATTTTGTACTGGAGGCCGTTATTTTCACATTGATTGGAGAAGCATCTGAGTTGAGACCTTTGTGAGGTTTTGTTCTACCGTGTTTAATTTGAGATAGGGCTTGGCAGGATGCAATTGGCAATGAGCGATTCTTTTAATTGTTTGTTTCCAGGCGTGTGGATGAAGTCCCAACTGTTCAGTTGTAAGGTTGGCTTTCTTCTCTGCACTTGTTGAAGTGCTTGGAAGGAAATAACCAATCAAATTTTTGGAAATACAGATCATGTTTAATGGGAGTTTGTGCTTCAAAAGAGACATCACTGATGGGGTTATTAGACTATTAATCATGACAGATGTTAGTTTTGGATTTTTAGATGGCTGGTTGGTTATGAAGCGAAAGTTTAGAGTGAGACAAAGGATTACTGAAGTGCAATATCTTCAATAAATTTTACCTAGAGAGGTCTAAAATTCATTTTAGTTGTCTGAAAATTAATTAAAACACATTTAAACATATCTAAGTAGATTTGATGGGAATTGAATCAATATAGTTAGGTTTACGACAAATATACTTTATATTGAGGACTCCATCCTCTCTAGAGATCGTATCTCACTGCAGATTCTCAAACTGACCCAATAGATCCCATGACCCACAGCCTCTCACAGGGGTTCATGATTGGACTATCAAAGTCAACCAATTAAGTACAGGAGATACGATTCTCGACCATGGATTACAGGTCCTTCCTTGAGGACAAGTCTAGGCTCCATTTCAGCAGTAAGCTCTATGGGTCCTTCCAACACAGTCCAGTGTTGCAGGGAGTCATCTCTTCTACATATGTACGCATCACACACCCTTATCCATAAAGGGCGGCTTCTCGGACAGCTATCTAGTATACATGCCGTGTGATGGTAATGATAATGATTTAGGCCCTTGTCCTCTCAGGCCTTCCATCACACACAGGGGTCAAGTCCATGTCCCTTGGCCAACTGTCCTTGGCACAACTTCAACCTCATCAAGGGATCTACATTGAAGCCCTTATTGGTAGTGTTCACACGTGCCCAGGACTGCGGGTTTTTGGACATCACATTTGAGCCATAGCCAGTCAAAGCTCAGGTGTGTTTAGGCATTAGAGATGCCTCAGCGTCCAATGTGGACCATACTTCCACTAGAGCCAACATTTCACTATATGTTTTTCAATACATGCTCTCATAAGTCCTTTAAATCGCCACAAAACCCCAACACATATGGTTTAGAAAGTGAGAGTGGGATACCTGTAGAATTTATCCCTTTCTTTAAGGTTTATCCATTTATACCTATTCTCAACTTGTCTCTCCCGCTTTAGCTTTGTCATCCTCTATCCTTCACGTTCCCATAGTTTTCATGAGCAAACCTTGCACATAATTAGGAGTGCATATAATAACAATTATCTCCAAGTTTCATTAGGAATAGTGGATGCAAGTTGGTGTATCAGTTTCAATAAATGAATTCTCCTAATTGATAAGTTGGCTTAAGTGTGTGTCCATATACATTGAAATACAACATAATATCATATTTAGATGCTTCGGAGTAATAAAAGAATTGACAAATATATGCCTTCAGTAGTGATGACATAAATACTGTGAAATATTACATGCCTTGTGCAACCTGTGTAAAATTAAGGTGCATGAGGTAAGAGCATTGACTCAAAAAGCATTCTGCTCACTGCCTAGGTGGGCAAGGGGCAGACCAACTGGCGCTGGGCGCCCGCCTAGGGACCCTAAGCGCAAGCCTAGTACCTTGCCTAGGCGACGTCAGGCTCTTGGGCTGGTGGTGCCCAAGGGACTGCGCCTGCCTAGGTGCAAAAATACCCACGGGCGGGTCTTTTTGGGGTTTTTTTTGGTGTTTGGATTTAAAAATACATGAATTTTGCTTTTTTATACGAAATTTTTACCTAAAATAGGATTACTGGACACCCCTTGCCCCTTTTTGGACCTTGGCGGCCGCCTAGGCTCTCGTCTAGGCGCTGGGCGGCCTAGCCCCCCATATCATCTAGGCGCGCCTAACATTTTTTGGAACACTGGTTAAGAGGGATCATTCTAGTACTACTAAAGTTTAAAAGAATGAAAAAAATAAAATAATGGACACTCCAATGCTTCAACTGATTCTTGTACAATTTGTGAATTTCTTCTTCACATGCCTATGTTACACCCCTTTAGCCTTGGTTAAATGATTTGAGACCTTTTGATCTCTATCTCTATTTTTATTCACAATATAAGAGGAGCCTTAGTTTCTTTGTTGAATCTTTCCTTCTAAAATCACACCAATGCTTATCTTTGAGGTTTTTAACCGCCTTCCATCGAACCTAGATGGTCTTTCTTTTGTATTATGCTTCCTTGCTGTACGTCAGTGTTCTAATAAGGCGAACCGCCCAGCACTTAGGCAATCCAGAGGGCCTGGGTTCCTCGCCTAGGCGTAGGCGGCCTGCATATAGGCGAGGGCCTAGGCATTAGGGCACAACCCATCACTTAGCCTTGGGCGGCCGCTCAGAGCCTGCATGCTGCTCAGGGGTGGAAATGCCCTTCTTTGAGAGGCATTTTTGGGCTTTTTTTTGAATAAAAGAAGGGGATAAGGGTTGGTTTTAGGTTCATTTAAAACCTAAACCCCATTGGAGCCTATTTTAGAGAGAAAACAACCTTAAAATGCCAATTTTTTGTAATTTTCATAGGATTGAAGGGTTTCTCAAAGTTACGAGAAATCGGTCTACACATCACCCATTGAGATTAGATTTAATTTTGGAGGTTTTATAGGTCTACTAGAGGGTGTTTTAGAAGATTTTGACACTAAAAAACATCTCAGAGGTGGAAGTTTGGAGATCGAGCAATCAAAGTGAGTAAAAAATTTTATTTTTTAGATTGCTTGTATTATTTTGAGATTTTCTCTTCAGGATCTAATCAAAGTGGTGATTCGGGTTGGAAATGTGACTATAACCCGAATCCTTTGGATAAAAATTATGTAAGATGCAATTATTCTGAAAAGGATACAAAATGGAGCATAAACTGGTTTAAGAAACATCTTACCGATATTAGGGGGAATGTTGCCCCTTATAAAAATGTTCCTGAAGCTATCAGAGAGGAGATTAAGAAATATATGAGTTCAATAAAACACAAACAAGAACATATGCTTATCAATTGGATAGGTCAATTTCTGATTCGACTACAAGATGTCATTCAGGTTGGAAGTATGGTTATAACGCGAAACCAAACGATAAATATTCTACAAGGTGTAATTTTTGTGGAAAAGATACTAATAAGGGTATTAACCAATTTAAGAAACGGCTAGCCATTATTAAAGAGAATGTTGCTTCTTATAAAAAGGTTTCTGAAGCTATTAGGGATGGGATTAGGCAATATCTGAGTTTAGTAAAACCAGAAAAGGAAGTAAATAAACTTTGTTATATGGAAATATCTTTCCGAAGTTCTTCTAGAAATGGTGATCCGGGTTGGAAATATGGTCATAACCTGAATCAGAATGACAAATATTGTATAATGTGTAATTATTGTGGAAATGATTCTCGTGGGTGAAAATGATTCTCGTGGGCGTAAATAGCGGTTCATGAAACACCTTGTTAGTATTAAGGGGGATGTTGCGCCGTGTAAGAATGTTCTTGAGGCTACTAGGAGGAGATTAAAAAATATTTGAGTTTAGTGAAACTCGAAAAGCAAGAAAAGGGTGAGGAGGCATCAGGTAGAGGAGTCAAGACTCCTAGAGACTCATCTGTATAGAGTAAGAGTGGGATAGAAGAAGAGGAGGAAAGATGCAGATTCGAAAGAAATAGAGGAGGATGAGTGTTGTGTTGAAGAGGGCAATGACTCTGATGATGATGGCCTCGAATCCGATGCATATGATGGGGCTTACCCTTCTCCTTCTGATGATGATGACGATGATTGAAGACACTTGACTCTTGGTGTTGAGTTTTAGACTGTATATTTATTTTTTCTTGTTTTCTAGTTTCTACTATCTACTCTTGTGCATATGTGTGTGTGGTTGTATCATTGTATGAAAATATGGAATATGTAATGGTATGATTATGAATTATGGAGCATGGAGTATGGTCTATGGAGTATGGATTATGAATTGTGCTGCTTGTATTACTAATTTATTAGTTACTAATTATATTTTATTTTTGTTTGTGCTAGTAGTCTATCTATTACGAACATACAAGGGTTTAGAATTTTTTGGATTTTGAGATTTTTAATATTTATGATGGATACTCATATTCCCCTGCCCCCCATTCCTCTTCTTCAACATAGGTTTCAGGCCCCCCTGCCGCCTAGGCGCTGCCCGGCATTTTTTGGAGCTCTACTATACATTGATGCCGTTCTACATATATTACTTGAACACCTCTCTTGACAAGCATCTTCCTCATTACTCATATGGCAAGGCCACCTAAGCATAACAACATTTTAATGCTATTCTACTGCCCTACTCAAATCTTGAGCCTCCATACCTCTTGCTGTTGAACAAGATAAAAAACTGTTTATATAGGCCCCTCTCTAGAAGTGAAGTCCCATTGCAGATTTTTGAATTTCCTGTTAAAAACTTTCTTTAGGTGACATTGCTAGATCAAAATATCTTCAGGTATACTAAATTGTTTTTTTGAAGAAAGTTACCTTTATATTAATAAAGTAGAATGAACGAAAACTAGAAGTATGCATCCCACAAATTGGGTGCTTAGAATACAAAAGTAATTTCAGAGAGAAGAAAGACGAAGAAGAGGTAGAGGAGAGAGACTTAGAGAATGGAATAATAGAGCCTGAAGCAAATATAAGTAAGAAATACAAAATCATCAATGCTGCTGGACAGTCCTTAGTAAGCTGTGAGTCTTCCATCCTTTGCCCTAGTTGCCATTGGTGAGAAGGCTCAGGAGAAGAGACTGATGATAGATAGATATGAGAGAGAGAGAGAGAGAGAGAGAGAGAGAGAGAGAGAGAGAGAGAGAGAGAGAGAGAGAGAGAGGTTAATGGAGAGCAGCAGAGAGACAAAGAAAAGGAAGTTGAGATGAAAGGAGGGTTTAAAATCTCCATTTTTTTTTAAAAGAAAATGATGAAAAGCGGGGTAAGGAATGATAGATGGGAAAAATAGTAGAAAATAGGATTGAGGCTTCATTATGTAGCTTGATCCACGAAGAAACGAAGATATGCATGCTTAATTTGGATAGAGAGAGGATTGACAGAAGTGAGAGGGGCTTAGAACAGAAAAGAGAGACAAAGCGGCAGAGAGATGAGAAAAAGTTTGAAGAAAAAGGAGGAGACGATACATAGGGTTTAGGGATAGAGACAATGTTAAGAAGAAGAGACAAAGTTATATGTAGAGGGGTGAAGCGAAGAGAAAAAGAGAATAGGTCGGAGACTATATTTAAGGGTGGCAACGGATCGAGTCCTGCTGTACCTGGACTTGGACGTGCCAATTCCAAAATAATCGTACTTGTACCTGTAACTGAGAAAATATTTTGGACCGGGGTCCCTGACCGGTACCCGTACTCGACCCCAAAGCTATTAAACCGCTTTGTGTGCGTTAACCCGACCCGAAACCCGGCCCGAGAATATAGGACCACCCAAAAAAAGGATAAATTTTTTTGTTCTATGGTAAAAATTATAAAAAATTTCTTCACTCATTTTCACCCTCAAATAAAACAAAAAAAACATTCATCATTCAACATCAACAAAATAATATAAAAAAAATAACAAATTAACAATCAAACAATACCAACCTATAACAAAAAAATGAAAAATGTTCATTCATTTTCACTCTCAAATAAAACAAAAAAAACCATACATCATTCACCATCAACAAATTAATATAAAAAATATATAACAATCAAACAATACCAACCTATAGCAAAAATTCTTCATTCATTTTCATCTCTCAAATAAAACAAAAAAAACCATGCTTCTTAAAGATGGATGCAAGTAGGTGTTCCATCTCCCAATGTTTTCTTGCTAGAATTGTTATTTATAGTTTTTAAAATTTACTTATTTTTTCATATTCATGATCTCCATGGTAGAGATTACATGTTCTAAAAAATTAAGTCCAAAGATCCTTCTAAAAAATAGATTTATTAATAGGCCTACATTTTTTGCATATGTTGGCATGGCCACATAGAATATATATATATATATATATATATATATATATATATATATATATATATATATATATATATATATGTTATTGAATTTTAATTTTTTTTTACAAATCCAAATCACTTGAAATTTGGAGCATCTATTTTTCAAAAATAGTGGAATTTAATAAAATATCAAAAAAAAATTCGCATAAAATAAATTGACCAAAATACCTTTGAAAAATTCCAGGGATATTTTGCTCAATTTATTTTATTCGAATTATTTTTTTAATAATTTTATTAGATGCGCCTTGATGAGAATAATTAAGGCTCCAAATTTCATGTTATTTGGATTTATATAAAAAATATTAAAATTATATTACTAAAATACAGTCTTGACTGTCAGATTGGCCTAGATTCAATCTGGGTCGTTGGGCTTATACTATTCCATCAGCTAGTGGGCTGACCCTAGCATCTTCCTATATATATATATATATATATATATATATATAACAATTAAACAATACCAACTTATAACAAAGCTTACACTATTAAACTTCAAAACCTATAACAAAGCTCACACGGCTAACAAAAAAAAAAAAAGTGTTTGCTCATCATCTCTCTTTAATATATTTCTCTATGACTCTCTGTCTCTCTCTCTAAACCAGTTCTCATCTTTGCTCAATATGCATTTCCACATTTTGTATCTCAAAAATAATTTGTTTGCTGTCCACTTGCTATGGTCCCATTCTTCCATTCTTCCACCTCCAATCAAACAATAAGAAAGAGAAAAAACAAACCACCATTAGCAACACTACAGTGTACAGGAAAAAACAAGTATCCTAATTTCTAGATATTTGTAACAACATAAACACAATTGTAATCAAAGATAATCAAGAAACATTTACGGATTATACAATGCATTCTCTTTGAAGCCTGAGGAACAATGGTAAAAGCTGCAAGTATATACGAACTAAAGCTGCAAGTACACCATGGTGGTTACATGGAGAGTAAAGACAGGCCACTTTTTGGTCAGTTTACTAGAAGCTCTGTTAATTAGTGAATAATATCTCTAGAAACCTTGCATATATAAAAATCCAATTCCATAAAGAGCTGTGTTACAAAATACTTCTTTGGACAAGCACTCAAACTGTGCATCCACGGCATATAATACCCAAATCACTAATTTTATGCATCGAAGCTATAGCATGCTGCAGCATCAATTTCACAAAATGTGGAGAAGTTTCCTTAAAAATTGCAGACTCGTATGCAAACACAGTAACATAGTTACTGTGAATACAGTCCACATATGCTTTATCTTAAGCATGGGTATACATACAAGTCACATGTGAAGACAGTCGACTTTTTGGCCTGTTTACTCTTCCTGTTTGTGGACGAGAAGCATGGAAAATAAGCCAAAACCTTTTTGCATAAAGCAATACACAGTTAAGCACACATACACGGTTAACACACAGTTAAGCACGTACACACAGTTAAGCTTAAGCACACAGTTCATAAAACAATACACAATTAACTCACAGTTAAGCACACAGTTCATAAAACAATACACAATTAACACACAGTTAAGTAATCAGTTAAGCACATGCACAGTTAAGCTTTAGCACACAGTTACTGAGTTACACACAGTTAAGCAATCAGTTAAGCACATACACAGTTAAATACAGTTCAGCTTAATCACACAGTTACACACAGTTCATAAAGCAATACACAGTTAACACGCAGTTAAGCACATACACAGTTAACACACAGTTAAGTCTAAGCACACAATTACTGAGTTACACACAGTTGCACACAATTCATAAAGCAATACACAGGTAACCCACAATTAAGCAATCAGTTAAGCACATACACAGTTAACACATAGTTAAGCTTAAGCACACAGTTATACACAATTACACACAATTCATAAAGCAAACACAGTAACATTAAACAGTGAAAAGTATTTGAGAATTGATACCTGCTGAGATGTCGATCGCAGTCCTCAACTTTATCATCAACAAGAGCAGCAGGAGTGTTAAAGATGACGCTTATGCACCCCTTAAGACTGAAACACAATAGTAAGAAAAATTTTAAGTTCTGGAAAGCAACAAATGTGGAAAATAATCAACCAACAACAATTTGGAAATTAAAATTATTTTACTTTTATCATTCTGCAGCCAATTTTGTGTACACATAAATGCTTGCACGGTTGATGGAAGCAAGGAACTGCGATACCGGTCTTAGCCTCCTCCCCCAGTCTTAATGCTGACTCAGATGCTACTGTGGATACATGAATCACCAAAATATCTCTATCCATTTTTGAGAGAATGGGGAACCTTGGTGCATTGGCTCGCCACCAAATTAAGATATTGAAATCTTCAATCTCTTGTGGATAGACAGATTCCTCCATATATATGTCCAATTCTGATCTTCTTTGCATACTAGTGGAATGTTCTGAATCTTTTATATTCCTTCTCTCTCTTGTCGAGATTCATCACCACTGTGGGAAGAAGATTGTACTCCAACTGCACTACGTCCAATATTGGAACTAGATGATTCATTTGATTCAAACTCCTTAAATAGGTCATAAACCTCTTGTCGAACCATCATAATTGCTTGTGCCGCCTCATCACCATATATTTTCGATAGTAGAAACGAACCAATGAAAGTTTATACCGAGGCTCAACACACATGCAATCGCCAAGGTTAAATTAAATATCCTCCTATATTTGTCAAATTTCTTTTTTATGTTGATGGCCATAGAACTAATATACTCAATAGGGCTCAAACATAATTCCATCAAACACAAATGAATCTCTCATACTTCGGGGAAATAGAGATTACAAGTTGGATACTTGGGCCCCGTAAAAACATTTGTAGCATTATATAAAATTTTCAAACATTTACAAATATGTCTTGTTCTCTCGCAATCAGCCTCAGATGTAACCAAATTTGGCATTGATTCCCGTTGAGCAAAGCGATAAATTGCCTCTTTTAGCTCGAAGGCAACCTCTAGCATTTTGTATGTTGAGTTCCATCGAGTTGGAACTTCAAGACATATATTTATTTATTTTTTTTTTTTGGGGATGGGGGGGTGTGGCTCCCACGGAACCCCTCAACCCCAACCGTTCCTTACCATGGGTGGCTCCCATGGGTAGAGGGTTAGTTGGTGCCACACTTGAGAACACGTGCACCTCGTGAACCAAAGATATGTTCAGTCCATTTGTGGATGCTTTAATGGGGGGGGGGAGGGAGGTGGAAGGGATGGCACGTTACCCAAAGGTGGCGACAGTTCAGAAGGATTAAATGCAGGGAATTGCTGAGTACGAGGAAGGCGCCTCAACAAACCTAAGAGTTTACTTTCTACGGTGCACCACTGTCCGGCGATCGTGGTCTGTAGGAGTGGAGCAGTTATGGCAGTTGGAACCTTGGATTGAGGCACTAATGGGGTATGATAGTCTGTTGCAATGGACATTGAGAAGATCTGGGATAAGGTCCAGGTTTTCTGAAGCAACCAAGATAACAAGATTTCCTAAGGGGAGGATTCTAGGGACTTCCAGTGAACCGATAAGAATTCCCCACAGCAGTTTCCTAAGGTTTTGAAAACCTATTGCGTCGAGAGTTGAACTTGGATACCCTATAAGATATCCTGAACTTAACTTTTCGTTGAGCGTCCTCTGATTCGTCCCACCTCTTTAAGGGTAAGAGACCACCATATAAGTTGAGCTTGGACCACGGTTTAAAGGGAAGGGGTGAAATATGGTCAGGTAGGGATATGAGGTGCGAACTGTTATGCAAGGGTCTGCTAATGACTTGGGGGGAGTTGAAAACTCTCTGGAACCATTTGGCAATGGCCTTGGTATCATTTCACTGGGGAGAGAAAGAGTTGATGAAGGAATTTCTCAGAGATAATAGGTGGTCTGAAATTTCAGAGGTTAGGGGGGAGCCAAACGTGGCGGATGGAGTTTAAGTATGAAATGTTGGTTACAAAGCATGGGTAAGAAGGGGAGGAATCGGGGTGAGAGATGGGCTTAGGGGGGGTTGAAGGGGGGCGGGGATACGAGGCAACATCTTGGGCGAAAGATTTCAAGGGTGGTGGAGGTGGAGAATGTTCAGGGTGGATGGAGATTAGGAGGCTAAGGTGAGGGGGGTAGAGGAGGAGGCCTCTGGGTAAATTAACTGTCAGTAATGGCGATACAAGGGAGGGGAGTGGACATGGGTGTGGTTAGGGGGGGATGGGGAGAAGATGCAGGTGGAGGCATAAGATGATGTTCATGAAGTTTAAGCTCAAATTCCGGAGTGCTAACCTCTACGCCATAGAATTCTTGGTTCTGTCATTTCTTCATATCCTCAAGGATGCCCGTGTGGGATTTGCAGAAGCAATTTTGCATAGATAGGGTTCGATCCATATTACCTGGGTTAACCCCTTGTGAATGCTTAGCCTATTGTATCAAATTTCTTGTGAATTAGTTGCTGATAATAGGGGAAAAAAATCACTTAGAAGTGTTCAATCCTTGGGGTTGATAACCTTTATTTCAAATTTGCTCATTCATTCTCTGTCTAATTGGTAAATGCCTTCTTGGGGAAGTATCCTATGAATTTTATACTTGATGTAGTTCCACTTCATCTATTGAGACGGCCACTGGATCAGGTGATGCCTTCTTGGAAGTTTATATGGTATGTCATTAATGCTCTGTGGATGTGATTTGACTTGAGAAACTTGGGTTGGTTTGGATGCAGTCATTTCCAATTTTTATTTTGGATGGATTAAATACTGAATTGAAATATTGACACTTTTAGATCACATTTTTCCCAACTTTGTCAGTAAGTCCCTGTTGATATGAAAATATTCTAGCAGTGAACAAGATCTGTTTTATTTCCTAAGATCACTGCATGATTTTTGTTTGCTCATCATAAACTATTTTAACATCTCCTGAGTATTGTGGTCGTTAACTTCCATGAGATAAACTATTGTTGAGTCTAAGTTTCAGAAAGCAATAAGAATACTTGATGTATTCTGTTTTCTTTTTGGATGGTCAGTAATGCACGTTTTTTGCTATATTTGTTTTTTTTAGCACACATTCCGTTATATCTCTACCCCTTCCTGAATACCACGAGCAAGACAAGGCCATTTGAATATTTGAGACTTACCAGCCTTGGAGTTATTGGTGCACTCGTGAAGGTATTTTGTTCATTATTATTTTTATTGTCTATTTGTTGTTTTAGTCCTTTGTTATCCTGAAGCATGTAAGGATCTCAGGCTGCAGGGGGTTGCTTCCAATTAAGTAATTGTCCAGTAAAAGTAAAACTGTCTTTCACGTTCTTGGGCTTGATTCAGACATTGGAAATATCTTGCTTTCTACCTTACTCTTGCCTATCCTTGTGGGGCTTGATAATCTGTTCTGAGGGCCTTATCACTTGTTCCTTGTGGTAATATAGGTTACCTGATTTAAAATGGGCTCTTGGCAGAGGTGTCAGGATGGCAGGTGCCACAACGTGCCGTCTAGAGTTCCATTCTCTCCATGTCCTGAGTAATAACATTCAGGAAAAAGAAAAGAAAAAAGGAAAAGAAAAGAAAACTAACTTTAGTTTACTTGTTTGTGCCTCAGAACTAAAGAAGGATTTAAATTTCAGGTTTTTACTTCATATCCATGCTATTGGATGATATAATATTCTCTATGTAGAAAGGTGCTTTAACCCAACAAAATTGGGCGTTCAACCTCTATGTGTTGTCATGATTAGCTCAATGAGGGATTGCTGTATGCCCAGATGGTTTTTCAGCAATTAACTGAAAAACCACTTTGCAATGTACTTACATACCTTCTTCCTCTCTTCTTTCTTGTATCAATTTCCAATTTCGGTTTGTTTGGTTTTATTCCTCCTCTCCTGAACCATAATTTTGGGGTCAGGGGTGCAACATGTATCGATTGGCCCCGTAGAGGCGTTTTATCTCCAACACTACGACCTATATTTATATCCCTCTCTCTTGACCTTGGAGTACCCCTTTGCCTCATACCAACTTTTGACATATCCTCATCGTCTTCATCATCATCAAATAATTGAATTTCATCAATTAATTCTTTTCATTGGATTCTCTTCTTTTCTTTTTGTTTTTTCAAGCCATCCATATATTCTCTTATTTCCTTTTTGATACCTTCGGTAGCTTGTGGGCATGTTCTTTCATTCCTAGAAATACCGGCTAAGAGTTATTTGTTTTAAAAAATACACCGGCCATATAAGTGTATTTCCATAAAGAGTACAAATAACACAATTTTGGCCTTTCGGATTTTTTAGTTTTACATATTTCCAAAGCAGATCCTTGTTACTAGAAGATTGTGAAGAAGACATTGCGCGCCCCCCCCCCCAAAATAAAATAAAATAAAATGAAATAAAGTGTACTAGAAAATAAGAACTTACCGATTACTTGAAGACAATATCAATATCTTCTCGGCCCCTAAGACCCTCGATTTGTTGTTAAAACTTTGCTAAAACTTCCTTAAATGAACACTCAAAATAAACCAATCGACAACCATTGATCATCCAAGACAAAAATCCAAGATTTTCAAAAAAAAAAAATTTCCGCCACTTTTTTATTTTTTTTGCTTGTTTTGATATCCTAAAGGCCACATATGTGGCTGATTTTGGTGGTTGTGGGGTTTAGTAACCCCCAAACCCTCCCCCTTCCTTTTTCGGGGGTTAAAAAGACAAAAATACCCCTTTTCAAGGGGTATTTATCATTTTGCATGCGGGGCGCATATGCGCCCTATGTGGCTGCATATGTGGGCGCATCCCAACAAAGTTCATATGCGCTGTTTGGAGATGCAGTTGCCAATGCATGATGCGGCCGCATTTAAAAGCACTCATGTCATCTATTAAATTTTTTTTTTGGTCTATTTTCTAAGAAAGAAGCTGGCATAAAAGGATTATTTTACTGTATTTGCATCGACGCAGTGAAAAGAATGCAAATAAATATGTTATCATGTTAGTAATAATAACGATGCTCCCTGTAATTTGATTTGCTTAAACTCATGTCGTTATGTCTTTTTCTTCCCAGGTGGATGATACCGATGTTATTAATTTTCTTCTTTCAACAGAAATAATTCCTCTTTGTCTCCGCACCATGGAGATGGGTAGCGAACTCTCAAAAACCGTGAGTTGTCACTCGCTTCTCCCTTAGATAATTTTTATGGGGAAAGTTACCATGTTAATTTTTATGTGGAAGTTACCATGTGATCTATCTAAAAAAAAATGCTTCTTGTCTTTTTATCACATGATCGTGGGGAAAGAAAAAGAAACTTTATTGCATATGAACGATTGTTGATTTTGTAGTTTTTGTAGGCTCTTGTTATGCCCATAGTTGCCGCAATCTCTCACCCTAGGTGGGAATTCTGCTTTAGAATCCTAATTCCCTGATTCTTTCAACAATCCATTTTCCATGAATCTCGATTACAGATTTTCAGAATCTCGATTCCACTTTTTTCGAATCTTGATTCCAACATTTATCGAATCTTGATTCCACATTTGTTGAATCTCGAGTTCACATTCTTTGGATCTCGATTCAATCTTTGTGGAATACAGATTTCATAATGGTAATTTTTTTAATTACATGTAATATTGTGTTATTTTGAAATGTCAAAACCTCTATTACCCTCTTCCTATGAGTGTGTGTGTGTGATGTCTAGACTATGTTGCACTTTTTCTCTACAACACAATGTGAATGTAAACGAAAAAAGTTGTTTTATTTCTCTCAATTAATGTGCTCACTCTCATTTCATCATGTCAAGCAAATGGTATTTTTGGAAGATGAGGCTAGGGATTCTTTCACAATTGCTTTTTGAATAGTGGTAGAACTTGTTGGCTATTTTTTAGAGATAAGCAGGAAAGATATTTGGGTTCGATATGGATTACATTTCTGATAGTGTTAGAATTGGTGGTTATTTTTTAATCATAATTGGGAAAGAAATTTCGGTTCAATTGAATTTTTGGATTGCAATACAGAGTAACTTAATGGCATAAACAAATTCCCATTTTCAACTATAAATATGGAATCAAAATCTCAGTATGAAGTATTCGTGAGATAGTATTTGTATGTTTTGTAAACACTATCACAAATTCTCTAGTTGACTATGGGCATCTGTTAATTGTACTTAACCGAAATCTAATATTACAACCAGTCGACCGTAATACATAGAGGCTCAATACACATCTTGTAAAAAAAAAGGCTCAATACATTGCTCCTTGGCTAAGAATATTCAATACATAGAAGTTGGAATTTCGATTCCATTTGGTTTGAAACTCAATTCCATAGATGTAGGAATCTTGATTCCATTTAGGTCAAACTGCATTATGATAAAGTAGGAATATCATTTTCTGCAATTCCCCATGTACGGACAATGATTCCGCAACATGAATCTTTTAGCCACTTGCAACTCCCCAATTTCAATTCCTAAAGCGATTTGTAAACTCTGGCGTTTCCAGACAACTATGGCTATGCCAATGCAACATTGTACCTGTTAATCTGTTAAGTTCTCCAATTTGACAAATGGATCTTTCCCAGTCCTCTCAACGTCTAGGTTTGAGTAGGAGCTAGCTTTGGTTTGGACTCAAGGGGTCTCGCTTGAAGTCTCGACAAGTTAGGATTCCAGCAAGGTTTTTTCACTGGGGAAACTTTCTACACTTAACCTATTGTATGGAAGTTGTATACCCCCTCTAGTTCTAGTCGTCCAATTAGATCAAGTGAGCCACTGACTGTTTGATCTAGATCTGACTCCTCAGAGTATTTTTAATTTTTTTCTATGAATCATATGTATACGAAATTTGGTACCTAAAAAAATATTAAATTTTTTTTGATAAAATAAAATAACCAAAATACCTCTGAAAGTTTTAGGGGTATTTTGGTCATTTTATTTTATTGGGAATATGTTTTAGGTTTGAGTTTAAGAGAGGAGTAGATGGCCAAAATTTGGTGCCAAAATGTTTTGTAAAAAAAATTAAATATAAAACAATGTAGAGGCGTGACATTGTGATCGGGTCCATCTTAGCCGTCTATTCAGATTTGACAGTTGGATAGGGGGAGGATATAATTGTACTGTAGAGGGAGTATAGAGAGCTTGCCATTTTTGACCGCATCAGTTAGTTCTCTGCTAGAATGCTAAATCTTTGATTCTTGACCTTGTCCACTTAGTGCTCAACATTTTTTTGGCCGGGCTAGTCTAGCTGATATTGTGTTTGGAATATTGATTATTATGATCATGTCATCGAACCAAGACTTGCAAGAGAGCTTTACTTCTCACATCTTCTCTGCTTCTCTTCACATTTTGTTTGTGTTCACCCGTACCAAGAAGAAGATGCTGAACCAAATCTTGGGAGGGTCTATTTATCAATCATCTACTTTGTTACTTGGGGATTTATTTTACCTATAACCGCCTTTGTTTTTATGTCTCCTTCTGTGTAGAGCTAGAAGGCCCCACGAATATTGAATTAACATAGAACAACCTAAGTATCCTTTAAGGACTTTAAACATGGTACTGGGCCCTACTACCTAGTATTAATAATTTTCAATGTGTTCCCCCTTGCACATGAACTAAACTTACCCAAGAAAGGTTCGAGTTGTCTTGGACTGACACACATAATTATGCCATGGACACGATATGTGTGTTTGATGCTAATGTTATTTATTTTTTTGTTTTAAAAGAAATATTTTATTTGAATACTTTTGAAGGACCATTTTTCTATAGGTGGTACATAGGGACCACATAAATCCTTTTAAATTACTGTTGGTTGAACCTGTATACATTTTCATATAATTTTATTGCTATGGGTGACAAGTGGCTTCTTTTTATCTCTCCTTATTTAAGTTAATTGTACTCTGACATATTATTAATGGTGTTACCATCACATGAACATCATCTTTTTGCATGTGGTGATGTGTTGCATCAACATAAAATAGACCTTCTTCCACCGAGAAGACCATCCGGACCTTACTTTCTCTTTCAAAAATAATTTCTTCTTCTATTACATCTATATTGATGCCAAAAAATCTTGTCAAGACCTCATGGTGTTTGCCATGAGGATGTTATGTTGATTATTTGCTAAACGAGTCCATTGCACCCATCATTGGTTTTTATTAAGTCATTGTTTTGAAGATAGAGTTTCACTATGATTACACATAGAGGATGTGCCGGCTTTCGTAAAGTGTAAAAATTTTCGAAATAGTTTTTTGCAGTCTTCAGTCACTATGTCTTTTTAATTTCAGAACATGTTAGTTTGAGCATGCAACTCAGAGATGCAGGAAGAGTTTCCTAATCTGGCTGTATTGTGGGGGTGTTCTCACCGGTACCATTTGCATCTCAGTTTCCAGTTGAATCGAGGGCTTTAAAACACTTCGAAGAAAGTGAACTCCACTAGTGCCTTTAGATCCCCGCTACTTTCATCATCCTATAACATCCGAAACATGATCTAATTCCTACGGAGTCTAACTGCTACTAGGAGTGTTTTTGTTATCATAAACTCTCAAACCAGATTTAATCCTTAGAGGGTCAACTGGTAGTAAAGTTTTAAGAGATCTGTACAGTCATTAACTCCATTCAGGGGAGGTTTTGGGAAATTACGGGGCAGGGGTGTCACTAAAACTAAGTGTTTAAGTTTACTAGATGGCTACTGGAAGCTCACTGAAATCCATGACCCAAGAGGCTTGATTGTTTTGAAGGAATTCATTTTAGAAGGTGGTAGTGGAAGCTCTAGTTTTTGCTGAGGAGCTTAGAAGTGGACTCTGTATTGATGAAACCACGACTCTTTGCTTTAAGAACAATCCTAGAATCCACTGTTGATCAGACCTCAAGTGATCTGATTACCGAAGAAACGTAACAATAACAATGGGCTGAAGGTGACTACATATGTAAAGGGCATATCATGAATGCTTTAAGTGATATGTTTGATCTATACTCAGGGATTCTGGTAGCAAAGGATTTGTTGGATGCTCTTTAAGCAAAATACAAAAAGGAAGATGCTAGAAGGAAGAAGTATATCATCGGTTGATACTTAAATTTTAAGAAGGAAAATTGATGCAGTCTCAAATTCATGATTTTCGGATAAATGCGAATGAATTAGAATTACATGGTATTAAATCTGATTAGTACTTTCATGTTAGTGTAATAATAGATAAATTGCTACCCTCTTGGAACGACTATAGGCATAAATTGATGCACAAGTCGGAAGATTTGAGTCTAGAACAATTGATGACTGATTTGAGAATTGAAGAGGAGACTAGACTTAGAGATATGAAAGAGTACAATTCTCAGATGGTCGTCAAAGTCATGTAGTTGAAGGTCCAAAAAATAAAAAGGCACAGACAAAACAAGAAAATCAAGATTCCAGAGAAGAATGAAGAGAAGAAGGAAGAAAACGACAATAAAGACAAAGATAAGAAACCATGGAACGCTACTTTTGTGGCAGACCATGTATAGAAATTTTGTAGAATTTGAAAGAGGTAGCTGGCACAAGCCAAAGTGGCTGAAGAAAGATTTATTGCCATGATATCCGAAGTTAATGCAGTAGTAGGCAACTACAAAGTGGTGGGTGGACACTGGAGACACTAGACATGTCTATAATAATAGAAACATATTTAGGACTTATGACATGGTGTGGGAGGACACTGTCCTTTATATGGGCAATTCTTCCTCCTCTACAATACTTGGTAAAGAGACAATTGAATTGAAATTCACATCCAGTAAAGTTCTCACCCTTTTGGATGTTTATCGTGCCCTTGAAGTCCGAAGAGATCTGGTGTCTGTCTGCATACCTTTTTGAGTAAGTGGGGTTTCAAACTTGTCTTTGAGTCCAACAAGTTTATCTCGTCGAAGAATGGAGTCTTTGTAAGAATGGGATACGCCTTTGAAGGCATGTTCAAGCTCGGTGTACGTAATGAAACATGTACATCTTCTGTGTATTGCTTAAATCTTCCTCCTCGTGGCATGGTAGGTTAGGTCATGCTAATTATCATGCTTTAAAGAAAATGAGTACTTTTGACCTTGTTCCCAAGTGCGGAAATTTGCAAAATACTTTATGTTATGTATGTGTATGATCAAAGATCACAAGGAGACCCTTTCCCAAAGCAGAAAGAAGTTCCAGGTTACTAGGATTAATACATAGTGATGGCTGTAATCTGAGAGAAGTAGAAAATCATGTTGGGAAGAAAGACTTTGTCACTTGCATTAGTGATTTCTCAAAATTAACTTATGTTTATTTGATTAGAAGCAAAAATTAAGTATTTGTGAAATTCAAAGTTTATAAAACTGAAGTCGAAAACCAATTGAATTTTAAAATTAAGACTTTAAGAAATGACCGAGGTGGTGAATATTGATCCACCGACTTCACTTAATATTGTGAAGAAAATGGAATAATTCACTATGTTACTGCCCCATATACAACACTACAGAACGGTTTAGCTGAAAAGAAAAATTATATATTAGTGGATATGGTGAGTGCCATGCTTATCAATTCAAACCGCCATGCTAATTTATGGCGACAAACTTTAATGTCAGCTTGTTTCATTTTAATTGGATACCATTTTCAAAATCCATTGCTACACCATATGAACTTTGGAAAGGAAGGGAACCTCATTTAAGATTCCTCAAGGTTTGGGGTTGCATAACCTTGATAAGCTCCCTGACCTTAAAGAGGCCCAAACTTGGACTTAGATATGTAAAGTGTATTTTTGTGGGCTATGCTGAACGTAACAAAGTATATAAATTTTTGAATTTGGAATCTAATGTGATTATAGAGTCTAGAGATGCAGAATTTTTTGAACACACATTTATTGGTGAGCAACATAATAAATGTGAAGAGCGACAAGGTAAACGTAAATTGATGAGCATGAGAGTCCTAAGGATTTAAAACCTAGAAGAAGCAAAAGAATCAAGAAACCAACTAATTTAGTCCTGATTTTCATATATCTCTCTTGGAAGATCCTAAAAATTTCCAAGATGCCATGTCCTAACCATGGTTTTAAAATGTGGCCGCATCGCCGCATATGCGGCTGCATCATGCGGTGTGCGGTGGGCTCCTCATCAGAACTAACCGCATATGCGCTTTTGACCTATGCGGCCGCATATGCGTCGCATCAGGCCGCATCCCGCATCGCATCGCATCCCCATCTGCAAATTTTTTTTCGATTTTGCCCCTCGGGAACGGGTAAAATGGTATTTTTGACCAAAAATGGGGGAAACTGTGTGGGGGGTATTAAACCCCCTAAACGATGATTTCCAGCCACTTTTGTAGCTTTTTTTGCATCAAATTGAGGGGAACAAAAATTTGGCGGAAATTTGTTTTTCATTCAAATCTTCGATTTGACAGTTGTTTGATACATGGGGGCCGTCGATGATGATATTGATGATGCACATGATGACTCTCAAGATGACTTTTCTGATTGGTATTTGAAAAATTGACTCTCAACCATAAGCCCTTAGGATGTAAGTAGATTTTCAAAAAGGAAGTTAATAGGGATGGTACCATTGGGAGATATAAAGCGCAACTGGTTGCAGAAGGATTTAAACAAAAGGAAGGTGTTGATATCTTTGACAATTATGCTCTAATCACTCAAGTAGCTATCATTCGAGTACTCATCACCTTGGTTTCTTATACCATCAAGAGATTCATCAATTGGATGTCAAAACAACTTCTTTCATGATGAGCTAGATTAAGAAGTTTATATTGAGCAACCTGCGGGATTTGTCCTTAAGGGACAAAAGCATAAGGATTGTAAATTGTGAAATCCTTGTATGGTTTGATGCAAACACCCAAACATTGGCGTGAAAAATTAAATAGAATTTTTTTATCACACAGATTTCAGATTAGTGTCGTTGCTACATGTGTATACACCACAATTTGTGATGGTGCAGTAATTATTTGCATGCATGCACGATTTAAAAATAAAAATAACAATCGCATGTATGTAAATTATATGCTCATACTAGGTAGCAATACTATATGCAAGGAGACCAAGAAACATTATCTTCTAGTTCAATATGAAGGACATGGGGCAAACTAACTTGATTCTTGGAATTCAGATAGGACTACAACTGGATATTTCTTTGACCCAGGACCACTATAGAGAACAAGTGCGCAAAAGATTTGATCACTTTGAATGTAAACCAGTTTCGACCCTTATGATAACATTAAACTTAGAAAGAACTGTGGTGCTCCTATGCTCCTATTTCCCAATTGGACAATGCAGAGGATGTACAATGTATGCAAAGTTTTTTGCCTGATGTAGCCTTTATTGTGGGTAAGCTGAGTAGATATACACCAATAACCTAGGCCGAGAGCGTTATAATGGAGTCTATAGGGTCTTGAGATATCTCAAAAGAGCCATAAACGATGGACTACATTATGTGGGTGAGCCCGCTGTATTAGAAAGATATAGAGGCGCAAATGGGGTTATGGAGTCTGATAAATCCATGTCTACTAGCGGATGTATCTTCACTTGTGGCGAGAGTGCCATTTTTGGGGGTTCCAAGAAGAAAACTTGTATATCCAAATCTACGATGGAATCATAGTTAATAGCCTTGGAAATTGCTAGTAAAGAGGTTGAGTGGTTGAGGAACTTGTTGGTAGACATACCACTTGTTTTTGGGCCCATGCCTGCAGTTTCAATCCTGAGTGACTGCGAAGCTGCAGTATACCAATCCCGGTGATTGCGAAGCTGCAGTATACCAAGCGAAAAGTAAAATTTATTATAGAAAATCCAGATATATTCTCTTTAGGCACAACCAGTTGAAAGTTTTGTTGGAAGATGGAGTCATATTAGTACTCCATTTTTCCTCTAATCAGATCACTGTGGATCCACTAACGAAAGGCCTTACAAGGGACTAAGTGACAGCTAGAGGAATGAGATTGAAGCCCATCTGTATTTTTCCATAGAGTGATGGAATCCTACCTAAGGACAAGGAGACCCCATGTCCAAGGTTCAAATAGAAAAACAAGTCACTTATGTAATGTCTGATGCTATATGTACCAAAATATATTTAATGTCGTCCCTGCTTTATGGTACTACTAATTGCAACAAATGGAGAGTTTGAGCATTACTTTTAATGATTCCATTTACCTAGATGATGTAAGTCCTAGTTTGGGATGTTGCATTGTAGAACATCCTCCATTGACTCACCTATATGAGTGTGGAAGTGGTGGTCGCTTTCTATGAGAACTGGGCATTTCCATAGAGCGCTTATGAGAACTAGGAATGGCGCAGGGCCTTAAATGCGCAAGCCTTTAAGACAATCCAACATTTGAAGGAAAATTTGCGGTATGTGAGAGACTTATCAATAATGGACATAGTGTCCACTAACTGTCCTGGTAAGCATTCTGTATAGCACTAGTTGGAGCTTCAAGTCCATAGACACCTTCACTTATGCGTTCTCTTTCTTGATTTTTTTTTTGAGAGGGTCTTTTTGTTTTGAAGCAAGTGGGGGATTGCTAATTTTATTTATTTTGTTATTTTAAAATAAGTATTTTGTTTAAATACTTCTCAAGGAACATTTTGCTATAGGGTACCCAGGGAACACACAAGAATCCTTTTACATTACTTTATTGTTGACGGAACCTATTTACATTTTCATATTATTTTATTAAAATGGCTGACTAGTGGCACCTTTTTATCTCTCCTTATTCAAGGTATTTGTACTTCGACGTATTGTTAATGATGTGTTACCATCACATGAACATCACTTTTCTCATGTGATGATGTGTTGCATTCATCCACATGACATATAAAAACCCTATTTTTCAATGAGACTTCCACCGAGATGACCATCCAGCCCTTACGTTTTTTTCTCAAAAATCATTGTTCTTCCCTTACACCGTAAAAATGTAATCAAGACCCTGTGATGCTTGTCATGAGGATGTTATATTGATGATTATTTACTAAATGAGCCGATTGCTTGTCATGAGTCCCTGTTTTGAAGATAGAGTTTTACTGTGATTACACAAAGAGGTTTTACCTTCTTTGCAAAGCAAATATATTTTTAAAATAGCTTTTTGCAGTCGTCAGTTGCAATTTCTTGTTAATTTGAGAACACAACAATACTTTTATGCTGTGATTTTCAGCGAGTCTTTGAGTGTACAACTTATAGACTCAGGAAGAGTTTCCTGATGTGGTTGTATCTTAGGGGTGCTCTGGCCTGTACTGTTTGCATCTCAGTTTCCAGCTGAGTGGGGGGTCTTCACTCGTGCCTCCAAATCCCAGACTAATTCCTATGGGAATTTAACTGGGACTAGGAGCGTTGTTGTTATCATGAACTCTCGAAGCAGCTTTAATCCTTACATGCTTAACTGGTATAAGAGTTTTAAGAGATTTCTATAGACATTGGCTTCGTTTAAGGGTAGGTTCTGCCAAAATTATGGGATGAGTGTGTCAGTAAAACTAACATTTGAAACTGTAGGAAACTTGGAAATTTTTGTTTAGGTTTCAGCAATCTGATGTGGGAGGCCGTGCTTTTGAACTGTTAGATACTTGGATGTAAAATGTCTCAAGTGTATACCTTGGAATTGCCTAGAGTTGAGGCGAGATCATGGTGCTTCGAGTGGTGAATCTGGTCCCTCGGTTCACGCGGTGTTATCTTGAATACTTGATAACGTTTCAGAACATAACAGTTATTATATTACGCTGTATATATTTGTTAAAAAAAGTTAATGTGGGAGAACTTTTGGTTTCCAACCGGAGCATCATCATCTCAAAAACCACTTTTCGCTGTGATTGAGGGACCTAGAACAGCTGCTAATAAGTTCTTCTTTACAAGAACAATCTCCTCAAAATCTATTTGATTTGGAGTTCCAAAAACGCTCCAAACTCTATTGCTTCCCCGAAATCAGATTTGGGCAGTCCATTTGAATGGACAGTGTATCTAATGGATTTGGAGCTTTTTGGTGCTCCCAGTCAACTCTTATTTGAAAAAGAACGGTTTGAGTGAAATGATACTTTTCTGGGTCAGTCATCCACCTCAAAGGTGGTTATGATTTGCAGTTAACAGCGTCCATAAAGAAAAAAGGTGGTTATGATTTGTTGTTTCTGAGTGCTCCTGTTGGAGCACTATGAGTTTTTCGTTTGTGTTATTTGTGAAGTTTGGAAGAGACGAAGTCGTTAATATCAGACAAAAAAGGTTCTATTATTTTACCATATTCATTTATGCATATTTAGGTCATGTTTTTATGTGCTTATTTTCCAACACCATCCAGTTAACGGTTAGTTTTAAAGATTTCAAACAGTTCATATGGACAGAGATGGGAAGATATTGATGTGTATTGTTTTATATTTTTTCTCATTTTATTGTAGGTTGCTACTTTCATTGTTCAAAAAATTCTCTTGGATGATGTTGGGCTGGCATATATTTGTGCTACTGCTGAGCGTTTCTACGCCGTGGGTCGTGTTCTGGGGACAATGGTTGCTTCACTTGCAGAACAGCCCTCTGTACGATTGCTAAAACATATAATTCGTTGTTACCTTAGGCTTTCAGACAATCAAAGGTTTATTCTTGAACATACCTATGACATATGTGACAGGTTATTATTTGCTGTGTCAGATCCTACCATATCTTGATCGTCCTTTCTTCTTTTCCATGTTCACAGGGCTTGTGAAGCTTTAAAAAATTGCCTTCCTACCATGTTGAGGGATACAACCTTTCATGCCGTTTTGAGGGTGAGTCTCTACTTATTGAATCTTTTTGATATATTAGAAATACTAGTCTCTGTATTATTTAAGGGAGTATTTCTTAATATCTCATTTTCAGTGGCTCATAGTTAGGTTTTCTGAGCTAGAACTTCCAATTGCAGGTTTTGTATTCCATTAATTCTTTACAAGTTTGTCACTAGCTTAGATTGGATGCTTTTATTGGTTCTTTTTATTTGTATGTTTCCTATATATCATAATACATCAGAGATGTGTAGTGTATTCTCATCCTACTTGGAGGAATCTTGTATATTAATATTTGTCCTGCTCCAAAAAAATAATGCTCCTCGGGACTCCTCAGCAATTCCTTAAAAAAGAAGGGAGAATGATTCCCATTTCCACCCACGGATGTTCCCGAGTCGTTTTTGCTTATTTTGTATCAAGTTGACAGTATTGAGTCTAATCCAATTAGTGGTGGAAAAAAATATAATGGAGAACAATTTCTTCATTGGATCAATATAATGTATACTTAAATAATTAAATAGAGAACGCAGACCGTCATTTTGGTTTCTATTGGTCATTTCATGCAAAAACAATTAGACTAAACCTAGTAGCTTGAGTAGTGGTGGAAACTTCTAAACATCAGTTCTTACAAAAAAAGCAAAAAGAAGAAAAAAGGGGAGAGGGGGGGGGGGGGGGGGGTGTTAAAATTCTGGTAAATGTGAAACCAGTTTCAACAAGTGAGCCATGCAGGAAACTGTGAATAGGCATGCTGACGGAGGCACATGCTCTTTTTAAGAAGAAATGGTTTAACCTTCCTGGGAAGACTCTTGCAGAGCCTTCCTATTTAGATGCTGCAAAGCTGTATGGATATGATTTGCTGTACTTGAAGTTGAATCGACTATGTTATGCTATTCTGGGATGGTTATGACATTTGTTTTGATCTTTCACTGTTAATAGGATGACCAGACGACAAAAAGATGGCTTGTACAACTCATACATAATGTGAGCAATGCAGGAAACCGTTTGCAGACACTTCAGCCTGGGCATCTTGATCCTCTCTTGACTGGCTGAGACTTGGCTCTCAATAAGTATCTACTGTGATCTGTAATTATCTGCATCATTTATAATTATCACAGCCATATTACTTTTGTTTATAAATTTTGCAATCCTTGAGATGGTTCAAGCTGTTTATGCCATTGTAAAGTTTAGTGTTGTTGTTATCAGTCTTGTGGTCTGTAGTCATAATTGGTGAAGGAAAATTTCATTAACTTTTTTTCGCATAAACTTATGCTGAATCACCCTGGGCTTGGCCGAAATGCCTACCATTGTCCCATCACGAATGGTGTTGGTTAACGCAACATTGATGAGCCTAGTACAAATTCTGTTTTGAGTTTTGAGTTTTGAGCTTGGGTATTTGCATCTGATTTAGGAGGACGCTGTTCTATTGTCTCAAACGTTACAGAGTGAATGTATGACTCCTCTCATTTTTATGGAGCACCATATTTTTATAAGAATTTCAGGGTGCCTTTGATAATTGGGGTTTAAATCAGCGTAAGAAAGTCCCTAAAGACCGAAGACTGAATGTTGGTTATTGGGGCTTATTATAGGGGGATTTTGGCGCTAAACTTGCATTTTCAAACAAGATTTAGAGGTGTCTTACTTGTTCAAAGTTGGCACCTTATATAAAAGGCAACCATTATATAAATATAGATTGGTACAAACACGTGGCTTAATTTAGTAAAGAAATTCAACTTTCCTGAATGGTAATAACTATGGCGTTTTGTTTACATTGGACATCATCTTTAAACAATCAAAGTAGGTGTAGCTCCGAACCATGTTAGAAGAGGTATTGAAAGCTTTATAATAGCATGAGCATTTTATTCTCACCCTAATTATGGAATTTAAAGTTTTGAAAATGGCGTTGATGGAATAGATCTTTAGATCTTGCCATCATCATCAAAACATTTTTCTAATTAATTGGTTTATGTTTTATTAGAGGTTAGAAAAATTACGAAAGAAAATATACTTTAATTTTTGGATTATTAAAAAAGCTTCAAACTTTTTAAAACCTCTTCCATACTTTTTTGATGTGTGAGTAGACGAAAATAGTTTTCACGGTAGTTTTAGAACTGTGAAGGCATTACGATATACTGAAAACTGTGATGGTCATGGTGGGTTGCAAGTCAAATGCAGTTTTGAAGTATTGTGACACTTAAACAATTGTGATGGTTTATTGGACTATCATGGTTCAAATCTAACCGTTATATTTTCATCACGGGGCATAAGAGCCCTTAACGACCATCATGGCTTTTTAAGTATCGTGATGCCTCTTTAACGACTATCAAAGTTGTTTAAATGCTGGGATGTCTCAAAACATTAAATCGTCCATAACCATTACTGTAGTGAGTTTACCATGATGTCTTTACTGTCTTAAGACTACTGTGAAGGCTATTTTACTAAAAAAAATATAAAAATTGACGAAAAAAAGTGTGGATGAAGTTTTGGAAAATTTGAGGTTTATTTTTAATAATACAAAAAGGGTGAAATTTGTATAAAGTGTCAACTTTAAACAATCACGGTAAGGTGCACCTCAAAATCTAATTAAAAGATATATTTTTGGTGTCAAAACTCTTATCAGGGCCTAAAAGTTTATTTTTTGCTTCTATAATGAAATTAAAAGCTCAAAAAATGAAGTTTATTTTTTGCTTCTATAATGAAATTAAAAGCTCAAAAAATGGTGCAAATCTAGCATTTCTGAGTACTAAAAAATCTTAAAAATAGATGGTCTAGATAATATATTACGAGATGCACAATTTTTAGGACTTGAAATTCACTTTTTCTTTCATATTCATGTATATCAAGGCTAAGATGATAAAGTGGAGGATTTTCTAGTGACGAAACAACTTGTTTTGATGGGTACTTGAAGTGTACCTTACCTCTACAGTATAAGGTTGGTACCTTATATAGACTTTTTCCATACAAAAATTAAAGTATATTTTCGATAATTGACACTTTATATAAACGTTTTCCATATAAACTTTCAGCATGTTCTTTTGGCTTTTTCCCTTGCCATTTTTTAGCTTTCTATGTGAATTGACTCGCATATCCCAATAGGTGTTGTACTGGGTATGTGTTACATATTTCCAACCTATCTAAGTTTACTTTCTCTCATTTTATCATCTGTTGGTACTATACCTAAATTCTTTTGAATATATTCATTTCGAATTCTATCCTTGCTTGACTTGCCACTCATTTATCTCGACATCTTTATCTTAGGTATATTCATTCTATGGGAATATTTCTCGACTGTCCAACTTTCTGCATATAATTGATGGTCTAGATAAAGAATACTTAATAATTTTAGAAATGGATGGTCCAAGATGCATTGATTTAAGACTTAAATATATTTTATTTTCATATCAATAAATCTTGAACTCAAGATATCAGTTGGAAAGTTTTTCCATAAATAGAACAACTCTTTTGGTGTCCTTCACATGCGCCTTGCCTTCCTTGCATAAGATATTTCCATAACTATTTTCAAGATTTTTTATTGAGAGAATTTCCTTTCTACTTTCTCTCATTAGACCTTCTCCCTGTCTCCCTTTTTCTTCTTTCTAATGGAACACACTACCCCGTCCATTACCGGCGATGTGATTTTGGGCGGTGGTGCGTCAGACGGTCGACGACACCAGTGGCAGCATTGGGCATTCCCACTAGTAGCTCCCGTTCAAATTTGGCCTGGGTGTTACCAATTGTAACGCCAACATTTGCACCCCTATCGTCAAAACAATGGTGGTTACTTTCCGCCTCAATCCTAACATTCCAAAATCTGACGTCTACCGATTGTTTGGGCCATGAGAGATCGACGTTGCTAGTCCTAGCACTCAACATGGCTACCCCCATCGTTGGGCTAATCATGAACTTCTGCAATCGCATTCCAAGGCATGATGTCCGGCTTGCAAGCTTGTAACTTGAGCCACTGTTTTTTTGACGTTGCTCCTCATGTCGCTAGCGTTGTTACCCCCGGTACTTGTTTGTGTCTTGGCATGGACACCCGCAACTCCGGCGTTGCTACCCCTGAAGCTATTGCTAGCAGGCTTGTAATTTGAGCCATTGTTTTTCTAATGTTGCTCCTCATGTCGCTGGCATCACTACCCTAATGCCTAATTTTGTGTTGACATGACTATCCCTAGCTCTAACGGTTGATTTTTTGTTGACGTGGCCATCCCTAGCTCTAACATTGCTGCCCCTAGAGCTAGCACTGCGGGTCATGGTGTTGGTTTCTGGAGGCTCAATTTGTAGGCTTTTGACTTGAGCTAATGATTTTGATACGTTGCTCCTCTAAACTTTGGTGTTGGTAATCCCATTGTCTGTTTTTATACTGACGTGGTCATCGACAACTCTGACATTGCTACTTGTTTTTATGCTGATGTGGTCACCAACAACTCTGACATTGGTGCCCGGAGAGCTTCAAATTGTTTCTTCCAGATTGTTGGTTGCCATGTGGTAGTTTTTAACCTGTTGGGGGTCCTTGATGAAGTTCCTGATTTGATTTCGGGCAGACGGTAAGGGGTTCTATATTTTTGGGTCCTGATTTTTGGGGTTTTGGGTGATCCTAGGGTTCGTAGTGGCTAGCCTGGGAGCCTCCAGTTTTTTGGAATTCCCTCAGCTGGGAATGGGGTGTCTGCAACGGTATATTTATGTGATGGTATAAAAAGAATTTAGTAAAGAGAACAACATAAATTTTATTTAACGCATATCCTACTTGCAATAGGAAATAACTATTCCCATGTCGTAAAGAGAACAACATATATTTTATTTAGCGCCCATCCTACTTGCAATAGGAGAATAGTATTCCTTTGTCAAGATCGGATTGCCTATAGAAATAGTAAGGGGTTTGGTTCAGTTAAAATTGGTTCAGTCACTAGTCATCTACTAGTCAAACGAGTTTAATTAGTTTGACCAAATTTTTGGAAAAAAAGAAAAAAGAAAAAAAAGATAGATACAATAGTTGAAAACTATAGAATGTATTAAAAAAATTGGTCAAACTTCATTTGGTTGGTCAAACCGATTAAGATCAGTTGGTCTGCCTTAACAAAATAGGTCAAACATTGGTTGGTATCGATTTTCAACCAAATATAATTTTTCCCTTAGACCAAACCGGTAAAAGTACCTGTCAACAAATCAACCGGTCGAATGACGCTTCAGTCCAACCGGTCGAAGGACGCTTCAATCCAATCTTGATAACTATGGTTGTAAGAAGAGAAGTATTACCTCTTTTCAAGAGAATTCAAATTGATTTTTAGCTTATGCGAGGGGTGAAAGAACAAACTGCAACAAATCACGCACCTGAAAAAAGTAATATGCAAGAGCTTGAGAGAGGCAGCCTATATATAAGACCAGTGTTAAAAAATGCCGAGTCGAACCGGACTCGCCCGGTTTGATTCGGAATTCGCCATGGGCGGATCGTATCGGTTAAAAAACCGGGAATCGTCCGATTCTAGAGAGAACCGGACGAGTCACTGTGCGGAATCGGCGAGTCCGTGAAGAACACGGGTTGCACAGTGTTCTTCACGGGATTCTTTAAAATTTGTCATTTTTTGATCATTTTTCTTGTTTTTTTTGGCATGTGATCTAATTTGCAAGCTGTAAACAGCTTTATTCAGCTTTTACAAGAATTAAATGGTTGAAAAATTTAGTGTTTTTGGATCACGAAACTTGCATTTTTAGGGTTTCCGCCTTTTCTGAAAGTTTCATGCCAAATAAGGCATGAATCTTTCAAAATTTGTAGGCATTTTGATCGTAAAGCTGTGAATCAAAACCTTTTGTTACTAATTTGTGATAATCGTTGAGAAAAACAGAGTTTTTTGGAGATTGAAAGCTTCGGTTCACAAAATCAGATAAGAAGTTTGGGTTTTTTTGTTTTTCCGCCGTATGATTTATTTCACGACATATTTTGAACATAATGAGTTCAATAATTAGGGTTTTTAATCTTTATTGTGTCTATTATGATTTAAAATTTTCAATTTTATGTAATTTGGTCAATTACAACATGAAATTTGAGATAACACAGAGATGTCTGCGGAACCAAAATTCCGCTGTTTTTTTTTTGTAACCCATGATAGAATTTTTTGTAATCCATGATCGAATGTTTGTAATCCATGATCGAAATGTTTGGTTTTTTTTTTTGTAATCCATGATCGAAATGTTTGTTTTTTTTTTTGTAATCCACGATCGAATTTTTTATGTAACCCATGATAGAGTTTTTTGTAATCCATGATTGAATTTTTTGTAATCCATGATCTAATTGTTTTTTTCTTTTTTTGTAATCTACGATCGAATTTTTTGTTTTTTTTTGTTTTTTTTGTTTTGTAATCCATGATCGAATTTTATGTAATCCATGATCGAATTTTTTGTAATCCATGATAGAATTTTCTGTAATCCATGATCGAATTTTTTGTAATCCTTGATCGAAATGTTTGTTTTTTTTTCTTGTAATCCATGATCAAATTTTTTGGTTTTTTTTTTTTTTTGTAACCCATGATTGAATTTTTTGTAATCCATGATCGAATTGTTTTTTTCTGTTTTTGTAATCCACGATCGAATTTTTTGTTTTTTTTGTTTTTTGTAATCCATGATCGAATTTTATGTAATCCATGATCGAATTTTATGTAATTCATGATCGAATTTTTTGTAATCCATGATCGAATTTTTTGTAATCCATGATCGAATTTTTTGTAATCCATGATTGAATTTTTTGAAAATTTATAATTTTTTTTTTTAATCCATGAAGGAATTTTTTTTTGTAATCCATGATCGAATTTTTTGAAAATTTGTGATTTTTTTTTTTAATCCATGATCGAACTTTTTGAAAATTTGTTAAATTTTTTTTTTAATCCAAGATCGAATTTTTTTTTGTAATCCATGATCGAATTTTTTGAAAATTTGCTGTACTTTTTTTTTTTTTTTTTATTTCTTTTTATCCGTGATCGAATTTTTTGAAAAATGATGATTTTCCGAAAAGATGTGAAAATCGTGATAAGGTTTTGATTATCATGATGTATTAAACCCAATTTTTAATTTTTTATTGTTTGAGTTTGCTGTACTTTTTTTTTTTTTTTTTTCTATGATCGATTTTTTTGAAAAATGATGATTTTCCGAAAAGATGTGAAAATCGTGACAAGGTTTTAATTATCATGAGGTATTAAACCATATTTTAAATTTTTATTGTTAAAGTTTTTGTTGAAAAAATTGTATGGTGATAGATTATTTATGCAAAAAAATGCATGTTATTATATTTTTAATGTAAAACTGTATTTTTTTTGTCTGTTGTTCATGGATTTTTTAGTTGGAATGACTGATGTTAACTGGCTCTGTGAAGAATTGTTTTTATTATTAATTTTTTAATGCAAAAAATGTATGTTCTTGATAATTGAGTTGTAGCCATGTTTGGAGCTTGCATTTTGTATTATATTATTCTGAATGTTTGTAATTGATATGTACGAAAATATTATTGTCAATAAAGGTATTTTGCAATAACAAATAACAACAAATATGACTACATGAACTACCGCAACATATTATCACTACACATGGTGATTATTTTTCTTTTTGAACTGTCAGGTTAATTTTATACTTTTTACATCTTAAAACAATTGAATCATGTCAAGATCTGCAGAAGACCCTGCATGGCAACATGGGGTCAGACTTGATCCCAACAAGAAAGACAAAATTATTTGTAATTACTGTCAAAGAGTGATAAGTGGTGGGGTACATAGGTTCAAGCAACACTTGGCAGGGGTTAAGGGAGAAGTTTCTGCATGCACTAGTGTCCCTAGTAATGTAAAAAAACAGATGGCGGCAATTCTTAATCCAAACAAAGGTAAAAAAAAAATTGACAAACATAGGATGAATGAGGAGATAGCTAGTTTATATACACCATCAAGCAGGAATGATACAGAAGAGCAATATAATAATGACCTAGAAGAGCAATATAATAATGAGCTGGACATGGCCACAAGATTGAGTTTACATGAACAATATCAGAGGGAATGTGGGTTTAGAATGCCCGGTGGGTCTAGCTCAGACATGCATGGTGGGCTTAGCTCAGATATGCATGGTGGGCCTAGTTCAAATATGCATGGCGGGCCCAGCTCGAGCATGTATGGCAGGCCCAGCTGAAATATGTATGGAGGGGTTGGTGGCAATATATATCAAGGACAATCAGTTGTTGAAGAAATTGTTTCTAGGTTACCTAGGAGTGCCAGTATTGCAGGTCATGGTCGTAAATACCCATTTCTCTCAAAGCCTAAGTCACAACAGATGACCCTAAAAGGCATGGTTAAAGGTACAAGAAACATGTTAGGGAGATATGTTGGTAAATGGTTCTACGATAAAGGGATTCCCTTTGATGCAGCCAATAGCCCATATTTTCCACCTATGGTCAGTGCAATCCAGAGAGTCGGGCCAGGGATAAAACCCCCGACGGCATATAAACTCAGTGGGCCAATATTAGATGAAGAGGTGGAGGAAGTTAAAAAGTGGATTGAAGAATATAAACAGAGTTGGCCAAGGACAGGCATTACTCTCATGAGTGATGGTTGGTTGAATAAAGTTAGCAAAAAGGAGTTTTTAAACTTCTTGGCATATTCCCCAAAAGGTGTAACTTTTTTATCTAGCAAAGACGTATCAGGGACGAAGAAGGATGCAAACTTCTACGTACGACTATATGATCAGATAGTAGAGGAGGTGTGAGATAAGCATGTAGTCCAGTTTATTACGGACAATGCGCGTGCATGTGTTTCTGCGGGCAGCAAGTTGATGGATAAGAAAAAGCATTGACCCCGTGTGCTGCACACAACATCGATCTTATGTTAGAGGAGATCGGTGAGATCAAAATTGTGAAGGAGACTCTAGAAGAAGCAAGGTTAGTTTCGAGATTTATATACAACCACTCTAAAATTTTATTTCTGTTTAGAGAACACTCTAAGAAAAAAGAGATAATCAGGCCTGCCATAACCCGCTTTGCGACCGATTACTTAGCTGTGGACTCCATTCGAGAATCTGAAGGTGCATTAAAGAGATTGTTTACTTGTGAAGAGTGGTTAAATGACTGCCTCTCGAAGTCCAGTACCGGTATAAAAGTGGACAACATAATCTCAAATAGGCAGTTCTGGTCTCGATGTTCCAGTGTTGTAGAGGCCACTGCCCCTTTGGTCACGGTGTTAAGAATGGTGGATGCTGACAAGAAAGCTACCATGGGTATCCTTTATGAAGGTATTGAGAGGGCGAAATCAGCTAATGGGGAGAAGTGTAATTTTTCTAGCAAAGTGATCGAGATAATAGAAAGGAGGTGGAACACCAAATTTGGACGTCCAATTCATTATGCTGGTAAATATATATTTATAGATCATTACAATGTTTCAGTTTAAATCATTTTTTTATGAAATTGTAAATGACATTTTTCTACCTATATATTTTTTAGGTTACTACTTCAACCCAAAATTTTTCTATTTGACACCTGAACAACCCCACAAGATTATGGAAGGGGTCAGATACTTTACTGCAAGGTTGGAGAGAAGCCATCGAAACCAAGTAGCAGCAATACAAGAGGTATTATTTAATGTTTGGATAAGAACTTCATTGAGTTGTTATATTTGTGAGGAATAATGCACTAAAACGTAATATATTTGTTTTAGCTTGCTATGTATAGGAATGTTATAGGATCCTTCGGAACTAGACTTGCCAAAAATTCTCGAACTATGATGGATCCAGGTTATCCCCTCGCTAATATTTTGTTCATTCATATATTTAATCTTATGAATTGTTCTTGCCCTTACAATGCTTTTTGCATTTTAATCCAGCTGAATGGTGGGAGATATATGGTATTGATGCACCTCACCTAAAGAGGATAGCAATCAAGGTGCTCTCCCAGACATGTTCTGCTACTGGCTGTGAGCGCAACTGGAGTATGTTCCAATGGTTGCACACTACTAGGAGGAATCGACTCGCTTCTGAGAAGCTTCATAAACTAGTCTACGTTCATTATAATTTAAACATCAGAGAGCGACAAATAAGAAGGAAGCTTGAAGACTATGGGCCGATAGACTTAGACACAATATTTGTTACAGACACAGCAGACCAATGGGTAGTAGAAGAGGAGGAGCTAGTGTTACAGAAGAGAGCGTTTCTTGAGGCTATCGGTGATGAAGATATTGAAGAAAGTGATGAGTAGCATGAAAGAGGAAGCAGCCAGCCAACGTATCCACAATTCGTTGGAGATGTCGGTGATATTGCACCTAATGAGGGAGAGTGGGAAGGGGGTCTAAGAGAAAATGAGAGAGATGATGATTCTGAGGCCACCTTATCCCAGCCATATTATTCACATATCGAGTCCCAACAGCAACAGTGTAGGGATGAGCACGACAGTGCTGGTGAGCATGAAGGATGGACAAGCTTGGGGGATTTTGGATTGGGAACACAACAAAACACTAACACTCAGGGATTTGGAAATAGTCAGACGCCTGCTAATATCGATGATTCGTTTTAAGATCGAATCAATGAATTGTCAAACGAATTCAATCAATGGCACCAGCGTGACCAAGAAGAACAACAACGTCGTCTATCATTTTATTTTTAGATCGTATATTACTAATTTTATGCTTTATTGTAGTCCATGTATGTTGATATACTTATTCCATGATAATTCTATGTTTATCCTTTTGTGTGATGTAAAATGCTGAATAGCGGTTCATGCAGGGAAAGAACATATCAATATTCGCATATTCATTCAAAAACATGAAAATTCTTAATGGAGTACCCTCATTTCTTATTGAATTCCTAAAAAACAATATTTATAATGAATTTTAATAAATTTTTCGGATTTTTTTGAAGCTTTATTCTGACCGATTCATCCGATTCCCGATCCGGATCCCCGATTCATCGATCCAAATCGGTTTCTTGGGTGCCTGATCCGGATCACCGATCCGTTTTTTAAACCATTGTATAAGACCATAAAAGAGGCGCACATTCTCTTCTTTCCCTCTCCAAGTTGAATTTTTTAATATATTTATTTATGGGGATAGACTCCCACACGTCAATCTCGATTTGTGCATCTAAACTTATCAAAAAAAAAAAAACGAGAGAAAAACATTGGAAATATTATCTCTCTCTTGACTCCGATCTCTTCCTATAAAATTCCTAAAATCTCTTTCCAACCTAAAAAGATTCCTAAAATCTCTAACTCAATAGATTTCTAAAATCTCTAAACCTAAAAGATTTCCTATAGTGTCTATCCCTAAAATCTCCCACTAAAACATGATAAGATAATTTAACAGGCCAATTTCATTTTTAGCATAAGAATATTTATGAGGAGAAGCAAAAAAGAAAATTGAAAGAGAGATGGGTGCTCTAAACTCTTTTCTTTAAAGATCATGTATCCTGCATCTACTCTAGGGACAAGGTCCCCTTTTTTTTTTTTTTGTGAAGGTGTCTACGCCTTAAATGTGGCTTAATAATGAAGTATACGTAGGTAATAAGAAACATTTGGCCGCGTAAAAAGATGGGAAAAGAGAAAAAAATAATACAAAATGACCATTCAAACTGGGAATGTATGGCATGCGACAAGTTATCTTTGAAATAAAGTGGTCACAAAAAACATTGACCATTTATCTTGAGAAATCCTCGAGATTGAAACCCAAACAACGGACTCTCCGGGTTGGGGGAGCCTGTTGCTTTTTCTTTAAAAACATATTTCACCAACCATATTGCAAGTGTTCTTTTTTTTCGTTTTCGCCCCACTGTTAGTCGCACAATTCAAAATTATTTTTCACCCTTCTTTTAGTCACAAAGCCATTCAAAATTATTTTTCACCCATCCTTTAGTCACAAAGCCATCCAAAATTATTTTTCACCCATCCTTTAGCCATCTTAAAGATGAAAGGGCCCCACACAAAAATAATATTTAAGCTAAAGCCATTCAAGGACTTGACTCTAATAAATCAATAATCCACTAGAAAAAAAAAAAAAAAAAGAATCTAACGATGAAAGGGCTCTACACATAAAAAAATCAGTTGAAACTGTTGAAAGATAATATCTTTGAGCATGAAGAGAGATTCTTTGACCTGTTTTCTTATTTTGAATTCTTGTTAAGATATAATTGTAACTTATTCAAATATTGTTGTACAAAATATATATCTCACCCACGACTCATTAAATGGTGTGTGTAAATGTTTACTCAATTGTGTTTTCTTAAAATCTCACCCAGCTAAGAAAATCTTCCATTAAACAATGCCATTTCTTTTACTTCCCTAAATAAGCCAGAGAGTTCCTTTCCAATACAAAGGGCAAAGGGCAAGGCGGAAAGGAACCTTGGTGGTGATTAACTTTCTGCCATGGCCACTCTAGAGAGAGTTGAGAGTAATGGCAAAGCTATTAACAAGACCTGCTGCTCTTGCTCTAAGGCACTTTTTTGTTTCCCTTCCTCTGCTGTGAGCACCTATGGTCACACCAAATCAAACTGTGCAGCACCTGCGGCCACACCACACCAAACAACAAAGAACCTACCTGAGATCCTAGAGAGAGGGCATCGATTATCACCAAAGAACCCACTTGAAAAAGAATTTAATCTCTCTCTACAATCCACATAAGCTTCTCATAAACCAGATTAGGGCCCATTCACTCTTCTACCCTATTGCGAATGGCCACAAATATACCCTCATCTTATTCTATTGTGGAAGAGTCAACTGGTGTGAATATTTTACAATACTGATATGCTTTCCATTTTATATGGAACTTCCCTTCTTCCAAAGGAGTATACTCAGAGCGTCAATAAATAGGGTGAAAGACGCTCGCTCTAAATCCTAAGTATGTATATTGCTTGGAAAAAATTCCTAAGTGTATTGCTTGGAAAAAGTTAAAGACGCTCGCTCTAAATCCTAAGTATATTTCTGGAAAAAAAAGGAATCAATTGCTCAGTTGACTTCATACGACTCTTACTCCAGCCATCTTAATCAAGTTGTTGGGTATATTATTGCATGTAATACATGACAGGCCTTCGAAAGAGCTTCTACCTCTCAAAACCAATGCACGACTTTATCAGGTCAGAACTCTTATCCTCGAAAAAGATTGTTGACCATATATGAGTATATGGAGAAAATAAAAGCTCTTGCAGGTGAATTGGTTGCCCTACAACAACCAGTGACCTTAATTTCTATGCATTGGATGGTCTAGGGAATGATGATTTTTTTATTACATTAGTTACCACTAATCCCAAATTCCCTTCCTTTGAAGGCCTGTACAGTATGCTTCTCAACTGTGAAAAACATTCAATAAATGAAACTTTTGGACCATCTTTCTTTATTTTTTATGGTTTTTGTGGTCGCGGCCATGGTCATAGCAATAGAGACCGTGGTCTTGGTTGAGGAGGTGCTTGTGGTAATCAGAATCGCTCAACTGGTTAAAACGAAGTCCCTGGTGGTTGAGGGACACTGACCCTTGCCAAAAATTCCTCCATTGTCTATCAAATTTGTGGTCCATTGTCTATCAAATTTGTGGCAAGGTTGGTAGTGCCTTACATCGCCGACATCATCATAATTACAGCCATCAACCAAATGATCTCCAGCAGCTTTCTTTATAACGAACATCTCCACAAATCCATATGAAACCACTTGGTACCCAAATACATGAGCAACAAATCGCATAACAGCAAATGCCGGTAGCATGACCAATTCATCTCATTACAATGGTCACGAGCAAATTATGATGGCAAATGTTAGTACCCATCCTATTAACAACATTGGTAGTGCATACCTTTATACACCATTGTCTAGTTTCGTTTCACTTTAAAAGATACATTACATGCGCCACGTATTCAAGCAAATCTTATTTCTATCTTTTGGTTTACCAAAAGACAATGATTGTATATTTATCTTTTCATCCATCTAGCTATTGCATCAAGGTTCGGCATACAAGGAAGATCTTGCATGAAGGACTGAATCAAAGTGACCTTTTTTCAATAGAGGCTGAAGGACATCTTCCTAAGGATCATGGAAGCTTCGTTGGATTTGTTCAAAGAAACTCTACTAATGATATTTGGCACAAGCGGTTGGGCCACCCTAGCTCATGCAATTTCGATTGCTTTCTCAAAAATAAGTGAACGTGATTGGTAGACAAACTCATTGGATTATTTAGACTATGATGTTAATTAAAGTTATCGTTTAAAATTTCATGTTTCAAACTTTGTTTCTCCTACTCCTTTGCATTTAATTTATACAGATCTATGAGGGCCAGCCCCAAAGATCTATTGTGGAGGTTATAGATATTATCTAATATTGGTAGATGATTATTCAAAAGTTAGAGACTGTTGGCTATTTTTAAGTTTTAAAAAATATGGTTGAAAACCTATTTGGCAATGAAATCAATTTTCTACAGTCAAATAGTGGTAGTGAATACGTTAATAAATTATTCTCCCAATTGTGCCAAGTAGTGGGATTCAACACAGATTGTCTTGCCCACATAAGCTGCAAATCATAAACATCGTCATGTAGTAGAAATAGGCCTTACGTTTCTACATCATGCTCACATCCGTCGGCATTTTTGGATGAAGGCCTTCTCCAAAAGTGTCTTCTTAGTTAATCACCTCCCAACACTAACTTTAAGGTACAAGTCTTCATATGAGTCTTATTTGGCACTCCACCTTACTGAGGTATTTTATGAAATTTTGGTTGCCAGTGTTATCCATTTCTTGGTTCTTATCACAATGATAAGATGGACTCCAAATCATTCCCTTGTGTTTTTCCTAGCTATGGTTCTCAACGCAAGGGATATTGACGTCTTGATCCGATCATTGGTCACATTTATTTCTCACATGATGTTCAATTTAATGAATCCATCTATCCTTTCGCAAGACCACTATGGTTGATACATCACTTAATAATAGTATCGTCCACAATTGGACTAACACACCAAGCATAACTCCTTACTATCATGACAACTTCCTTATGCCGCCCTCAAGCGCAATAACCCCTGCCCCCCAAGTGTCTCAATACCTCTATCATCATCATCATACCTTTTTTCCAATTAATTGGGGTCTGCTTCACGAATCATGGTCAGCCATTCTAGTCTATTTAAGGCCATATCCTCAGTGACACCATAAGTGCCTATATCTTTTCGGACTATTTTCAACCACATCTTTTTGGGCTTACCCCTTTCCCTTTTCAATCCTTCTACTTGAACTAACTCTCACCTCCTAATATGTATTGTATTGGAGACTACCCCTTGTCCTTTTTAATCCTTCTACTTGAACTAACTCGCACCTCCTAACAAGTATTATATTAGGTCAACAGCACATATGCCCAGCCCACCTAAGTCTACTATCTCGCATTTTATCGCCTATTGTTGCCACACCTAAACTTTCTCGAATGGATTCATTTCTCATCCATCTCAACATCCTCATCTCCATTAAACTCATTTTATGGGTATATTGTTTTTTGTCTGTCCAGCATTTTGCCCTATAAAGCAAAGCTGGTCTCAATCAGATCCTCATCACGTGATATTAGTCCGATTCAACATCCTCATCTCAATCACTCCTCATCACATGATATTAGCCTGGTTCCCATTCACCGTCATTGCCTACATTCCTTGAAGACAACACTGCCCAACATAATGGACCATTTCCTACATCAACTATGCCACCAGCCTGTGCCCTCACTCCTTTCGTTTATCCATGACTACTTGCACTAGGGATAGGACCCGTCGTCCAAAATTGAGTATTACCTATAATGTTACTCGGCATCCCCGTCCCCTATGTTTGAAAACCTCCCTTGCCTGCTTTTTTACTCTTGACCCAACTTATTATACAAATGTAGCCGAAGATCCTAATTGGAAGGCAGCAATGGTTGATGGGTTCAATGCCCTATTGAAAAACGACATGTGGTCGTTGGTTCCCTCCTCATTGGCATCTAATATTGCTGGTTGCGATTGGGTGTATAAGATAAAACAATGGGATGATGGATCTATTGAATGGTATAAGGCTCCCTTAGTCGCCAATAGTTTAATCAAAGGTAGGGCCTGGATTATGAGAAGACATTCAATCCTATGGTCAAACACCCTACAACTCGTCTAGTACTCTTAGTTGCCGTAAATCATGGATGGCCTATTAAACAACTTGATGTCAAGAATGTGTTTCTTCATGGTATGTTTCATGTATATACATCAACCCCCATGGTTTGTTGATCCTAGTCAACCTAGTCATGTTTGTTGCTTGCATAAGGATGTATATAGTCTTAAACATGCCCTTCGTGCATGTTTCATTGGTTTCAGCTCAGACGTACTAGAGCTTGGTTTCGTATGCAGCTCATTCAATGCTTTTATTTTTAGACATTATGGCTCTCATAGAATCACTATCCTCCTCTTTTATATTGATGACTTCATAATCACAGGAGCTAATCCATGTTTTCTTTCTTTCTTACTGAAAAACTCTAGACAATATTTGAGATCAAAGATTTGTGATATCTCCACTTCTTTCTTAGTATAGAGGTCCATGTCTCTTTTTTGGACATCATATTAAGCCATCACACCAAACACCTAGCCGTCATTAAATGAATTCTTTTCTACATCAAGGGCACTTCTCAGCTTGGCGTCACTCTACGACATTCATCTAATAAGATGATTCGAGCATACTCTGATGTTGATGGGGTTAGTTGTCTTGACGGTGGTCGTTCCACTTCAAAACTTTGTGTTTTCTTTATGCCCAACCTCTAGACTTGGAACACCAAAAAGGAACGCACAATGTCTTGATCCAGTGCTGCGGTAGAGTAGCATGCACTCACAACCACTGCTGACTTTATTTAATGGATTCTACTTCTTTTTTGAGATTTGGATATTTTCCTCTCATCTCCTACGGTTCTTCATTATGATAATGTTAGTGCCATATAACTCGCATCTAACCTGGTTCTACATGCTCGCATTGTTGGGTTTATGTGGCCTTTAAAAGCCTTATGAGCGATTGTAACAAAATATTTGATATAGTGGATCTTAAACTCAATGAGAGTGTGGTCTCTCGTGGACCATACTATGCAAACGATGTTTGTAGATATCGGACTGTGCTTGTTGGTCTAGGCCAGTCGGTTGGGAAAAACCCATATTACTTGGGCATAGTGAATAAACCGAGAGGGGTTCTAGTGGGTTATCCCTTAATGAGATCAGAGTATATGCCCAGATGACTGAGCCGAGGGACTGTGTGACCCTTGTGTGTGATGGTGGTGTACAGAGTCGAGGGCCAAAGCATCATCCACCTACCATCACACGGCATGCATATTGATAGACCGTTCGAGAAAGTAAGCAAGCTACCTTTTAGGGTGAAGTGTATGCATGTGCGAGAGATACCCTTATGTGCCATAGAGCTGTGGTCGAATTAGGTCATGATGACCTTGACTTATCTCTAAGGGAGAACTTGAAATCCACAGACTGGGATTACGACCTTTAGGCTCATCGGCCAAACTTTAGTAACCCATTAATGAGCCCCTGCTTGGACTGTGGGTTATGGACAACACTGGATCGGTATAATAAAGCAAGCGTGGTCTGTAGTCTACAGTTGAAGGTGGAGTGCCCCATTATTGATATGATTCCTTGACTATATAGATTATTTTCCCATCAAATTAATTTAATTATATTTCTTTCATAGTAGATATTATTTTAGAATTGATATTTGAATTTTTATAAATCACAGAATATTTTATCTGTAAAATTTGGATTTATAAAAATAAAGATATTGTTTTTTAATGATTTAAAAATTCAAATAATATTCTAAAATTTATTTTATTATTATTTTTAAATATATGAAATTTTATGGGAGCCTATTGTGTATGTGGGTCCACCATATTCTAAAAAGTGGGGCCCATAAGTTTCTGTCTTGGGTGGCAAGTTACCACTTTATGGGATTTGTTGATATTTTATCTTAAATTGGTTTGAGTTGATAAAGTGTTTTATCTTTAAGAGATTTGAGTAAAATTTTCTAGAATGCCTGATAAGGTTTATGGATATATTTTAATTACTTAATTTTTATTTTTGGGATAATGGTCAAAAGAAATGGGGATAATGGTTCGACACATTCTGTAATGTTGATGGCCCATCTACGGACTGAATGACTCAGATCTCTCACCCCACAAGTTACCCTTGATCGACAGTTAAAAATTTAATCCTCTGAGGCAAACAATGGAAATCTAGATCCAATATTATATCTCTCTTCACTCTCTATCTTTTATTTTTCACGTAACTCACCGAACTCCCTATTTATCTCATTTGTCTCGCTACCTTTTTTTCTCTCCCTCCACATCATCATTGCAAAACTTTCTCCTTACGTCATTCTTGTACTTCATCATATACTCTATCTCTCATGCTTTATCCTCACGTGGATTATCCCCTCCTCTCTCTACCATGTTACTTTATCTCCTCTCTCATTAAAGATAAAGGAAACGGGGGGCCACGCCCCATTATAAAAAAGGGGGGCCACACCCCATTCAAGGACACACTTCCTCCCATAGTCTTGGGGTTGAAAAATTAGAAAGGATAATTCTTCCTTGAAGTTATTTTGGGGATTGATCCTGAAGAGTTCTGGGTGAGCATAAAGGTCTCATTGAAGATCTTCCATTGTGCTTAACCGAAATCAGCTTTTCTAGTTGAGATTGAAAGAAGACTATCGATCCCACACCATCAGATGGTGGTGACTCGACGTGGAGTGTAATAAGCCCGATTGAGGTAATCCCCAGCACTCTCTAATTTTATTTTTCAGCTTAATATTTATATTCTCAAGCATATATTGTTATTGTAAGTTATCTCTTGCCAAAAAAAAAAAAAAAAACAAGACGGAGTATTATTATTGAAAAAAATAAATAAATTTCCCCAGCAAAAGATTACATTAGTCGCACTTTCATTGGTATCAGAGCTAGGTTATTATGAATCTTTTCTCTTTTATTGAGTATAGTTTTTGCTTGAGAATATAACATATGGCTGCTTGTACTTTCATCTCTGAGATCCTTAGAATCGAGAGGTTTGATGAAACCAATTATGCTTCATGGAGAAGAAAGATTCTATGTATTTTTTATGAGGAAAACTTGCACAAGATGCTCTATGAGCGTCGTCTAAGTGACAACTCATCTCAAGAAATCAAATATGAGTATGCCACTTGGAAGCGGAAGAACATGAGATGCTAGAACATGCTTTTATGCGCCATGACTGACTCGTATGCTTCAGAGCATGAGTCAATTTTTATCGCAAGAGCATTCTTTGATAGACTTGAGATGGAGTATGATGAACCCTCTTTAATAAAGCAAGCCATGGCTATGAAGAAGTACAATGACTTAATGGCAGAGGGTACTAAGTTCGCAGATCATGTATATATCTTTCGTGTACTAGTCAGAGACACCGACATGAAACCGTCTGAACCCATGCAAGTGATTCTTCTCATGAATTTACTTCCTAAATCATGAGAAACTTTTGTATCTTTCCTTTCAGCAATAAGGAAAGCACCAAGGCTGGAGGAGCTCATCACGACGATCAAAGAAGAAGAAGAAAGGAGGAACTCAAGGCAAGAGCTGACTGCAACTCCTAGAGAAGTCGTACATGTGGTAAAATCTAATCCCACTTTTAAACCTAAGAGAGCAAGGGGTAAAACTTATTTTTGAAAGTGAGGAGACTTTTAAAGGAGAGATTTTCAAACTAAAAGAGAAAAGAGACAGACCAAGACTTGCTTTATTTGCAAGAAAATAGGTCACATAGCCAAGAATTGTTGGTCCAACAAAATTCATAGGACCAACAAGGAATTAGCTTGTGTGGTCTTTGAGACATTACTAGCCGACCTCAAGGGAACCTCTTGGTGTCTTGACTAAGGTGCTACAGCTCATGTCACAAACACCAATAAAGGCTTACGTTCTTTTACTCAAATGGGACCGGGGAAGCAACATATCTACATGAGAGGAAACCAGAAGACTGATGTACTTGGAGTAAGAGCTTTTGAGCTAAAATTGAAAAATGGGAGTATCTTGATATTAAAGCAAGCACTTTATGCTCTTGATATGAGGAAGTGTTTGGTTTCAGTTCCCAAGATATCCATGGCTGGATTAATGAGCACTTTTATTAGAGAGAAAGTGGTAGTCAAGAAGGAGAATGATATTGTCATAATTGGACTCCTTATAGATGGATTATTTGCTTTTGAAATAAAAGAGAACATTGCTTATGTCTTGTCTGCTACTGAATTGGATACAACGCTTTGGCATAAGAGGTTATGACACATTAATTTTAAAAGAATGGAAAGATTGAAAAATGAGGGCCTTCTACAAAATTATAAGGGCGATTTATCAAAAGTGTGTGAGTCTTGTGTGCAAGAAAAACTAATAAGAAAAAATACTACCGGGGAAAAAAAGAGCTACTGACATTTTAGTAGTCATTCATAGTGACATATGTGAACTTATGAATGTGGCAACTAAAAGTAACAATAAATATTTCATCACTTTTATAGATGATCACTCACGATATGGCCATGTATATCTTATCCACACCAATTCTGAAGCCTTAGAAAAATTCAAAATATACAAAGCTGAAGTAGAAAATCAAACCAACCTGAAAATCAAAGTCGTTAGAATTGATAGAGGGGGAGAATATTCATCTGAACTTTTTAAAGAACTCTGTGCTGAATACGAAATTATATACCAGTACATTATGCCTTATACTCCCGAACAAAATGGTATTGCCGAGAGACAGAATAGGACTTTCCCTAGACTTTCCCTAGATTTTTGGGGAGAAGCCATGGTAAGGGGTATCGATTCCATAGCCTTGAAACAGTGGTGGTCATTGAGAGTAGTGATGGTCACTTCTTCAAGGAAGAATTCCTTGAAGCAAGATTGAGTAACAAATAAGCTGACTTCTTTGAAGAGGCAAGAAACAAGGTTGTGCTTCAAGAACCCGAACCTGAAACTTACAATAGACTTGACCTTGAAACCGAACCATCAAAACAAAATGGACCTGAACTTGATTTCAGACGAAGTAACCGAATCAGTAGACCTCCTCTTTACATAAAACAATTTGTTTACCTGGGAGAACAATTTAATAGAAATGGGTAAGATCCAGATTCTGAACCTAAAACCTACCATGAAGTATTGTCCTATTCTGAAAGGAAATACTAGGTGGAAGCCATGAAAGATAAATATGCTTCTATTAACTAAAACCATGTATGGAAATTAATACCTCTACCTTGGAAATGTAAGGCCATTGCATGTAAGTGGATTTTCAAGAAAAAGTTGAACTCAGAAGGGAAAATAGAAAAATATAAAGCTGGGTTGATTACAAAAGGGGCTTACCAAAAAAGAAAGGATAGATTATGAAGAAATTTTTTCTCATGTTGCCAAATTCCCATCTATCCGAATCTTGATAGCCATAGCAGCCCATTTTGATTTTGAGGTTCATCAGATGAATGTCAAAACAACTTTTCTGTATGGTGACTTGGAAGAAGAGATTTGCATGACTCAACCTGAGGGATTTGAGGAAAAAAGAAAGGAGAATCTGGTGTGTAAGTTTAATAAATCCCTCTATGGTCTAAAACAAGCATCACGACAGTGGTACATAAAATTTCAAGAGACCCTTGCTCTTGCAAGGTTCTCTACAAATAATGAAGACTACTGTATCTATCAAGAGGTTAGTAGGAATGATGTTGTTTTTATCTCATTATATATAGATGACATGCTAATTGTCAGTAGCTCGATTGCTCAAGTTTTCTTGCACAACATTTCGACATGAAGGATCTTGGCGAAGCTTCTTATGTGTTGGGCATCAAGATAATAAGAAATAGAAACAAGACGACTATCCAACTTTCCCAAGCAACCTACTATAAGAAGATACAAGAAAAATTTGATATGAATAAGTGTAAGCCTATATCTATTCAAATAGAAAAACAGATAACGCTCAGTAATAAAATGTGTCCTACCGAAGAAGTTGATAAAAGAGTTATAGAGAGAGTACCTTATATGAGCGCAGTTGGGTCTCTTAAGTATGTTATGATGGGAACAAGGCCCAACTTGTCTTTCTTCATGAGCTTGATTAGTCGATTCCAAAGCAATCCCAAAGGGGAACATTGAAAAGCCGTTAAGAGAATCATCAGGTTCTTAAAAAGGATCATGAACTATGTGCTCACATATAAAGAGGGAGCTGAAAAAGCAATAAAAGGATATTCAGATCCCAGCTATCTTGCAGATCCGGATGATGCGAAGTGTACGTCAAGATATTTGTTTATGTTTAGAGGGAGTGCGGTTTATTGGAAGTCAAAGAAACATGATATAGTGGCGTTATCCACCATGGAAGCTGAATACATGACGTGCTATTTTGCGACCATGGAGGTCGTATGGATTAAGAAATTTCTTAATCAGCTCAGCTTTCATCCCATAAGTTGTAAGGCAATGCGTATTTTCTGTGACAACACAACGACAATTTGTGTATCTAAGGAGCCACGATTTCACAAGAACTCCAAGCACATCAAACCATATTTCTATTACTTGAGCATTGAGGTGAGACTGAAAGAGATCGAGATTAGCTGCATACCCACTAATCTGATGATTGCATGTCCTCTAACTAAGAAGGTTGCCCCTAATATGTTTGTGAGACATGTGAGAGAGATGGGGATGAGAGAAAGTGAGGAAGAAAGAGTGTAATGGCTTCAAAGACCAAGTGGGAGATATTGGATATATGTGGCATTTAAAGGCCTTATGAGCGATTGTAACAAAATAGTTGATATAGTGCATCTTGAACTCAGTGGGAGTGTGGTCTCTCGTGGACCATACTATGCAAATGATGTTTGCAGATACATGACTGTGCTTGTCGATCTAGGCTAGTCGGTTGGAAAAAATCTATGTTACCTATGCATAGTGAAGTTCTAGTGGGTTATCCCTTGATGAGGTCGAAGAATATGCCTAGATGAGTGAGCCGAGGGACTGTGTAACCCTTATGTGTGATGGTGGCCTACAGAGATGGGGGCCAAAGCCTCATATTTATGTACCATCACACGATATGCATGTTGATAGACCGTTCGGAAAAACAAGCAAGCCACCTTTAGGGTGAAACATATGTATGTGCGAGAGATACCCTTATACGTCATTCAATTGTCGTCGCATCAGATTTTGGTGATATTGACTCGTATCTAAAGGAGAGTCTGAAATCCACATACTGGGATTGCGACCCCTTGGCTCATCTACCAGACTTTAGTGACCTGCTAATGAGGCCCTGTTTGAAGTGTGGGTCATGGGCAACACTGGTTTGTAGTTCACAGTTGAAGGTAGAGTGCCCCATTATTGATTTGATTCTGACCATATAGATCATTTTCCTATCAAATTAATTTAATTATCTTTCTTTTATGATAGATATTATTTTAGAATTGATATTTGAATTTTTATAAATACCTAGATATTTTATTTATAAAATTAGGATTTAGAAAAATAAAGATATTATTTTTTTAATACTTTAAAAATTCAAATCATATTCTAAAATTTATTTTTAAATATATGAAATTTTATGGGGGCCCATTGTGCACGTGGGTCCACCATATTCTTGAAGGTGACCCCCATAAGTCCCTGTCTTTGGTGACAAGTCACCTATTTATGGAATTTGTTGATATTTTATCTCAATTTGATTTGAGTTGATAAAATATTTTATCTTTAAGAGATTTGAATAAAATTTTATAGAACGTTTGATAAGGTTTATGAATATATTTTAGATAAACATAATATTTTAATTACTTAATTTTTATTTGATGGGATAATGGTCAAAGGAAAATGAGATAATGGTTCGGCACATCCGTAATATTGAGAGCCCACCTATGAAATGAATAGTTTAAATCTCGCACCCCATAAGTCATCCAACGGTTAAAAATTCAATCTTGTGAAGCAAACAATGAAAATCTAAACCTAATATTATATATCTTTTCACTCTCTATCTTTTATTTTTACGTAACTCACCCAACTTCCTATTTATCTCATTTTCTCTCTCTACGTTTTTTTTCACTCCTTTACGTCATCATTACAAAACTTTCTCCTCATGTCATTGCTTTACTTCATCCTATACTCTCTCTCTCTCTTGTACTTTATCCTCCTCATGTGGGTTTATCCCCTCCTCTCTCTACCACGTATATTTTTCTCCTCTCTTAGGAAAGGGGGCCACGCCCTATTCAAGGACACACTTCTTCTCATAGTTTTGGGTTTTGAAAAATTAGAAGGGAGAATTTTTTGTTGAAGTAATTTTTTGGGGGATGGGCCTTGAAAAATTAGAATGGAGAATTTTTTTCTTGAAGTAATGTTTTAGGGGATTGATTCTAAAGAGTTTTGGGTGAGCATAAGGGTCCCATTGAAGAGCTTTCATTGTGTTTGGCCGAAATTAATTTTTTCGGTTGAGATTGAAAGGAGACTGTCGATCCCGCTCCATCGGTTGATAGTGACTCGATATGGGATGTAATAAGTCCGGTTGAGATAATATCTAGAACTCTCCAATTTTATTTTGTAGATTAGTATTTATATTTTCAAGCATAGTAAACGGTATTCTTATTGAAAATTCTGAAGCGTTCTGGGTGAGCATAAGGGTCCCATTGAAGAGTTTCTATTGTGTTTGGCCGAAATCAACTTTTCCGGTTGAGATTGAAAGGAGACTGTCGATCCGACGCCATCGGATGGTGGTGACTCGATATGGGATGTAATAAGTCTAGTTGAAATAATATCTGGAACTCTCCAATTTTATTTTGTAGATTAGTATTTATATTTTCAAGCATAGTAAACGGTATTATTATTGAAAAAAAAATTCCCCGACAAAAGATTACATTAATCAGCACTTTCACGCGTTAAGCACATCAAAGTCGATAACCATTTCATACATGAACATGTTGCTTTATTCCCAGTTTTGTACAAATCGCTTATATTTTCACCAAGGGGCTACCTCCTACCAGATTTTTTTCTTTATGAGACAAGCTGACCCTTCAACCGAATGGTATGATCAGCTTGAATCGAGAGGTATTTGATTATATCTTTGACTATGAAGAAAAATTCTAGAAGATATCTTTGATCATATCTTCACTATTTTCTTATTTTGAATTCTTGTTAAGAATTGATTGTAATTTATCTCGATATTGTTAACACGAGGGAGCATGTTCACAGTATGCTCTCGCCTGAACAGTAAATCATTTAACACATTTTTAATTTTGTGCTTCTGCTCAAACCATATAATTTCTCAGAATCTCTCTTATGCACTCTTTGATTTAGAGAGAGAAAAAGTGAGAGATTTCGAACTCGAGAGGAGAGAGAGATGGAGTATCGGAGGGTGTATGTATGGGGAGGTGCCATATTCTGCTTTGTAGTTTTGATGGTCGTCACCCCCTCCATCCCCCAATCCCAAGAATACCACAATTTCGCTGATCAAAGAGAATTTTTCGGTACTCTCTCTTCCCCCCCCCCACCCTCTGTGATTCTTACATGCAGTTACTGTTTTTAAACCTATGGGGAATCAATTAGGTTCTATGGTTCTTTGCGTGATTCTGAATTTGTTACTTGTCATTGAAGGATGTTGATTTTCATGGTTTTCGATTATATTGGTTTCTGGTTATTCATATGAAAAACCATATTGATTTCCAGTTATGTTTATCACAATTTTTGGTTTTGTTTCTTGGTTACTCATATGAAAAAACATATTGATTTCCAGTTATGTTTATCACAAGTTTTGGTTTTGTTTCTTTTAGGTTGGCTTGCCTTATTGTTTAGAGATTATTTTATAGTGGAATTTTGGTCTGGTTCAATTAGAGTTCAAATGGGTAAGTGAAATTAGTTGTGTATGTGGTTTTTGTAAGTGTGTTTTTGAATATTCTTTAGTGGCTGAAGCTTTGAAAATGAAACCTATATTATAGGGATGAGATGAATGCTGCACTTTATAGGTTATTGTAGATTAGATGTTCGAAATTACAAAGCTAATGGGCGAAACGTAGTTTCCAGTTCTTTTGTTTAATGAGTAATATAACATTGGATTCATTTGTCATGGGTATAAGTTTATTTTTTCTTTTTTTTTGATATTTCAGAGTAATTGTCTATAATTTATCCATTCCTTTAAAATTGTGATCTAATAACTGGCATTTGTGAGAATGGCCTTTATATATTTAAAATTACGAAAATGTCTCTGGAATTTGTGAGAATGGCCTAGGTGGTCCGGACCCCTGGCCGCTTAGGCAGCTGCCTCTGCCTGTTTTGAACACTGCTATCATTTGAAATTGTATCGGGGTACGTATTAGAGAATACCTTTTCTTATTGATGTCTAAATTTGTGTAGAAGTTTCAGCTGTTACTCTCTACCATGAGTGCAAAGATTGATGGGAAATTGTAGTACCATGTCCCCATATTACCAATAAAGAACATGAATAATTAAAATGCACCATAATGGAAAATTCAACCATTTTTTGGTGATGTGAACCATCCATCTTGTTGGTTGGTCCTACTATGGATTGGATATGATTTTTAAAATTTCATTTATTGAACAAATATGAACCTCTTATTATATGGAAATGTATCAACATTTGACGGCACTGCTACAGTAATTGATATGGTGCTGCTATAGTGATTGCTAGAACATGGCTACAGTGATCACTAAGCATGCTACAGTGCTTCTGATGACAAATTAAGGTTTTGAACTGTAAACAGATTAGATGTTTTTTATCCAAACTCAAAGATTGATTTCCTATAGAGCATTAACCTATTTTTGTATGCCGGATTGATTTTCATTACATTTTTGAAAAACTTTCATGAAAGATTTTCACTACAGATTCAAATTGATTAGGGTTTTTCATTCAAGACTTGCTTTGGTACCATGTTAAAAGCAATAAAATTTGGACTGATTTCTCATAGATTAGAATTAGGGAGTAATCCTTATGTTCAGATGGCTGGGTTGTACAAAGTACATGAATGCCTCTATAAAGACCAAATCTAAAACTAAATAGAAATTACATACTAAAAGCATAGGACGAATAACATATATTAAATAGCACGTTCCACATGGTTATCTGCTTGTTTACTAGTGTTTGTAATTTGTTGATCTGAACACCATAAATGATATCAGATTCTTAAGATCTAAATAAAAGTGATTTATATGCTTTATATTGTCTGGATTGATTTATTAAGCATACCTATGATAAAAATCTCCTATAACTCCTTCAAAACATGAGATTAGTAAGTGGGATAAGTTGCTTTATCAAGAAAGAGCTTCTGATTCAATTTTTTTCTAATGCTGCTGTGCTCTTTTTAAGCAAGGTTTGAGTAACTCGGACGAGACTCACCCGAGTCCTGTATTGGGGGGGAAAAAAACCTAGAAAAACTAAAAAAAAGATATAAAAAATATGAAAAAATAAAATAAAGGTTAGACTGTAAAATAAAACTAAAAGCAACCTTAGAAAGTCTAAATACGCTTAAAAAAGTTTAGAGAACATGGATCTAAAAAGAAGTGATTTATGGATGGGAAGATTTTAAAAATTCCAAAAAAAGGAAATATAAAAATAGAGATTATGGCAAAAAAACCCGCAGAAATCATTTCCAAAAACCCCAAATCATGTACTAAAAATTTATTGACTATTCCTATATTTTTAACAATTTCTTTGAATTTTTTAAATTGTTTTGTGTACGTTGACTTGTACACACAACTAAGGGATACTCAGACTTGACTATAGTGAGTTACATGCCTGAGCCTGATTGGTCAGGGAACCCTGGTTTTAAAATCATCCACAATAATGAGGGGCAATGCTATCTTTTTTCTTCGATGTATCATTGCAAGTGAAATTAGGGTATGATATGAATAATGCAATCTCTTTCTGTTTGGTGATATGCCATCTTGTATTTCAGATTGATGGCAGGCACAGTGGTTTTGATTAGTGAGCTCAGTGAGTTCGTAGTTTTTCATGGAAATTTGTAGTCCAGTTTAACCATGAAACATTGTATAATTGATATTTGAATGTGACTTATTGTAATCGTGTGCATTCAATATCAATTGAGACTAACATCCAGAAATTCACTTATTAGGTTATGTTCTTTTCAAAGTAACGTCTCTGCAGGCCTGTTTTCTTCACTACCTAATTAAGTTTTTAATGATTATTTTTGCAGGAATACCTAATACATTGAATGTTGTTTCAAACTTCCCTTTCCTTCTTGTTGGTATAGTAGGGCTTGTGATTTGTTATCATGGAAACTATTTCAATTTAAGGTAATCCTCTGCATAGCATGTTCCTTAAGAGTCATGTAGAGTTGGAGCAAATTTAAATTTGCTGAATTTGGATCAATTTATTCTTTCTTTTTTCTAGATTGCAAGGGGAATTGTGGGGATGGACAATATTTTTTATTGGCGTAGCAGCTGTTGCTTTTGGTTCTTCATACTATCATCTCAAACCTGATGATGCTCGACTTGTATGGGATCGGTTACCTGTGAGGTTCTTCCTATGCTATTCCATTGTTATTTTCCATTATAATTGTCTTAAAAACCTTTATGCATGAAACTCAAAAATAGTTTTTGTGCTTATGAGTTTTCTGCAACCACCATCAAGGTCATTTCTTTTCATGAAGATTAATTTCATTGTCCTTAGCCTACATCTTTATGTTAGTTTATTGTACCTGTAAGTCAGATGCACTCCGTTTGAGAAGATAGTTCGGGTGAGTTTATTCAACTTTCTTTTGATCATTGTATGATGATCAGGGCTGAATAGACATCAGAGTCATATAAGTTATTGCATTCGTGCCCTTTCTTAGTTTTCTTTTGGCTTAGTTTTTAACTTCTTGTTGGACACAGTGAATCTTATATTGCAGGCATGTCTTTTTATTATGTATGAGTTCATTATATGTCAATATAAAGAGGAAGTCGTAATTCACTGAAGATGCGATCTTCCTGATTGGTGTTGCCATCCATTCTGCGTTTCTTTATACAAACCATTTCACAAATATATTGCAATTTTCTGACTTGGGAGGAGTTCTATAAGACAAAACAGATGACCATCAATTTAAGATGTTTTGTGTTGCTAATATTTGACATGTGAATCAATTTTGCCCAACACAGATGACCATCGCATTCACATCAATCATGGCAATTTTTATGATTGAAAGGATTGATGAAAAGACTGGCACTATATCCATCATTCCTCTGCTTATGGCGGGTATAATAAGCATTTTGTATTGGAGGCAAGCATGCTACTTTCTAATATTTTGCTCATCTGATTAGAGTTCCTTCTTGGCTTAAAAGACAAGTTTTCATGCTGATGCTCCATAATCAGTTTTTGTGAATCTTTTGCATGCAGATTCTTTGACGATCTTCGTCCATACGCTCTTGTCCAGTTTGTCCCTTGTATTGCAATACCAATAATGGCTATTGTCATGCCACCAATGTATACCCACTCAGCGTACTGGTTATGGGCAGCAGGTATTCGATTTTCCTTTTTTTTTTTTTTTGTGTGTGTTGTTGTTGCTGTGGGGGGGGGGGGGGGGATGTTTGGACCCATTCGTATGTATTTTTCTAGAACGGTAGAGTACAATGATTTGGGGTACAAGATGTACTCCAAAGTCACTCAAAGGGCTAAACAATACCAAATGTTCTAATGCCATTCAGATTTGCATATTACCTTTGAACAGTTATTGCAGATTGTATACTCTTGCGGCTCTTGAAAAATAATTCTTAATCTCAATTTTGCTTTCCTCTACCAATAAAACAAAAAAAAAAGTTGCTTTGTCCTCATTCCTTAATGTTATGCATGTTGGAGTGATCATGTTCTTTTAACAAAATAACATATTGATATTTTGGGTTCACATTTATCTCAAAGCAATTTTAGAATAGTATAGATTACAAATTTACAACCCAAACTAGCAAAGTAAAAAAAAAATACCTTGGCTGCCATATGAATTACTGAGACTTTTAGTGTCTTTAATACAAACTTTTAGTGTTTTGCTATGTTGTTTGCATCAGTAATATACAAATTTTTCTGACAGTTGAGTCTGAGTTTACTGTTTACCACAGCAACAATTCTTTTCCTATTGCTGGAGTACTTTCTTTTTCTATTCTTATAATCATGGAGCTCTTTACATCATCTGTTCAGTTTATTTTTTTCCGTGCAACTATTCTGGCTAATGATTATGTATCCTTGAATGGGCTTTTTGAAATTAATGAAAAGAAATGGTGGAGATGTTAAATTCAGTTTATTTTTTTCCGTGCAACTATTCTGGCTAATGATTATGTATCCTTGAATGGGCTTTTTGAAATTTAATCAAAAGAAATGGTGGAGATGTTAAATAATTCATCTTTCTTGGGTGCTTTTTGATAAATTTTCCAAAAACCGAGTATCTAACTCACCTTCTTGGTGACATACGACCCTACCAAGGGGTCATTTTTTTAAACTCATTTCTTATACTCAATACCAGTTAACATTTCTCAAAAACATTTTCCAAAAACAGAAAAAAAAAAAGGTAAAAGTTGCAAATCCAACTTGCTCGCTTTCCATTGCTTATGGGTGTTTCAACTCTTGAGTCCCATCTTCTGTTATTTCAATTAGACATTCTATGATTTCAAGCTATCATCTTTGGCCTGCTTTGACTGCCTGCCTACATTTACTTTGCTCCATACATATCACGGCGGTCATAGCCATCCATGCCACACCACCCAAACCAACACCCTGGTAACCAAGCTGGTATCAGCTGTGGAATGAAGCAACTCTGTTCTAAACTCAAGCAAAAAATGGAAAATCTGACTACTGAATGATGCTTCCTCTGTGGTGTTAAATTTATGGTCTCCTGAATGGAAGTGTGAAAAATGTGCCAATCTAAGTAGTGCAGTTTCTTCTATCTTATCCTCTTCAAATCATATTTATCAGAAAAATACTTGAGATTACTCAGTCCTTAATTTTGATTGATAGTGAAATGTTAACTGTTAGACAAAATTGATTTTATATTGCACCTTCTGTTGGATATTTTATTTTTTGATGAGTGAAAGAATCATTTTCTTGTTCTCTATTAATTGCTTTTATTACTCACAGAATTAAGATGATACCTTCTACTAATTGCATCTGATTTATGATGTTGACTATCAGTGTTGCCGCTGTATGTCGTGGTGCTTGTGATCCATTGTTGAAAATATTATTTGAGTTTTTGAATTTGTATTGTTTTGCTCTCACTTATTGAATCGTTTTCAGTTTTCTGATAATTACAGGGTTTTATCTTTTGGCTAAAGTGGAAGAAGCGGAGGACAAGTTAATTTACAAATGGACACATCATATTGTCAGTGGACATACACTCAAGCATCTTTTTGCTGCCATGGTACCTGTGTTCTTGACACTTATGCTTGCAAAAAGGTCTATCGAGCCAGAGAGGTAGAACCTGCTATGCTTTTGACATTCCCCTTTAGATTATCTATTTTTATTTCTTTTTCTTTAGAATATTGATATCTCATTCCCCACATGGCATGTCATTTTACCTGCTCATTATGGAACCAAGGATGAGGATTTTAGTCCATGTTGCCGCTTCATGCCAATGTATTTGATATGGATAGATATTTCCTGCCTTACATGTACATTCCTTTGCAGTTCCAACTTATCATTGCATTCATACAATTGGATTTTCAAATTAATATAATCGACAGTTTTATTAATGATGATTTCATACTGGGTTCTTTGGTTGCAGTTGGGTTCTTTGGTTGCAGTTGAACTAATCTGTTGTAGTTTTCTGGGCATATCTTTTCATGCTTAACACATATCTTTGATGCAGAGAAAGTTTGCTTCAGTCATGGCGTGTGTCTTGGGTTAGTTTGAAAGATAGTGAAGGTCGGGCACGGATATTCAGGTGGAATTACTCGACGGTAAGAACAAGACAGGAGGAGAATGATACGCCATCAGAACCTCGCAATACACTAGCATAGGCCTTCCGGTCGATGCGCAGATAAGTCTAGTACACTTGATATGTTCTACAAGTTGGAATCGACATAACGTACATGGGGTTCTCAGCAGGTCTGAAAGCTAACAATATACTGTGGCTTTCTTTTGTTTGGGAAAACATTGTACATAAATACAGTCACTTGCTATTATTTTTTTTTAAAAAAATAACTATCTTGCTATTATTATCTCCAGAAAGTGATCCATGTTTGCCTCTTCTATTGATCAAACTCCATAGCGTGTTTACATATATGTGCTTCAAACCATGCCAGTTTCGGAAATTTGAAAGTAATAATGTCGAATAAATATCAGATCCATGCAGACTGAAAAATTCTATATTGGCTATGTCACATGTATCCTGGTTTTCATTTTCGAGTAGTGTTCTTGAGTCTTGATGTTTATGGCAATAGAGAAGTTTCAAAATGTCCCAAAGTGCAGCTTTAGCTCGTCTACAAACGGATATGTAGAAAAGGTTTAGCCGATCTCACCTGATCAACTATATATAATCAAAAGCAACTATTTAAAAGAAGCCGGATCGGCACGGAATCGCCTAGTGTGACTTGGAAATCGGTCATTTTATGTCGATTGTGTCAATATGTAGGAAATCATTCGGGTCTAGAAGAGAGTCGGCAATTTGCTACGATGAAACGATGTTTCGCAACAGTAAAAACACCATTTTGCTACAGTAAAAAGGTCGTTTCACTTATGTGGATTGGTGTTTGGCCGATTCACTATTTTTGTAAGTGGTTTTCATAGATTCACTTTTTTTTTGGCACAGTAGAATGGCGATCTAGATCGTTGACTTACCAATTCGGACCGATTATTGTGATGTTTGTCCTGCTCACTTATCTGTTTTTTAAATCATTGATTAGAAGGTTGATGGAATGATATTTCCATCCTTTCTTTCTTTTTTTTGTTGTTCTTCTTTTGAAGTAAGTATGTTCCGACTGTTGGATTATGAAGGAAGAGATAGACTTCAAAACTCTCAGGATTACTGGCAGTGTCGTGAGACTGAAGATCGCAGAGGTCAGAGTTTTCCAAAACGATAAGAACTAAAAGATAACTTTGTATGTCTCCCCATGGTCATGAAAGGCTTAGTTATAGAGGGATAGAGGAGGTTGTTTTCCAACGTTTGGCTTTTTTCTGAAAACTTCGAGAAACGTGGTCCATGATCTTGGGAGGTAGGTATTTATCATCTACCTGTTAGATGATGACCTATTCTCTCTAAAAAAAGGCCCTTATTTTATTGATAAAGATTAAAGAGAGAAAAAGTAGTATGCATGAGGGTTTCATAGCCACCAATATTTACCAACATCTCCCACTTGGCCATGATGGCCAGATATATTGATATAATACCACTTAATGAGTTTAACATTTATGAGCATATCTTTATCATGAGGCTTTTCACGCTAGTACGATTATACATCTCATAACAAAAAATATCCAAAATCATATCATGGGTTTTTCATGTTAATGCGGCTTTTCCTCTCATGATCAAGACATCAAAATAAATATTCCATTTGGGAGTTCCGAACTTAAATATTTTTAAGCCCCATCAGAGCTACATGCTTTGATAATATTTTTGCACTCAATCCCTTTGTTAAAGGGGCTGCAATCATATCTGAAGATGGAAAATAACTTACAGATATTTTATTGTTTTCAATAATATCATAAATGTAATGATAATCAATTTCAATGTGCTTACCTTTGGAACTATAAGCTTCATTTGTAATTGATGAAATAACAGTTTGATTATCACAAAAAAATTTAACATGTTCGTTAGCTATATCCAGTTTCAAATCATTTATGAAGCGTTTAATCTAGACGACATAAGTTGTAACAATGCAACAAACAATATACTCGGCTTCCATAGTATATTGAGTTATACAACCTTGTTTCTTGCTACATCCACCTCCAAAGAGGAGTACAGATCTTGAGGTTGATTTTCTATCATCTGGGTCCCATGCAAAGTCTGCATCAGAATACCCAATAACCTCTAAGTTGTCAGCTTGGAAGAGCAACTTGTAATTTCTGAACGTATCTGGGTATCTTTTTTATGTTCTGAACATATCTGAGTATCCTTTTTATGGCTTTTCAATGAGCCATCTTAATATTACTCTGAAATCTACTTACAAGACCATATGCATGATTCAAATCAGGTCTTGTGCACAACATGACATAATTTATGCATCCTACAGCTTGAGCATATGGAATTTTTTCCATTTCAGCTTTGTCACTATCATATAATTGCCACATTTTCTTTAACAATTTCAAGCCGTTACAAACGGGTATATCTATGGGCTTGCAATATTTCATCTTCAATATATTTAAAATACGTTCTAAATAATTTTCTTGACATAATCATATAAGTCTCAAACTTCTATCTCTTGTTATTTTAATGCCTAATACATGAGGCTTTTTCTATATCTTTCATCTCAAAATGGGAATTTAGCCATGATTTGATATGATTAATCATGCCACTATCATTATCAACTATCAAAATATCATCTACATATAATGATAATATAACAAAATTGCTCCCACTATTCCAGACATATACACAATGGTCTAACCTATTGGCTATATAACCAATTTTAGTGATTGCATTATGAAAAGTAAAGTACTATTGCCTAGAAGATTATTTTAGACCATATAAAGATTTTGTAAGTTTGTAGACTTTGTTTTCTTAGTCTTTAATTGCATATCCTTCTGGTTGTTTCACGTATATATCTTCTTTTAATTCTCCATTTAATAAAACCATTTTGACATCCATCTGAAATAATTATATATCATAATATGCAATTAATGTTAGGATGATCCTAATAGATGAAAATTTGGCTACTGGAGAATAAGTTTTTATATAATATATGCCCTCCCTTTGGGTAAACCTTTTAGCTACCAACCTAGCTTTATATTTATTAATGGATTCATTTGTATGGATTTTTTTCTTTATGACCCATTTGCAACTGATGATTTTTCTATCTTTAGGGAGGTCAACCAACTCCCAAACTTGATTTCTTTTAATAGAATCAAGTTCATCATCTATGGCTTGAGTCCACTCAGTTGAGTCATGTGAGCTAATAGTTTCACTGTAGCTTTGAAGTTCATCTATTGAATTCGCATTCATTGAAGAATAATTATCTTCATTCATAAACACATAAAATGTAGTACTCTAGTTCTTTTAGGCCTATCTGGTATACTTGATTCAATTGAATCATTCTCACAAAATGTAGCGGGAGACTGACAAGTAGGGTCTTGGAGACCCTTATCTTTATCAATTTCGTGTAAGTCAATAGGCTTACTTAAAACATTTTTATCATCTATATTTTCTAAGAAATGAGCATCACGACTCTCTACTAAGGATCTAGTCTCATGGTTATAGTATCTATAGCACTTAAAATTTTCTGAATAACCTATGAATGAGTATTTTATAGTTTTACTTTATAATTTATCCCTATTTTGTGGTGGTATAAGTACATGTGCCCAAGAACCCCAAACTTTTAAGATAGTAATGTCAGGTTTCCTACTTGTTCATAATTCATATGAGGTCAAGTCTATAGATTTTGTTGGAACACGATTAATAATATACATTGCAGTGTTGAGAGCTTCACCCTAAAAAATAGGTGGTAAGTTTAAATGACTCATCATAGACCTAACCATGTCCATTAGAGTTCTATTTCTTCTTTTGCCTACACCATTTTGTTGTGGTGTATATGGCAATGGTTGTTTGGCGAATTATATCATGCTCCTTACAAAATTCAGTAAATAAGGAAGAGCAATATTCACCTCCCCTATCTGTTTGAAGAATTTTAATATATCTACCTAACTGTTTTTCTACCTTAGTTTTATATTCTTTAAATGTTTCTAAAGCATATGATTTTTTACTAATTAGGTATACATATCCATAACGTAAATAATCATCTATAAATGTTATAAAATATTTCATACCTCTATGTGTTTTTATATTTAATGGGCCACATACATCAAAGTGAACAATACTAAGTAGTTCACTAGACCTTTTCTCTTTTGGGAAAAGCTTTTTAGTTAGTTTACTAGAAATACAGAGCTCGCATGTTTTGAACACAATTTTTTCTAAATTGGGGAGCAAGCTTCTTTTAACCATGTGATTCATTTTATTTTTATTTATATATCATAATCTCAAGTACCATAAATATGAATCATCCACACACACAAAAGCATCAAAAGAGGCATCAAAATTACCAAAAAGAGATGAACTTTCATTAATATTCAATCGGCACAAATTATCAACTTTAGTACCATACATTAATACTCTAGAATGCTTCCCAATGGTGACTCGACCAGACCCGAACCTTATTTCATAACCCTTGTCGTCTAGCCTAGGGATAAAAATTAAATTGCACATCATATTAGGCGCACACAAAGTATCAGTCAATAAGAGATTTGTTCTTCTTGGTAAACACAGGTTAAAAGTACCGACACCTAGTACATCACAATAGGTGTCATTTCGCATATAAATCCGACGGTTACCGGCTGCAATTTCCCTCAATTATGTGAATCTGTCCTTGGTCTTGGAGACATGTTGAGTAGAGGCTGAGTTGACCCATCAATTTCTTAAGTCGGTCGGTAACTATTGATTCTAGGACTACGCCGATCAAGTCATTTTTTTTATTTTGATTATTTCGAACAGGGTTGTTATTCTGGTTTCTATTTTGTTTTTCAGCTTAGGATAATTAAACTTGATGTGTGCAATTTTTTTACAATAAAAATAGGTCTTCTCAACCTTATTCTTTTGATTTTTAAAATTTCTCTCATTTCCCTTATACCTATTATTGTACGGTTTCTTGGGGATCTGAGAAGATAAACTTTGGGCAAAGTAGATCTCACTTGACTTCTTCTTCATTCTTCTCTCAGCTTCAATACTAAGAGGCATGGGAAGATTTAACATGGTTATTCCTTGTACAGAATGATTCAATGCAATTACAACAGGCTCCTAAGATGAAGGGAGACCATTAAGGACCATGGATACTTGCATGCGGCCGAGGACTGGATTCCTGGCTGCAGCAAGGTCCTTTGCGAGCACTTTCATATTATTGATATGTTTGGTCATGGAGTCTGAAATGCAAGAATTGTATTTTTCTAATAACAATTGCACATGGGTCTCAGAAGTGATCCCATATTTTTTAGGTAAGGCACCCATTATACTTTGAGTTGTGGTGTGATCCTCAAAGACTCTACTTAAATCATTTTTTATAAAACTCAACATAGTAGTCCTAGCTACTTTGTCATCTTCTAACTATTTTTTAAGTCGCCTTCTGGCTTGACCATTGGCACTAGGCTCTAAAATTTGTGGTTATGTATCTAGAACATAATCTACCCTATTTTGGAAAAAATATATTAAATTTTTCTTTTCTACATAGAAAAATTGGTTTCATTGAGTTTTTCAAGTTTTGATAGTTCTGACATGACAAGCATAGATGCCATTTTAAATTTTAGATAATATCTAAAGGTTTAAAAAATTTAATTGTGTTTAAGAACAGGGTTGTCTGCTAGTCAAAACAATAAATTGCCGACTTTGTACGAGCAGTGACTTCAATGAAAAATTCTCTTAAAAGGTTTATGTTCACACTGCAGTGATGCAAGAAAATAAAAAAGTAATGCAACAATCTACTTTATATAATTCTTGCATAAGACTAATTTTGATAAATATATGAATATGTTTTAGCTCTAGAGAGAGTCTACGATGATATTTAATATTTTTCAACAAAAATATGGCATAGCATAATCACAAAAATGAATTAACAAAATCAAAATCATGAAATTTTCTTACTTAAAGAGATCAAAGCATAAGATAATTATGCTAAGCAATGATATAATTATTATGCAAATAGAATATGTAGAAATATCCCTAAATTACATTCCAAGCATATAAAAATATAGAGGTTTAGAGAGAGAAAAGAAACCCCCAAAAAAAAAAAAAAATTGGATAACTTAGAGAAAGAAAGGGCTCGTTATTTTGAATTGCAACTCATTAAGGAAGGGAAGATGTACACTTTTGCAGTCCAGATGGTTTAACAGAGAGAAGCACTAATATAATATTTCAGTGAAATTCACAGGATTTCAATGAAAAATCAATGATCGATGAAGTTGTACTTTGAGCAAACCAATTTTGTTTTTAAGCCGAACTTTATCGTGTCGACAACTTTTATTGAAACAGTTCGCCTTAAAAAATATATGGGTTACACAACAACACGCTGAAAAGCAGCAGAGCATTTAAGAGATTTGTAAAATACTGAAAGAAAAAAAAAATTGTTGCCTTGATGATGAGCCAGAAATAAAGGTGGAGACAAAAAAAAAAAAGTATGATATGATTCTCTCTGCCTTTGCGTAATTAGCGCAATAGATATCGCCATTTACAGAGTGCGTCTATTAACAAAATTCAGATGGTATAAGTTAACAAAGTGCGTCTATTCTTGCAGATGGTGTAAGTTTACAAAGTGCGCCTATTAACTCTTGAAGAAGGTATAATAGTTTAATGAGAGAAAATAGCAACAGAATGTATAATAGTTAATAGTTGTGCTGCTGTAATTTTTACGATTCACACTGAGATACTTTACGGTTACCTGGTTTTTTAGTCTTGCCTAAGCCGTGAGTCAATTCTTTATTCATTTGTTATTATCTTTAGGATAATTGTTCCATTGGTTTTCTCTTATCTGTGTAAGATTAGCTAAAATCTTTTGATATCATCTGTTTCTATTTTTTCTCATTAAATAAAGAATTGACTCACGGCTTAGGCGAGACTAAAAAACCAGGCAACCGTAAAGCATCTTAGTGAGAATAGTAAAAATTACAGCAGCACACTCAACAACAATCTCTTAGTTGGCTCTGATACTAATGTTGGATTATGAAGGAAGATATGGACTCTAAAACTCCAAGTATTACCAGCGGATTATGAGGGAAGAGATGGACACCAAAACTCCCAGGATTACTAGCTCTGATATCCATAATTATTAGCGGATTATGAGGGAAGAGATGGCTTCCAAAACTCCCAGGATTACTAGCTCTGATATCCTCAGAGGTCAGGGTTTTCCAGAAAAAATGAAAACTCAAAAATAACTTATCTGTGTATGCCTCTCCATGGCCTTGAAAGACCTAGTTATAGAGGAACGAAAGATGCCATTCTTCAACGTTCGGCTTTCTCTTAAAAACTCTCAAAAAACGTGATCTATAATCTGGAAGGTAGGTAGTTATCATCTAACATCTTCTCTCTCTAAAAAAATACCCTTATTTTAATGATAAATATAATCTTTATGATAAAACTGCTTGTGGGCTTAGGTAAATGCCCTACAGGTTACCTTTGGTGGATCAAGTAGGTGTGTATTCATTTTCCTTAAATCACGAATTAACGATAAACAAATGTTCTCATAACAATAGTCAGTTTTTGAAGCATGTTTCGGATAAATGGTTATTGCGAAAGCGTCCCATTACATATGGGCTCAAAGAACACTTCATAGAAAAAGTTTATATAAAATTGTAGAATCAAGGTGCACCTCAAAAATCTATCCGATAAAACTAGATTAATATTGGATGACAATCTAATTGGTCATCTCGATATTGAAATGTTCAGATATAAAAAAAAGAGAAAAAAGGCCTTTTATCCAAAAAATAGTACATTTTGCAGCACATTATCGGACTCTTCATTTTCAAGATTTTCATGCGCTTATATATCTACTTAATTTGAACAAATTTTGCAGTTTAAAATTTGTTAATTAGATATGAAAATAGATTCTCAAACCATCCTAAAATTTTTCAGCACCAAAATTGGATCTTATGACAAACTGGGGAGGTGCATCTTATTTGATTGTTTAAGGTTGCAACGTTATGCAGACCTAACCCTGTGTGATTGTTTGTTTTAAAAGGGCAAATATACAACATGACCATTTATTTTTAACACCAAAAAGTCAATACTTTTGTCATTTAGACTCCAAACTGGGGGTTGTGTGAGGAAGAATGAAATTCCGGACAATAGAGAGACCGGGAGAGGGACAAAAAATAAATCAACAAGAACGTGATGAAAAGAGGAAGCCCAACACGACATATGAAGAATTTAACACTTTAATCATACTAACAACATTTTTGTCCTTTACAAATACTACATTGACGGTCCAAAATATTAGATGCATTATTTCTAAAACTTAAAATTTATTTTTTTTCATATCTATGCATCGTTATGTCGTGATGATCATGCATCTTTATATCGTGATGATCAATTTGAGGATATGTGAACATCAAAACAACATCCTGTAGTGAAATTATTGAGATGGGCTCTAATTTTGCCTCGGCTCTATATAAACTTTTTTATTGAAGTAAATTTTGCTTTTGGCAAAAGTAATACACTACTTCCCATTGAGAATCCAACTTCCACAATTCCAAGTCATTACCAAATAAAATTAAAAACCGTTGATCCGATTCCAAGTCATTACCAACTAAGAGAAGCATAAGTAGGGGTGGCAAATGGATCCGACCACTTGACGTGTAGGGCCGACCTTAGGTCCAAGTATGAGTCCAAATTTTGGACCCAAATACTATTTGGGTTTGGGTCTGAGTCCAACTGGACCCGACCAGTATGGGTTGTCATAGGGTATATATGATAGCAATCATATGTCTTTAGTCATGTGTTAGGTGATCATATTGTCATAACATTGACAACAGTTACAGTATTATTGACCAAAAAAAAAAACTTATAATAATAAAATATATATATAACGAAAAAAAAAAACAAAAAATAATAATAATAAACATTATAGTCACAACGTGACAATAGATCTAACTCGACCGGATACCTGACACGTCTACGTATGATTCCAAATTTAACCCGACCCGTTGCCACCACCATGTATAACCTACCATACCTTGATCTCTACCATCCGCTCATTCACTTGACGGTGATGTCCGCAACATGTGTAGAATGTATGTACTATACACATAATAGAACGCACACGTATACGGAAAACTTATAGAAAACCTAGATCTTTCCAGAATCTTCCCGGCAACTCTTTTCTGGGGTTCTCTATTCATTACTTAAATCTGAAGAAATTTGGGGTTTACGCTTTTGAGTTTTCCTTTGTCATATGAATTCGAAACCCCATTTCGCCACCAGAATCGTTCCCGTAAAACAATCCCGAAGTACCCCAGCAACGTTTTCCGACAAAAATTTGGCCAAGAAATTTTCAGAAGATAAAATTTCCTGGTTTTTTAACGTGATTTTCGGACCATATTTGGCCGGAAAATACCTTTACCTCTCCTTTCACTGCCTGGAAGCCATGTTCTTCTTCTTTGTGGGAGGGGTGGAGCAACAGGTGAAGCAGGTGCTCAAGCCAAGCATAACCAGATGCATAAGGTGTGGATCACGAGCTTCTCTTGTGGAGTACGAAAACGTTCTGAAGCTCTTCTTCGTTCCGGTGTGGAGATGGCCTGGAAAGAATCCGGCGGTTTACTGTGATAATTGCTCCCTTTTATTGCCGGAAAGGTTCATACCCTTGCCGGAAAATGAAGATTCTGACGTTGACTCGAGGGTTCTCTCTGATGTTCTGAGATGCCATTCTTGTGCTCGACTTGTGGAGCCTGAGTTCAAGTTTTGCCCCTTTTGTGGCTCTTCCCTGTGAAAATGGGAAATGCCTTCTACTGTCCTCTGTGAATTACCGGGTTGGTTATCTCTGCAACAGACGAGAGCATTTGGGTAGTTTCTCTCCTCCGTTTCTAGTTGGGTCTTGAATTTTTATTTTATTTTTTATTTTATTTTATTTTTTATTTTTTATTTTGTGAGCTTCTGGTGTGGGGTTATTCTTCTTTGAATTCCTCTCAAAACTCTATCTTTTCTCTGACTCAACTCGTACTGTTTCATGCTTGCTTTGGAGCTGCGCTTTTCTCTCGAGTCCCGAATTGGACAGTTTTTCCTCTTCCTCTCTCCTCACATCTCATTATTATAATTTTTGAAGTTAATTACGTATGGATTATATATCTATCCCAAGGAAAACACGGTATACCTCTTGTATAGAAATATTACATATGAGGTGATGTCGGTTAATACAATTTTTATTTATTTATGTATTATTTATTTTTTTTTTGACAAAATTACCTCTTGCTCTTATTTTCATTTTTTATTTTATTTTTTTTATTTAGTTGGAAAAGTCCAACGTTGTTCCTCTCTTTTTTTAGAAAAATGGTCTCGGACTGCTCTTTATTCGGTTCAATCCTTCTTTTTTTTTCTTTTTTTTTTTTAAAAAAAAAAAAAAATGGTCTCGGACTGCTCTCTCTTTTAAATAGCGGTTCGAGAATGAGAGGTTCTCATTGCTATCATTTTGCAAAAAAAATAAAAAAAAAGAAGCGAGTAAACACTTTGGAGCGGTTATTTTTTTTAAATGAGAATGAGTGATCTGAGGTTATCGGACTCGTATTATTTTCAAAAAATAAGGAGCGGTCTTAGGATGGGGATCTCGAATCATTGTTTCTTTAAAAAATTGAATCGCTCATTTTTTTAAAAAAAAAAAAAAAAGAACAATCGGTTCGAGATTCTAATTTTGGGCCGCTATTTTTTTCAAAAATTAGAGAGCAGTCTCGGGATTTCACACTGCTGTTTTCTTTTTTTTTTTTAAAAAAGAGAATGATCGGTTCAAATATTCTAATCTCGGGCTACCCCTACTAATTTTAAAATATTAAAATTTTTTTAAAAAAAATTAAAATGCAGTTCGAGAATAATGTTAAATCGAAAAGTAATTATATATATATATATATATATATATATATAATCTCGGGCTACCCCTACTAATTTTAAAATATTAAAATTTTTTTAAAAAAAATTAAAATGCAGTTCGAGAATAATGTTAAATCGAAAAGTAATTATATATATATATATATATATATATATATATATATATATATATATATATATATATATATATATATATACATGGGAGTATACCGTATTTTTCCTTACGTAATTAACTCTAAATGTTGCATCTCTCCCATCCCCTTGGTCGATCTCTCTCCCCACGCCACCACTAACAGACCCTATTTACGTACAGACCCTAAAATGTAACGCTCACTTTATAGGTGGTGGAAATTAGGTCAACCCGCATTTTTTTAAAAAAAAAAATTTGCTGCTAGATTGGACCGGTTTTTAATTTTTTTTGTTTAGCTCTTCATTTGTAGGGAAACTAAACTTAAAATTAAAACTAATGAAAAAATTAAAAAAATTAAAAATTCGGTCCGAAGATCCTCGGTCGAAAGGTAATTTTGAAAAAAATAAAAAAAATGTATCAATTATTTTATAATTTCTGCTTATAAAATGATCATTTTTTATTTTGAAAAAAAATTAGGTCCATACATAAATAACTCTAAATTTAAGCCAGCACGTGGAGCGCTAAAGTTTCCCATGAACAGTGTACGGAAAGATGACACAAATTCTTAGAATTTTAAATTCATAAAGTGCGCTCTCTACCAACAAAAAAAAAAAAAAAAGGTGTTTGAAAAGTCAAAGACAAAATAAATGTTGGCAAATGTGAATTGGTTGAGTTAAAAAAAAAAAAAAAGAGAAAAAATTTAAAAAAACTAAAAATATATTAAAAATAACTGCAGAGAAAAAATTTAAGAAGATTAAAAAACCGGTTCTTCGGCATCAAAACCGGTTCACAGTTATGAATAGGCTGGAACCAGCTGCTTCCGTTATAGAACCAATATGGACTGGCTCGAACTGGCTAGAACCAATATGGACTGGCTCGAACTGGCTAGTAGTTTTGAAAGCGACAACTGGTTCCCAATATATGATGGGAACCATATCAACCCCTCGAGTTTCGGATCTGATAAGGCGATTTCAATCCGAGTTAGCAATTTTTAAAATACTGATTAGAACAAAACTAGTTTACTTGGTTTTTTTCTAAAAGTATTTGATTCTATATTATAAACATTAATCCGAACAAATATGTTTTACCGATCTTGACACTTTTTTTCGAAATATTTGACTGTATAGAATGTATGATAGTGCTGTAAATAGATACAAAAAAATGGCAGCCCGTAGAACTACTGGTTTTGGTATCATTTCACAGCTACCATCCAACTAAGAAAGTTTCAATGTTATTGGTAAAGTCATTAACTTCCAATTGTTGAAACTCCATACACGGGCCCTCATAGATTTGCATTGAAAAACCAGAACTAATCTCTTTTACTTTCAAGGGAATGGTTGAAAGTTGAAACATCACGAATTGCAGGAGGCCCATACTCACTCATTTTTCTTTTCAACAATGAAATGAGAAGCCATTGCTTGCACACGCTTTGACATGACAATGTTCGGCTCTGAACTAATGTCTTTCCTGCAAGAATAGATGATACAAAACGAAAAAGTAGTCATTCTAAGAGCCAATTTCAAGCATTTCCGATGAAATAACTCAATACATGTGATGCACATTCCGATACAATAGTAGAAGAATTGCAGTAGCTTGTGCGATTCTGGATCCACAATCCAAAAAAAAAAAAATCATGCAGGAGGTTATTCAAGAACAAAAGAAATAGAAAGAGATACAGAGAAGCAGGGGAGAGAAGAATTAGATCAGCACTGTACATGCAAAATTACAGACACTCAAGACATGAGAAGCCATTACTGGTTGTCTTCAGTGTCTTATTTTACATGGGAAGCAAACCCTGGATTTTTTGGTCTGCTGAATATATCTGCCTTTGGCCATGGATGCTCCTCTCTGATTGATGATACAAAAAGGGTTCGATGACTACGAAGTCCTCCATGAAGACATCACCTTAGCTTTGGCTTCTTGGGAGTATGAGAAAATGGGAGCTAAAACCATTCTCCAGATATCTTCTTCGGATTGCTGTATGGTAACTGCTTAGCGCCCCGTTCAACTGCATCTCTCCATATCCTGTACCTTATTCCTAGTTTATCATATGTAACGGGCCAGTTCCACACATTTGCGCCATTGATCATACGCTCTTGCTGTCCAAGAACCAGCTTTAAATCCTCATTCAAGACCTGAGAATGCACGTTAGAGGTTAAAATTTTTCTTTTCTTTTTTAATACCTTATTAATTATTTTTCTTATATTTTATTTTTTCAAAGATTCTTCATCACAAAGAAGGAAATCCCTGAAATATTCATCCATATTTCTGGTGAACTAAAGACAGTTGCATGCCATGCATATGGAGCCTGTAATTAATCTGAATTCTCTTGTTAGTCATGCAGATCACTGATCTCCATACCGTGGAAAAAATAAATAATGACCATTAAGTATTTGCTCCCTACATTTCTTGAGATTCAATTCATGTAAGAACTAAGAACTTGGTCTTTTTATTTTTATTTTTGGAATGTATGTATGTTGTAGGTTATTTTGAACATCAGGTACTTAGCCACCTTCTGTGTTATGTCCATTTAGAAAGTGAAAATCAGAATTGCCGTTTTATGAATTTTCATGAGAAAGAACCCAAACTACATATTATTCCACCCTAGATAAATAAAATGAAAAGATTAAGGAGAGCGGTTTGTTGGGTCCAACCTGATCTGCAAAGTGCCTCCATAAAATGTGCATGAATGGGATATGCTTCAATATTGGGGCAAAATCAAGAGACATTCTATAGAGCAATCTGGTCTTCTGTTTAGATGAAGGCAAACAAACATGGAGCTGGTGCAAGTGGGTGGAGCATTGCCTAGTGTTTTGTCCCTCCAGCTTGCCTGGCTTTGATATGCCGATGGTCGACAAAACCATACATGGGGGGCGGAACTCCATGTCAATTGGGTATGGATCCCAATAACCTTGTAAGCCTGATGCTGGTGTCAAGAACTTCACCAAGCTGCAAATTTTGATACAATATCAAATGCTTTAAATATTTTAAAGAAAAAATTAGGCCACATGAAATGGCTTCACTGATTTAGGAAATCTTGGTATTTTCAGGAAATAAATATTTGGTGGGCCAAAAGACTCGATGTTTTAGCCACTGCAAATGCTACTGGGTGGCAAGAGCATCTCAAATCTTTATCAGAATTTTATTTTTAATCTCAAATCTATATCTTAGGCAAAGGGAATTTGTTTTAATTAAACCATCCAGCATCTTGTGCACTGACATCTTGAATTCATTCAAGGAAAATTGTTTCATGTGGGCTGGACCGCATGATTACATATGCGGTCAACAAAAAGTGTAATTGTAAAGCATCCATCTTAAGGATGGATGCAAGTAGGTGTTCCATCTAAAAACAATGGAAACTAGTGGTCCAAACATTTTCTTACTAGAATTATTATTTTTAGTTTTTACAATTTATTTTATTTTTCATATTCATGATCTCCATGTTAGAGATTACATATCCCAAAAAATTAAGTCAAAAAATCCACCTCAAAAATAGATTTATTAATGAGCCCGCATTTCTACATATGCGGGCTTGGGCGCTTAGAAACCAGATCCTTCATTCAATTATGGATTGTCAAAATCACTCGGGCCCTGTTTGTATGGCCCAACAACTCTATTAAAGAATGGAGTTATTCGGAAATAAGTGACAACAGTTTTTTCGAATAAAGTAGTAAATATTTTGAAAGTTTCCTCCATAGAAAAAGATCAGCACCTTTCTATGAAAAGATTTTGATGGTATTCAAAGATTAGGGTTTTGTTTGCTTGCCACCATCAACCATTATTTGGCGCCCTTGGGGTAACATTTTCAGTGAGGGAACATTTTAGTTGAGTGATCCATTTGGATGTAATTCTATAATACCAACAAGAAGCCACAGTTATTCGTGAGATGAAAACTAGATTTTTCAGTTTTTCATCGCAGTCGCAAAATGCCGAAATTTTACTGTCCACATATTGATCAAAACATTTGTTGCAGCCAAACTTAAGGCAGGACTTGACTATTAATATCACTTTGATCATTTTAAAAAGGAAAAAAGTGAATGAAAATGATTTGAAATGACTAAAGTAACCAATTTTATCAACAAAGTGATTACTTTAGAACATCATTTCACTCGGGTACCATTTCAACTACTTTGTGAAAATACGCAAAATGGCCCATTCGGAGTTGGGAGTTGGAATCATGCAGGGCATTTTGGTGATTTGGCCACATTTTAAGTTGTTTGAACCGAATGAGACTTACTACTTTTAAACCCTGAAAGCAGGGGCCCTGTAGTAATGAGGCGCCACTTGTAATTTACCAAAATGCCCGAGCTTGTTCTAGGCTCCAATGCAAAACATCAAATTTTGAATATCTTTATAGAAAACAGTGGCCAAGGTACTTGAGTAAAACGATCATTTTAAAGCATTCATATGTTGGTTGATTTGACCACTCAATGACTTTTTCAGAGAATTTGACCATTTTAATGTAAATTTCCAAAAGAAGAATCAAGCTATTGTCAAAAAAGTTACAACCCCCAACAAGGAGAGGAAAAAAAAGAAAAAAGTACAGTCGGTGTATTTGATTATAGTGGAGCATTGAATATAATGGCCAGTCCAACCAGTTAGTCAGAAGATTTTGACAAACCTTGGAACGCTCCAGCCCTTGGCGAAGGTGGAGGTGTGGGTGAAAGGTGCATGTGCAAGGTCCAAAAGATTATCCAGCAGAAGTCCATGCTCAACTGGCAATTCCATGACGATCTGTTGGTACAATTGAAAAAAGGGAGAACACAGTTATCAAGCATTGTGCAAATCAGAGTTCTTTTTTTATCATGGGGTCAAGTTCTGTGGTTCAAAATACACACCAATCTGGCGTTGGGAGTTAGTTTTGGTACGTAGAAAGCTCTCATTGTAGCCAAGTAATCTTTAATATCATAGCATGAAAAGCTCAATAGAAAAGCAAGACTTCGTCGAAGGATCAGCTCTAGAAGAGGATAATTAATGCAAAACTATGACAAACAAAAAGAATCGTGTTCATGATGAATTACAGAAGAGAACCAGTGCCTCACTCAAGGAGAAAATATTCGGAAGTTGATTGGTATATAAAGTAGCATACAAAGCTAACAAACTATGTTAGAAGATATCTTTTCTGTTTTTCTGATAAATATTTTTCAGAAGACGTTGAATGATGTCAGTTGCAAAAATACATGCACGTACAAATATGAGTCATATAGATAAAACAGGGTATCACCTAGGAATATGGTATACGATCATAGGATATCATAACAGGAAACGCTCAGCATTACTGTCGATATAAATGCAAAGGATTCCATTGCTTTTGAACAGTTACAATTGTATGAAGCAGATTATAGAATTCAAAGTTATTTCAAATTCAGACAAGAAGGTTCAGCTCCAGATTCCTATATTTCCTGGATTTTGATATATTAGTTGAAGCAAAAAAAGGTAGAAATGAAGATAAAGAAAAAAATTAGAAGTATGAATAAGATCCTGGATGTACCTGTGCGTGGATTGTAAATCCAGTGGGAGGTTGTAAAGAGGGGAGGGTGGCCATTGGGGGTGCGTCTCCTGGCCATATCCAAACCATACCATCTTGCTCAAAACATGGTAATGATTTTATCCTGACATCTAGTAATCTAGTTGATGGCATTTTCTTACATTTTCCATCAGTAGAGTACTCCCACCCTGCAATTTCGACAAGAAGACATGTCACAAGTCATATTTTACTTTCAGTGAGAGCTAGACAGATATTTAAAAGGTTGGTAGGAGAAATTTTTTTTTTTTTTTTTTTTCTTTTTCCTCTCTTTTGGGTGTGGAATCGTTTAGTGGTAACGATATTCAGTATTTCGTGTTACTTTTTGGCGCTGAAAAAAACATGGTACATAACCGACCTGAACAAAAGACCAAGAAAAATGTTCGATAAAAAATTGTTAAACATCTCACTTTAAAAAAAGAAGTTCCAAGGAGGATACAGTCTTGCATGTGATGATTACAGTACTACATCCCAAGTTCAAATCCAATGGCAGAACCACCCAAAGAAAAAATGTCAAAGAACTGAGATGTTTCTAGAATTGATATTTTAGGAAATTGAGCAGAATGACCAACTTTTACACTACAACCTAGGGTCAACAAAAATATGTCTTTTCATGGTTTAGACGTTTAGACTCATAAATTTTAATCACCAGAAACAGAACATAAATTCTATTCGCCAGAAACAGAACTGGTGTGTGGTGTATGGTACATTGCCATCCATTGTCCATTCCTGAAGACCAGTGGTGGAAACTAACTCCTCAATGACGATTAACATTCACCTGGGTTAGGCTAATCTTAACCATCTGTCATTAGAAATGCACATGGAGGTCCCCGTGGTGTACTCTGTGGCAGATAGCACAGGAGGATGGAATTCTTTCCCATGGAGGATAATTTTTTGCATTTAGAATGAAATTCACTGACCATGATAGGGACATTGTATGCGGCCTTCATTGACAGAACCAAGGTGCAAGGGGCATGCTCTATGTGCACAAGTGTTTTGGACACAACCGGGCTCACCATCTTTCCCTCGAAACAACACCCATGGCTCCTCAAAGCAATCCACTGGGATCTGATATGTTCATCAAGAAAATTCAATACATCCATTAGAACTTCAAGTTTATCTCTTGGAAGTATACTTAAATCCATTTGCCTTTAGACCTTTAGAATACAATGGTCCATTTGGTTACCACCAGCCATTGTTTCAATGGATATGGAGGAACAATAGTCCATGGTTTATCCCAGTCTAATGGATTATAGTATACTTTCCCTTTCTTTTTGACAAAGAATAACCTACACTTGTACCCCATATTGTACATGAGTTTATAACAATGTTTGAAAACTCAAAATTGCCCTCTTTTCTTTTATATATCATTTTGAGCAAAGCTCAAAGGAAAGGGTGTCGGAAACATACCATGGTATCAGCTTTGAGGTCATCAGAGAAAGCCACAGGGTACCAAAAGTTCTTCAATGCAGGGGGGTAGTCCTTAACTGGACCTGACACATTCAAGCTTCTTCGAGACATCTTCGAACTACTAACAGTCATCGAAGAACTCGATGAAGTACTTGGAGAATGTGAAGATTGATCTGAATCAGATGTATTCCTATCTTGAAGCAACCTATCATTCACTAAAGCCTCCATGTAGGCGAGTTTGTCCAAAGCAGTTGCTACTCTGGCTTCAGATATGTGCACCTGTACATAGCATCACTTAGCAATGCAGGTAAAGTAGTGATACACAGCTTACATATAATACAATAGTATACAGTTGGGGTTTGTTCTCAGCAATGGATGGTAGAGATGAACCATACCAAGTTAAATGTCCTTATGCGCTCTTACATACCATTTATATGGGATACTCTTTTGGATTTTAGTAATTATAAACTAGAACTCTGCTCTACCTTATCTCTTAAAAATCTCAGACTAATATTGTTTAATCAATGAGTTAACCTTTCTTCAAAAACAAAGAAAAAAAAAATTTGTTTAATCAAAGGATGGATGGGGAGGAGAGATAGCAGTACCTACCACATGGGTCATGCAATGTTCTGATGGGTCCCTTCCCCCCATCCCGCCCAAAAAATAAAAAATAAAAGTTTCTCATCCATTGATTTGACGGCGTTAGCCTAGAGTTTGAACCATAGGTAAGCTAGAACTGGTTCTGTCTGATCATTTCTCATGTTTCCTTCACAACATTTTGTATACTATAGTTTCCAATGTGAAGTATAATAAGAGTATTTTGTGCTGGTGTATTTTGATAAGCTCATGAAATGTGGATTTTTCATTAGAAAAGCTTAAGATCACCTGCTTATGAGCACTTGCAAGGTCCTCCTGCAACTCCGCTAGCTCTTTCTTCACCGTGCCAATGGACTTGTATTCACGTGCCAACGGGTTAAGAACCTCAACTACCTGTAATAATATCATGAGTAAATTACGGAATATAACATGCTTCTATGTATCTACGCATTTTGCATATTTTCAACAAGCAACCTTGATTACATCTATAACCATACAATGGAGAAGTTGTGAGCTTTAAATTTCTTACGGCTCTTATTTTTGCCGTCAAATTTCCTGAATTCCTCTGTCTTTGTCATCCTCAAATTTATTTAATCGATATTTTTATTTGTTATCAAAATCCAATGAGAAATCATCTCCAACTCCCTTTGAAAATCTGTTCCATGTTTTATATTAATTATGGTTTTTGAAATAAAAAAAGCCATTGTGGAGAAGAAATTGGAACAAGCAAAAATAACAATAATAATTTAGAAATAACATTTAAATGCCAAATACTCCTACCAACCAAAAATAGTTATTACTATAATGGTATTTAGGTTATCTTAAATAGAGAACTCAAGAAAAATTCTACAAAATATAAGATAGAAAATTTTAGATTTAAAAAAGAAATAAAAAAAATATATTAATTAGGATTTAACATAAATTATTTAAAAAATGGACCATCTATAAGGAGGCCTTATCCTTCATTACACAAATGTAAAAAACATCCTAAGCCGGCAGATGTCAAATGGACAGAGTATAATACAATGCGGCCCCCCTATGTAAATTAAATGCAAGAAATGATCGTTTGCGTGAGAAGTATGAACTGATCGGTGGTTCTTATTTTTCTTGTTGTTCTAGAAATGGACGGTGGGGATGCATCTATCATGTTCCTACACGATATGCCATGCCATAGTCTATTCCCTCTGGTAGGTTTATGTATTATATATCATGTGCACCATTTGGATGGCACTCCATTGGACTCCTAAAAGCCAAGGTACATTACCAAAATGAACCCTCCCCCAAATCTTGATTTTCCAACAGTCTAAGGGGACGTTTGGTTCACGTGATAATATTTTTCAAGTGAAAATTGCATTTCTGGGTGGAAACCTTCAAATCGATCACCATTATGGTCATTAAAAAAAATTTGGATTTCAAACCCCAAAAATAATGTATATTTATAATCCATTATCAACCTTCCATTTTCAAGTGTTGCAAAAATCACCGGATCTCAGAGAATAACCCGATTCACTATTGAGAACCATACATCGCATCGCATCGCATCGCATGCATCAGGTTTTCTATAAACTGAACAAAAAGCCGATGAAATGCTACTCATGGAGATCCATCTCTTCTCGGCCTACCTTATCATGGAGTGTCATGATGGTGAGCACATCTTGACGAGCCCGCCAATCGCAGTACTGGATATCTAACCGAGCCACCTCGATGGCTTGGTTCATATCCAAGAACTTGCTCTTCCCCTCCTTGAGTTGCAGGACCCTAGGCCTTGGGTCCTCCACATCAAACAGCGTGCCCCATGGATTCTTCTTCTCCTCCTCACCACAGACTGCGACCACACCAAGAGCTCCCTTTCCACTCTAAATCACCACACCACACCACACCACACCACACAACACAAGCAATAAGTGATCAACTCTAGAGAGAGAAACACCAAGCTAGAGAGAGAAAATCCAAAGACAATCAAATTAGAGAGAGAAAAGGCTTAGAGAGTGCTAAGAGTTAGAGAGAGAAAGTGATAGTGCTTACCTTTCTTGGATTGAGCTGAGGGAGAGGAGGCCTTGGCCTGGGCCTGGGCCTGGAGGAGGAGGAGGAGGAGAGAGAGAGAGAGAGGGAGATGGCCAGTGTTGACATGGAGAGAGGGAGAGAGAGTGGGTTTTTGGGCAGAGAGGAGAGAGAAACGGTAGAGAGGGTATTTATATAGGGGGACTTCTTGATAAGAGGCTGGCGCTGCCCGCGATCTCCTTAGCCCTCCCAGTGTTTGCCACGTGGATCGAGTGGCCACGTCTGGCTGCCATGTGGCGTAGTCGTGAGCCACATGCTTTCCCCCTTTCTTCTCGTGTTCTCACCAAGTATGTTTGCCACGTAAAGCATTTATTAGTTTTCTGTTCTATTCTTTTCAAGACCGTCCGATCGATGGATGGACGACCACCTCTCTCTGAGCCCTTCAAGGGTATCACGCACCATGGAGACAAAAAGAGGGTGGCATCAGGGGTGGCCACAAATCGGGCCGGCTGGACCCCGACCTAGACCCGTATAGTATTTGGGTCTGGTTTGGACCCAGACCCGGACCCAAACCCAAGTTATTGGGTCCAAAAGTTGAACCTATACTCGTACCTGTGTCTTGGGTCTATCCCGTCAAGTTTCAAGTCGGGTTGGGTTCATTGCTACCCTCACCATGAGCTTCTTTTCTTCTTTTTTTTGCTTTTTTTTTTTACCATCATATACCCATATTATTGACAACAATGTCACAATTACCTGTCATTAGATTTCAAGCCGTTTTATTTGTTAAAAGATGACTACGACTTATTATTGTATAGGAACCTTAATACACCCAAATGAATAGGGCCTGAAGTATTTTATCTCCGACCGTTTACAGGTACGAATTGAGTATGGGTCGCGTCCAACCGGACCTGGACCCAGACCCGAATGGTATTCGGGTCCAGGTTTTTGATTCAGACCCGACCCCCAGGTTCAAATATTGGGCCCATACCTAGACTCGTGTCGGGTATACCCGGCAGGTCCTAAGTCGGGTTCGGGTCCATTGCCACTCCTAGGTAGCATGCCTTACAGTGTGGATTTTTTTTGAGTTGGTGGTATGGACCTAAAAACCTATTTGTCTTCTTGGTCAAGCACTCTTGCCCCTATTTTTAGTTTGTAGGCTTGCTATATGACTTTCATATATTCAGGCGATTCAAGGGATCTACATTAGAGTGCCATCAAGTTTGTTAATCTGGAATGGATCGACATTACAGTGCCATCAAATTTGTTGATCTGGAATGGGGTTGGACCAAAATCCTTTTAGAGGTGATCTTGAGGTATCTTGTTTTCGTTATTAAGACTTCTCTTGTTCCTTTAGAGGTGATCTTGACGCATCTTGTTTTCGATAATAAGATTTCATCTTTAGTATGATATTGTTCTCTCTCTTATGGTAGAGGTTTGTACAAGGCGCCCTCCTTATATTGGTTTGGAGATGTAATTTTGTTGTTGAACCTTTGCGATCGTGTGAAAATTTTTTATTCCTAGTTATGAAATTTAAAATTTTAAAAATTAGTACAAATCAAATCGATTTATAAATATTTGAAAATCTTGAAAATAGACAATCTAGATATTTTGTAGTAGTTCAGACAATCTTCTTTTGCAATCCCAAATAAAACATCTTTGGATTTTTCTAAAGTGCATGGAGTTCGTTACGGGTCTTAAGGTTAATCTATCGAAGACATTTATGATTGGAGTAGGATGTGCAAATACTTTAGTGAAACATATGGTGAGAATATTAGGGTATGGTGAATATTTGGGAATTCCTTTACCAATTGGCCATCCTCCTCGCTCCATTTGGGATCCTATTTGTTGAAAAATTTAATAAAAAATTAGACCTTTAGAAATCTAAATGCCTTTCCTTAGGGGGGGAGAGCAACGTTAATTAAATCCACCTTCTCCAATTTAAATGTTTACTATGTTTTTATTTCGAATGCTTGGACAAGTAGTCAGAATGTTAAAAGGCATCATGAAAACATTAAGGAAGTTTTGATAATTCCAAGAAGCAGCACTTGTTAAATGGGATCAATGTTGTGCAACTACCAAAGAGGGAGGCTTAGGTATTAGGAAACTCAAAGTTATAAATATTAGCCTGCTTACAAAATGGTGGTGGAGATGTAATGAAAATACCAAAGTCTTTATGGTGTGTTGTCCTCAAGAAAAATATGGTGCTGATGAGACAAATAGCCTTATCAAAATTCCAAAGAATAGATCATCTCTTTCTGCTATTTGGAAAGGGATTAATTATTGCAAGTCTATTTATCTTCTACAACATCATAATTGTGGGGAATGGTGAAAAAACTCTTTTATGATATGATAAATGGCTGGGGGATTTCCCTTTGCGCTACCTATTCCTAAAGGTTTTTTCAAAGGTTTGTAATCCCCATAGCGCAGTCAAAGAGATGAAGGGGGAGAATGGTCCTAATGTGTGTGGTATGTCTCTTGTAGATACAGAAGGATGAATGGCATGTTTATTGAAGAATTTCATAATATCATGCTCATGTTAAATCAGTTTCACTATTCTCCTTCAATGGAAGATTACAATATTTGGGATTTGACCACCTCGGGTGATTTTTCTATGAACTCTGTTTAAAATTTATTTTACCATGATCGCAGCAGAATGTTGGATGAAGAGTTGGTTGAGATCTGAAAATTACAAGTCACTTCAAAGGTGCAAATGTTCTTATGGATTGCATCCCAAAGTACGTTGGCCATTATTGATAATCTCCATAAAATAGGCTTTTTATTAACTAATATCTGTATTCTATGTAAATCTAAGAATGAAACTGTTGAGCTTCTTTTTTCTCCAACGTCCATATATTTCGGAGTTATGGAGTTGGGGAAGACAGATACTTAACCTTCATATTATGGTATCAGCATCTAGGAGAATGGTGTTGTAACAGTGGGTTTCATTAGGAATCTAAAAAAAGGAACGTGTCATTTGGAGATCATTATGGGTCAACATTATGTAGAATCCTTGGATGGAGCAAAATAGGAAAAAGTTTTAAGATAAGGCCATTGATTTGTCATGGTTGTAATATTATGGGAATGATAGTAAATTGGATTTCAGTGAATAAGGATTGCAAGTTCTATCCTCTGATCTCCCTTTTTTTGTAAAAATCTTCTTTTTCTGTCTCTATAGAACCTGATAGAAACATTTTCAAGCCCCAAAACCCTTAGTCTTTATCTCTCTAACTAAAAACTCATGTCACTGTAGAAAACCCTAGGTCTTCTCATTTCCTCTTTCTCTGCGAAAATCCTAGGGTTTCATTCGATCTCTACCCCAATTCTGCAACATCTCTTCCCATTTCATTTATATATATATATATATATATATATATATATATATATATATATATATATATATGGATTTTTCTAAACCTCACAACCCTTCAAATTACAAAGGTTCAAGATAGAGAGAGTTGTGAATGATGGATTTATTAATTATGTAGTCTATTTTTTAAAAAAAAGTTACTTTTGTAGGGTAATTTTGTAAATATTACTACAAGACAAATGGTACTTTTGTCATCTCCATAAGGGATAAAATTGAAATTTTAACTAAAAGACAATGACACTTTACAAATAAAGTTTCAGGACACTAATTTCCAAAATACCATTATACTTTTATGAAAATTTCAAATTTTCCCTTGCTTAATAGTAAAATTACCTATTTAAATAATTTTTTAATAAAAAATAATGATTGATTTGATAAATACACCCAGCACAACCACTTCTAACTTGAACCTTTGTATTTTTGAGTGGATGTTAACTCTAGACAAACCCATATATATATATATATATATATATATATATATATATATATATATATCCAATTCTATAACATCTCTTCCTATTTCATTTTTTTTTATAGGTCTTCTCATTTCCTCTTTCTCTTCAAAAACCTTAGGGTTTCACTTTATCTTAACCCAGTACTGGTATATTGAATACTGTTTTTTTGTGTTTTGATTTTATTTGTGCGTTTTTTTTTTTCTTGGTTTGTTTTAGTTTTATATTTTTTTTTCGTTCAGGCATTTTTTGTCTCAATCTATCTCTTCCCCAATGCTTCAACTTCTCAGTATATTTTTTGTTGTCTTTTTTATTTGTTTTTTTTTGTCTCAGATTTATAGAATATAGATTAGAATGTATATTACTTTTCACTGTTGTTTGAATTTGACCTCAATTTAGGTTGATGCATCTACAATCAGTATCTCGTGCAATTTTGTCTTTGCTAAGATAATAGCATTTTGATAGATGGTCTTGTTATTATTAAAGGTGAGGAGATTAATGTTTCTTGTATGGCTCAAAGGGAACTACTCAATTTGCTAAGAAACTTGGCAGAATATTTAAGAAACCAGTGAACTACTTCTGAAATTTTCTGTATTATCTATCGATAAGTCCCTGTCCCTAGGTAGGAAAATAAGATGGTAAACAGCTAGATCAGTATGGTGTAATTCACCCAAAAATGGTTAGTATGGTGTAAATAGAAACTTGCTGAGAATTATATTTACGCAATTTTGTTTGTCTACTCTCAAACAACATAGCTATAAATTTTGTATCCATTTTAGAGTCTCACTTTAAAATTTTCTCTTGAATGGGAATTTTTGGCTCCTCGTGTGCGCTTTTGTATAGGGCTCCCTATTGTTAAGGGTAGCCTTTTTACTAATTTTTCGGATTACTTGTAACTCTTACAATTAATACAATATACTTAACATTGTCAAAAAAAAAAAAAAAAAAGAGTTCTCCAAACCCTCAATTGGCTTACAAAATGTTCAAGTATGAATAAAAAAACTTCCATTAAAAGGCTAAACTTAAGCATATTAACTTCAAATAACATTTGGTTGCATCTCTCATACAATTTGAGTGAATCATTGATGAGGAACTATAGTTGTCAATTAAATATAGAAGCATACAATATGTAGAAACAAACATGTATATTTCTACATTTACACGTGTTAGGACTATATTAGGAGAATTGTAGGGCAGATAAAATAGAGTAGAACAACCTATCCTATTTAACAACCCATCAATTTTATATATTAAATAGCCTATTTTGTCTTATGACCCACAAATTACATTCATAGAAGTACATTTATATAGAGCAGAATAGCCTACTTGTGCACATTATATTATATACCTAGAGGTATATAATATGATGCCCACCACTTACATACATTGGACATCTTGACACATTCACATCCTTGAGTTTATGCTTATGGGGATTACGACATTCATATCCACTGAAGCCAATACACCAAATAATAAACAGACATAATTATATGTTGAAGATTATCTCCGGATCACATTCATCACCAATGCTAGAGTTAAACCACCAATCTTTTGCTACCATACAATACGTGGTCTCTTAGGACCCTATCGGAGAGTCAATTACCATTTTATTGAATTCATAAGGGGCCCCCAATATCCTCGAAATGAGAAGGTGTTATTCAACAAACGACATTCAACTATAAAAAATGTGGTGGAAAGGATATTCGGGTTATGGAAAGCGAGGTTTCCAATTTTGAAGAACCAAATACAGTACCCATTTATCACACAAGTCAACATTGTTATCGCGACGTCGATTTTGCATTACTACATCATGTGGTCACGAGGATCTAATACTAGACGAGAAATGAGATTCCGATAGAGGGTTGAAAGAATGCACGCAGAGGGGACGGAAGATGGGTATATACAAGCAACTCAAAGGCAAAACGTTCATGATGACGGCGTTGGACTTTAAGATACAATTGCATCTCAACTATGGCAAGCATATGCCAATCGCTATGTTTCTTTGTTTTTATAGCATATGTGAATTGCTAGGTTTGTCGAAATGCAGTTATTTGACCATGTATGTTCTATAGTCTTAGAATTCAGTTATTTGACCATGTATGTTCTATAGTCTTAGAATTCAGTTATTTGACCATGTATGTTCTTTTTTTATATGAACTGTATGTTTTGGCAGCTTTCCCACTTCCAACCATCTCTATTCAAGTTATGTGCATGTTGCCACTAAGTATATGTGGTTTTTTAATGGGTTTATGCTTCTTTCAAATGCTTTAATGTTTTAATATCAATAGCAATATCATGCAATTCAAGTATATGCAGTTTTATATTTGGTTTGCCATTATTGTCCTTCATCTATCTAGAAAATGAGCCGCAAAAATTACTACGTCATCTTTAAGGGCAATCAGCCAGGGGTATATGACTCTTGGGCCGAGTGAAAACATTAAATATTTCAGAAACTTGGAGTTCAAGGGATACGGAACAAGGGAGGAAGCGAAAGCAACTTATAATCTTCACAATATGCCATAAAGATTATTACCCAACAACATTTCCATGGCTATGAGAGGGATCAATTTGGGCCAAGCACCAATGCAATAGTTAATCACGATAATTATTGCATGTGCAAAATCTTTGCTTTTATTATAGTGGTAATTGTTGTTTTTTTTTTTTTTTTTTAAGATTTAAGATGAGAACATATTAGACAACTTTGGAACCATTCCAATTATGCTATCTCAGTATTATAGGTTAGTGTTGAATAATATGTTTTTTTAAATGTTGGGATACAGATACATAAGTGGTGAATGCATTTCACTAAGTTGTGTTTAATCTATTATAGCTTATTGTTGAATGGTTGGTTTCTTACTGGTGGTATATAAGGTACATGAGTGGTGAATGTATTTCACTAAGTTGTGTTCATTCTATTGCATTTTCAAATTTGTATGTTTAAGCTATTACAGGTTATTATTAAATGGGCTGGTTTCTTACTGGTTGTATATGGATGCATGACTAGTGAATGTATATCATAAAGCTATGCTCACCCTATTGCATTTTCAATTTTGTATGTTTAAGTTATTACAATATATTGTTGAATGGGTTGGTTTTATATATGGTTGTATATAGATGCATGAATTGTGAATGTGTGGTTGTATGTTTTGCTCAAGCTATTACAAATTATTGTTGTTTGGTAAGGTGATTTTGTCAATCATTGAAAGTATCTCAACTATGATCAGGGTATATCATAGATGTTTCTTATTGGTTGTATAAGGTTCTTCTTATTGAGGAGTGTATTGTTGGTTGACATGCATCAGCTTAACACTAGTTGACCTACTATAGAAATGATCGAGGGTTTTATTATAACTACCAAAGATTACCATAACAATATGAGCCAGTGGAACCCTATAGAGGAAGCCCAATTCATCAATCTCTTTTTCAAAGAGGTCAAGAAAGGGGGGAGCTCAAGAAAGGTGCATGGAACCGGATGATAGAATACATGATAAGCAATTATGAGAACTTTTATGACTTGGTATGGATGAAGGGTAAGTTCAAGCGGTTTGTTTCCAATTACATGGAAGTAAAACAACTTATGTGACAACCAGGTTTTGGCTGGGATGAGGCTAGTCGAATGGTGACTGCCAAACCAGCCATATGGGCTCAGTGTACAACGATGAGTTGAAACACATTGTTGTCTATTTCTTTGTGGATTTAAAAGTTTCAATGCGATGTTCACACAAATTCAATACATACATGTATTCTATTTACAGTAGTTTAGTTTTACAAAAAAGTATAAAGGCAAGTATTTGCCTGTATACTTCAACGAATTGGAGAAGATATTTGGCACTAAACCAGTGGATGGTTCAGATTAAAGCCATGTTGAAGGGGAAAGAAATAGGTGTTGATGGCTTCGTAAAAGCTTCTCGGCATTTCAAGACTATCTTCCTAGGCATCCAATATTTGATTTCATTATAGTTCTAATTATTGTCTCCTTTTTTTTTTTAATGTTGGGAATAATACGAGAGAAGCACCAATGCATAAGTGGGAATGTATGTCACTAAGTTGTGTTAAACCTATAACAATAACGGGCTGGTTTCTTATTTGTTGCATATGGATGCATGAATTGTGAATGTGTGTTTGCATGTTTTGCTCAAGCTATTACAGGTTATTGTTGAATGAGATTTTTTTTTGAGATTGGAATATGGATGCATGAGTGGTGAATCTATATCACTAAGTTGTGTTCAAGCTGTTATATGTTATTATTGAATGGATTGGTTTTGTATATGGTTGTATATAGATGCATAAATTGTGAATGTGTGGTTGTATGTTTGACTCAAGCTATTACAAGTTATTATTGAATAAGATTTTTTTTAGAAGTTGGAATGTGAATGCATGACTGGTGAATGTAGGTCACTAAGCTGTGTGCAAGTTATTGGATGGCTTATTGTTTTGACGTAGCCAAGTAATTTCGTGGTGGTTAGCTCTTTTACTGTTATTTGGTGGTTAGTTCATATACTACTATTTAATAAATTATTAGGCTTATGTGAAAAATTGTCAAATTATTTGGCAAACAATAACAAAATCCAATAGAATACGGGCAAACAATAGCAAAATCCAATAGAATATAGGAAAACATATCCATAAGTGCCATGACATGCGAAAGAAATGAGTGTGTGTGTGTGTGTGTATGTGTGTGTGTGTGTGTGTGTGTGAGAGAGAGAGAGAGAGAGAGTTTCTCTGTGCTCTCTCTGCAAGTAAGTCGTGTGGTTAACCTCTGCGAGCAAATTTGCTATATATATATATATATCTCTCTCTCTCGGAGCAACAAACTTGGAGCAACCTTGAGCAAAACTGCTGCATTTTTCTCTCTTGGCGCAACCTCTCTCACCCTATTCGAAGTCAGCATCTGTCTCTTTTACCGCGTCCAAGTAAGAGCAATTTCTCTCTCTCTCTCTCTCTCTCTCTCTCTCTCTCTCTCTCTCTCTCTCTCTCTCTCTCTCTCTCTTTGTTAAAAACTTTGGGTTTTACCTATTTTTCTACCTCTTTGAGCCTCACTTCTCTGTGCTCTATCTATAAGCAAGCCGTGTGGATAACCTCTGCGAGCAAATTTGCTACCTCTCTCTCTCTCGAAGTAACAAACTTGGAGCAACCTTGAGCAAAAGTGTTGTATTTCTCTCTCTTTGAGCAACCTCTCTCACCCTATTAGAAGTCAGCATCTGTCTCTCTTACTGTGTTCAAGTAAGAGCAATCTCTCTCTCTCTCTCTCTCTCTCTCTCTCTCTCTCTATGTGTGTTAAAAAATTAGGATTTTACCTATTTTTTTATGACATAAATCTGCCCTAAAAATGTTAGCCCTTTCATTTTTTCTAATGCCAAATAAAAATAGGGTTTGGCAGCTAAAAGATTCATGCAACAGTAATCATTTTACTGGCCAAAGGGGTTGATTTGAGCAGGTAAGATTAGGTTGATTTGATTTGTTCTTTGTTACTCTAGTTTCCATAAAATCACCAAAGTTATAGGTTGATTTGGCTCGTTCTTGTTATTTTAGTTTACATAAAATCAATAATTATGAAAGGTTTCAGAAATATTGATCATGGAGTTATCACACAGTAGTTACCAATATTTATTTCATAAGGTCAATCGTTTTTTGTTTTGGGTTTGGGCTATATAATAATTGTTTTTTGTGTGTGGGTATCTCTATGCGGAATTTCGTTTCAGATTTTTGTATGATTCATCATTAGGAATCTCTTTCTTGAGTTTTTCGAGCTCTTTTTCTGAATCATGATATGGGTTCTCTCTCTCTCTCTCTCTCTCTCTCTCTCTCTCTCTACAAATTAGGAAATTTCTTTAGAGTTTAGGTTATATCTGATATGAACAACAGTGAATTATTTTGGCACTCTCTTATATGAATTTTGGTGCATTATTTTTATAATCAAGGTGAGCTACATACTGCTAAAATTTTCAGAGTATGATACATGATGCAGCTAAAATTAAACAAACTATGATACACGTTGCTTATATTGATTTCTCTCTCTCGCTCTCTCTCTCTCTCTCTCTCTCTCTCTAGAATGGTGATGATGTTATTATTAAAAAATCTTTTTGGAATGGTGTGATGATGACTTGAATTTCACATTTCATTAGAATTTTGTGACAAAAAAGAAAGAAATGATAGTTTATAGGCACGTGCTAGTAAAATGTTGGTAATGTATTTCCTATATTTCTTCCAGACATAGCCAAACAATAGCAATGTATTTCTCAGGTTGCATCTAAACAATCCATTTGCAGGTAATGTATTCCACAGTGATGTATTATGCCAGGTAATGTATTACACAGTGATGTATTACGTCTAGTATATTATGTCAGATAATGTATTACACAGTGATGTATTACGTCTAGTGGTTTAAAAATCGGCGAGTGGCAATAGACTCGCCCGAGTCGGCACAGGAATCAGTAACCACGTACCGATTACTTCGCAAAACTGGGAACTATCCGGTTCTAAACCGGGAACCGCCCGGTTCTAGATCAGAACCGGTTGTTCTGAACTATAAACCGCCTATAGACGTCACAAATCGGGGAGAACCGGTTACATGACATAGCTAACCGGTCACATGACATCACTTTTTATCGGTTCTCTCCGGTTCTCAATCACACATGGCAAGCCTCAAAACATCAATTTTTACCGGTTCTCAATCACACAAAGCAAGCCTCAAAACTTAATTACACGTGGCAGGCCTTCAACACCACAGCATCGCAGCCCCGTGTTTTCACGTGTGCATGTAACAAAGCATAACGAAATTATTTATATCACACACTGTCATACTCATTCTTGGATGTGGGATAATTCCCACAAGGTGTATTAAATTAAAATAGACATTGAATAATTATTATTAATATGTAAAGCTATTACACTTGCCACAGTGTGGCTTTATGGTTATTGCTTCTTTTTTGTTGAAGGACGCCTCAGGTTCGAACCCTAGCTCGAGCGCGCTACATTATTTTATTTTTGTTACATTATTTTATTTTTGTTGTAAGAAAAATAAAAAATAAGCAAAAAATAATGTTGTTAAAAAAAAATTTATTCCATTTGAAATTCTATCTTTCTATTATCAATCTTTCTTACTAAATTTATTCTAGAATCTAAAAAATTAAAATTTTAAAAAATTGAAGTGTTATTTCGAAAATATTGTTGTTAAAAAAAAAAAATTCCATTTGAAATTCTATCTTTCTATTAACAATCTTTTGTACTAAATTTATTCTAGAATCGAAAAAATTAAAATTTTGAAAATTGAAGTGCTATTTCGAAAATTTGTACACATTCAAATAATTTTTGTATTGATAACCAAAATTTTATTTTATTTATTAACTTTTGTATTATAAATCATGTAATGTACTATTTTTCTTACAACTGTCAATAATACATTTTAAATTAGATGATATTATAAAATATTTTAGATTTGTTATTGTTTGTATAATAAAATAATCATAAAATGTTAACCAACAATTTTAATTTCAGTATATTATTATAGTTAGTTAGGTGGTAACATTTATGGATTATAATTAGGTTATAATAATTTGGGTTTTTTAGCGAATTAGGGTTTTCTGTCAATTCGAGATTTTAATGACCATTTTTTCATCGATTTAGTCTACTATTTATTTTAGTCTATGTATGATTGATATATTTTATCACTGATAATTCTATGATTTTTCTTTTGTGTGATGTAAATTTAATGATTAACATAAGTTTATACAAGAAAAGAACATCTCAATATTCACAAATTGATGAAAAAATGAAAGTTAACAATGTAGTACCATCGTTTCTTATTGGATTTCTAAAAGACAATATTTATAATGAATTTTAATAATTTTTTTGAATTTTTTTAAAGCTTAATCGAACCAAGTCAGATGATTTCCGATCCGGATCGTCGATAAACCGATCTGGATGGGTTTTTGGAGTGCCCGATCTGGGGCACCGATCCGTTGTTTAAACCACTGATTACGTCAATAATATATTTTACATACAATATATTTCCAGATATCCAAACGACCCCTTAAGGTCTGAGTTAACTATATGCATAACACTAAAACAATCATTTATAGATAAGTTAAAACTTTATAAGTTGAAGGTCGAAAGCAAGGGTAATTTCGTAAAAACAAAAAAATGACTTTAAATAAAAAAGCCTCACTAGATTTTATTTGCAATATATAGGATATAAGACTTATTGGCCGTTTATTTTTTACTTTGGCTCCCCTTCTTTATGTAGGAGCATAAATCAACTATTTTGTCCCCCTTTTAAAAACAAAATATTAAGGCTTCATTTTTTCTCATCTTTTTTTCTTTTTTTTTTCAGGGCTTCTTCCTTCCCATTGTCTATCTGTCTAGAAACCTAATTTTTAAGCTCTTCTCTTTCTCACATTCTCCATAAAAACTTAACTCTTATTCATTCTTCTCACATTCTCTCTTTAAAAACCCAACATGTTCTTCTCCACCATCTTATTCTCTTTGTAGAAATCCAACCTAGTTCTTACCTCATGTAGTCTCCCTAGAATTCTCAGACTCGGTCGGTTCAACTCAAAACAATGTGGTTAGATCAGAATTGGGCATTGGGCGATTCCGGTTTTGATTGGTTTTTGTTATCGAGCAAGTTATAATAAAAAATAAGGAAAATTATAAAAAAAACTCCAAAACTACACTTTATATACAACTTACTTCCAACCTAACTTTTTCTCTCATTTTTTTTCCTCAAAATATACTTTTTATGTAAAAACTCCCTAATCACATAAAAAATAAAAAAATGCCTAAACTACCCTCCCTCAGTTTTACCTTACGCACGCCACTCTCCTCTATCCCACAGAAATAGGGGCTCCAGCACCTACTGCAGCAATTGAAAAAGGCGGTCTGACAGTTGCGGTCGTGCAGTTGCAAATGGTGGTCCGACAGTTGCGGTCTTGCAGTTGCAAATGGCGGTCCGACAGTTGCGGTCTTGCAGTTGCAAATGGCGGTCCGACAGTTGTGGTCTTGCAGTTGCAAATGGCGGTCCGACACTTGTGCGCTCTGCCAATATGATGGTGCGCTCCGGTAATGTGCTACTGGGTCCAAAAGTTAATATCAAATCTGTCCAAAATGATTTTTGTGTATGAGGAGGGCATTTCTGTTTAAAAAATAAATTTTTTCCCTTGAAGATGTATTTGTATAGAAAGTTTATTTTAGAGAAAAAAATGAGAGAAAAAGTTAGGTTGGGGTAAGTTTGTGGTCTTGAGGGTTTTTTTGTAATTTTCTCTAATAAATACAAACAAAAATTTATATTTTAATGTTTTTTATCATTTTGGCAAAGATTGGAAAGTGTTGTGAATAATTATTTTTTATATTTTCTTATTTTAAAAAAAAAAAACAAAAATACCTTTGGATATAAATAAATTTTTTAAAATTTATTTTTTTCCACTAATTTTCTAACTTCATTTATGTGTTTTGTTTTGTAGAAAGATGGGAAGGAGAACGGTGGTGTGTTTTTTATAGCAACTCTCGTCTGATTTTTGAGATAATTTTCAATGCGAGGAAGGAGCTACTCAATGTGTTGTTGGGTTTGTCTCTCTACCAAAAGGCCAATGGGTAGTTGGATTTAGCGTTTCGGATCTCCCTTTGTCAACACCTACTCTTTCCTTGCTTACCACGGCATCAGGTATGACCGACACGGTTTCTATCCGTCCTTATAGACATGAGTCACCTCGTTAAAAATATATTTTTGAGATGGTCTTTTGGATTTAAATTTTTAAGGACATGTAATTTTTAACATAGACATAAAAAATATTAATAAATTAATAAATTTTAAAAATTAAAAATAACAATTCTATTAAAAATATTTGATAAGTTATTTTCAATTGTTTTTAGATAGACTACATATTTTCATCTATCTTTAAAATTGATGTTTTATACTTTGGGACTGTATAATATAGAAATACGGTCCAGTATGCATGAAACAATTTTCTATAACCTGTGGCCGCGTTTTGGGTGTGCGTGTTCGGGTGGTCCAGCGCAATTTCTTTTTTCCGTAGGACAAGTTGCGAAAATATTTCCCCAAGAAACGGTTTCTTTGCGGCCATCCCGCATATTGTAGCAATGCAGGTTTGGCAATAAATATATTTTTTAAATATAATTTGACAGAGAATATATAATCGAGACTATGAATGAAAAAAATAAAAATAAATATAATAAAAATAATATTATATTAAAAAAACATTTGGACCTAGTTGTTTTTTTTAGGAGGACAGCCCATTTGCATTCATCCAAGACGGATACTTTCTGGAACCGCATATTGTAGAATTCCAGCCACAGCCCGCATGAAACACTTTTCCAAATTTAAATGCACAACGATACTGGGAATGCTGGCATGATCATGGCTAGACACGTGTCATGTAGGTCCTCCCACGCCTTGGGTATGGCGCGAAGCTATCCTAAAGCAGACGACTTTGCTCCCAGCTCGCAAAAGCATGCCCTTCATTCTCCCCAAGAGAGAGAAAGTCCTCTCTCTAGGCACAGTCAAGAGAGAGAAAGAGAAGGGAGAGAGAGAGATGGGTTCTGCTGCATGAGTGAGAATTGAGAGATTTGTAGAGAGATGGGGAAGGAGAACCAGAACTGTGGTGTGTTCTTTGTGGCAACTCTTTTCTTGTGGGCGGTGTCTCTGGTTTTTGAGATTGTTTTCAATGGAAGGAAGGAGCTGCTCAATGTGTTGTTGGGTTTCTCTCTCTACCAAATGGCCAACTGGGTAGTTGGTTTCAGTGTTTCCAAGGAACCCCTCTTTGTCAACACTTCAGTTTCCTTGCTTCACTCTTCTGTTACCTCTGCATCAGGTATGCCCTCATCACTTTTCCATTCCTTTTTTGAATTCTACCTAGTTTTCTCTCATTTAAAACTTCTTACAATTGTACATTAATCTCTCCACAAAACTTCAAAATCATAAGCAATGAAATGATGACTGCACAAAATTCTCATCTGACAAAGGCCATGGAGAGCAGATTCTCATCTCTCGCTGTGTATGCTATGTATTTCCAGTACATAATTGGTCATTGAAAATAGAGGACTTTGATAGTCCTGATTTGGCTATGGAGTCTGCTATTCCTGTATTACTTGAGAAAGGAGAAATTTTTTCGTATAGTTTTATTAGTCACAGAGGGCGTTTAGCCGTTCTGCTGGTCCAGGCGATAACAGAGACAGAATGGCCTTCAGTTATGACTCTACTCCATTCTGGAGCTAAGTTTCTGAGACCAATAAAAGCCCAAGCCTCTGCTTATATGAGTTGCAGCGGCACAGAGTAAGTAGTGCTCTACCTTGATCGTCTCTCGCTATTCCTCCAAGACTGCCATTTCACATATTTTTCCTTTTGAGCTCTCCTCAAAATTTAACTGACCCAGAAGGGGGCAGCAGCTGCCTACTAGACTTCCCATCTCCCTTCCCTTTCACAATTTCCAGCCATTTAATCTTAAAACTGTTCATTGTGTATCACCAAAATTCTACTTCCTTCTTCACCCATGCTGCCATCATGGCTTTAATTTGTTCTGTTGTTCTTTACTCTTCTGTCTTGTGATCATTGAAACACCTACCGCTGCACTTTAGGAATGGTAGAGTAAACCACTGCAGTGTTATGCTTAAACTGAGACTGAACTTACCTAATACAAGCCCAAACAAATCTAGTACAGAGGCCCATATGGAGCTTGTTGCCAAGCAATGTAAGAATAGATAGTTCACCAATTTAGGTCCCTGTTTGTGCATCGCCAAAACATTAGGAATAACCATAACTCCTCTGTTATTCAATATGATCACCTGGAAAACCAGCCATGAGAGGCACTATGTTTTGGATGGGAACATACCGCACTTGCTCACCACAAGGTTTGGTTCAGGACTTCATGTATGCATCTGATGCATCAATTTCACAGAAAACTCCCCCTCGATGTCTGTCACCACCCTAAGAATAGACTCCTTCTTTCTAGTGTTAAATAAGAACGTATTTCTTTTAAATGCAAAAAACAAATTCATTATGGGAAGGTTTAGAACACCAGTTCTGTGACTTAACATTGCTTCCACTTAGTCCTTCAGTGGCCTCCTAAGGCATGGAGACCAGGGGGACCTGGTAAGTACCTCTTTCAACAACATCATGCATGTTCGCATTTGGGTATGAAACATAGTTAAGGGAACCTTGTGGGTAGGGTTACGATCCCGCTCCAGAACCGCGATCCTACGTTTCCTACAAGGGATCTTGTGGGGACCCTTTTTTCGATTTTGGGATCTCGCTCCCAAAAAAGGGACCATGTTCCATCCGTCAGTGGAATCCAATTCCATTTCGAAATAGAACCCAACTCCCATCAACCATGGTCCAAGGTTTTGGTATATGAAAATATTGGGTTCCATGTTTAGAGGTTCTACTTTCATAAACGAATAATCCCAGGTTAGAGATTGCCATTGTCTGAAGTTCCCAGTAATTAGGAATCACAAGTTCGATGATGTTAAAATCCAGTCCCGTTTCGCATAGCACAAAGTTCCATTATTTTAGATTCTTAATTTGAACTAGACATAGTTTAGAGTGACCCATTGTTTTATTAAGTTCGATTGTGTAAGCCATCCCTCTTAGTTATGAGAACATATACTTCATTTAAAATCTTATATTTATGATGTCCTATTGTTTAGAGTCGTAAATCTGATTACAGATGTGAGATGAGACTGTATGCTTTCATTCCAAGCTTTAAAAAGTTTCTTTTACATAAGTCAAAGAGAGAGAGAGAGAGAGAGAGAGAGAGAGAGAGTAGTTCATCTTGTCCTCTTACCCCTTTGGAGAGCCAGCCTTTGAGAAACAATGGAAGCAGAGGAGACTGCATTCAAAGAAGATGACTCTTGAGTGGTAGGATTCTGGGTTGCCGAGGGCTCAGAGGGAATGGTGCATGCAAACTTGTGTCATGGGTTGAAGATGTATTGGTCATCAGAAAGACCGACCTATAGAGCTACATAATTAATCCATTGTTATTCACGCAAAAATAAATAAATCCATTGTTAAGGACAGGGGGCACCTGATAAGGGATCCCCGGTAAATGGCACTTGCGGACCTCAGGGCCAATCAGCTGAGGACCTTGATTCCATATTAGAACAGGAGGAACCCCGTTATATGACATACATAAACCTCGATTCTTTAACCAAGAGAACTTGTACTAACTCTACTTAGAACCTCATTTTTTTGTATATTGCAGCTTAGATTCTTGCTAGTCAAAACATCAAACCCATTTACATCAGATCTTGCTCCCATAAATATAAGGATCTCGTTCCTTGTGTTGTTTATTGTATGGATGCCGATCCTAACACCAGGGAGCTTCCACTATAGGGCGGTTCGGTGAATCCTAAACCGATCCCACTCCCGCCTCTAACAACTATGATATGAAACAATCACAAAGAATCTTGGGTGCTCCTTGATAGATTGTTGTCGCTAGCGGTCCAACCAAATGGATCACCCCAAACAGACATCGGAGTGAAAAGACATGCATCCGGGAAACAGTCTGCATCAAAGAGGTTTATATAAGCAATGAAAGTTGGGGTGTGGTCTCATAGGTGGTTAAGAGGAGCAGGGGACAAATCATTGGCTTGATCTATGTACTGAAATGGGGGAGATGATTATGCAGGATTTGCAACTGTTTCATGATGTGGTGGGTCGTCTTGTTGTTCAACCCCCATTTTCCTCTGATGGACCTATAGAAATAATGCAAGCAGGTCACAAAAGAGAGAAACATACAAAAGAGAATAAAATACAAAGAGTTAGATGAAAAGTAGGTTGGAATAGGTACAAGAGTCGATGAACTGGGTAGAAGAGGAGCCAAACATTATGATATCAGTTTGAAAACATGTTGCGTAGAATAGTCCCAAAAAACATTAGAATAATTTCTTACCACATGAAAATTAGCAGTGCCAACCTCTCTGTGTTTCACTGAGAGCCTAAGGAGTTAATTCCGCATATATCTGGGGTGCCATTGCTTGTGCAATTTGTTGAGTGAGCTACGGAGAAGCGTAAGAGGTAGGTGAAAAATCTATCTTACCCTAATACTAGAGAATTGGCCTGAATAGTAGATCTAGAGTATTTGACATGTTGTTCTTAAGCTTGCATGCAGAGAGCAACTCGAGGGAAGAAATATGCACCAACAATTAAGGAAAAATTGAATTTTTTGCTCTACATTGCCTAAAACCAAAAGGCATGAAAATGGTGATGAAGATATAAAATCAAGGCGATGGCTGATGGGACCATGGAAAGGCATAGTGCTAAGAGGAATGTTTATGACCAGAAAGAGACATTTTCTCTACATGGTGACAGTGTGCACACATAGCTATACCTACTTTTTAGGCTAGATTTTCCATTCGATAGTAATGAAGAATGCGTTCCTCTTGTTGTTATTTATGAGTTATACATGAAGTTCCTGAATTTATTGATTCCAGTCTCAAATAGCTTTATAAATATGTGTATATGATCATATGGTCTGAAACAGGTTCTTGGAGTTCCATTTGTGACTACAAACTGCATTTATCCTGTCATAATTCTGTCAAACTTAATTGAATGGCTTACCCATGTGCTTGCACACATCCTGCAGATATAGCATCCTTGTCATGCCAGTGGTTTCAATGTCTCAATCCCTTTCGAGATGACTTGAATTACTGTTTCAGATGGAGCTTGGTTTTACTTGATTGGGATAAGAACTTAGGTTGTCTAGATGAGAATGTCTTATATGTTTATGATCTCATCACCAGAGATCATCTTATGGGAAGAGATAGGAGGTATCCTACTTACTGGAATTATTTCAAATAAGTAGAGAGAATTTGATATTATTTGTTAGTATCCTAAAACAATCTAGTCAATGTTGTAATGTTTGAAGTTTGGAATTATTTCTGTGATATATTTCAAGTATTTGATTTACAAAGTACATAATTTTAGAATTTGGAAATGTATGGTATTGTAATAGAAGATCGGTTAGTTTAGATTTCACAAGTACAGAGAGAGAGATTGGGTTTGGTTTGCATATGGAAATGCTTTCATGTGTGAGGACTCATACATAAGGTTTAAATTTGTGAAGTTCAAACATGGGTCACACATGATCTGCGCAATTGTTTAATTAGGCTTTGTTGAGTCCTGAAGGCAATGTTGTCAGTTTTTCTAATCACATGTTGCACCTAAGAAAGGATGACAACTTCCAAAGTGATCGTAGTAATAATTTGAAAGGACTTGTTGATCCTTAGTGGCTATCAATTAATAAGTAAACCGATATTTTCTTAAACTTGATCATTTTGATGGAATTAATTTTGAAATGTGGTATATACCAGAATTTGTTCATGTTCAAATATTTTAAATTGGTGTATTGATTATCCTCCACTTGTAGACCATCACCGATGTGTACAAAAAAGAAGAGGAAAACAATAGGCAAAGTGGGAGGATGCTGATATCAAACACTAGGCAACTGACTGTAAAGAACTTACGGGATTCATTGTAAGTATTTGTAATAGAGGATGCAGGAAGTAAGAAATTTTTATGCAATCATTTGTTGGTTTTAGAATGACCAGCTACAAGCTCATTCTTGAGCATATTCATGGATTACTTGTTAAAATTAAAAGTCAAGGTCATTAATAATTATTAAAATAACTATTATCAAAAAGAAAATAGTTCAATAAAATCATTATTATGTTAATTAATTAATTACTATTAGTATTGAATAACTTTTATATTTTGTTAGATTATCATTTTTTTTTTTCTTAGCTATTGGTAAAGTAATTATTGTTAATAATTTGACTCGCAATAATTTGTTGTTTTTTTTTTGGGTAGTTGAGTGGGGATAGGGCCCCTAATCATGATACGAATGGAACTCAAGACGTCATGTTATGGCGACTCACTACCCTAACCACCTAGCCTTGAGCCCATTCCTAATAAGTATTTCATAAATTTTCTCTAGAATCATTGTGTCAACGATCAAGATAAACAAAAAAGCAACTAACTAAAACTTTCTTGCTTCCAGCATCCTCAGTTTCGTATTCTTTTCTTAACAAACTTTTGTAAGTGCTTTACAGTAGGCTTGCTGGAGAAGATATCAGACTATATATAGGTGGTGCATCGATAATATTTTCAAGATACATGTATTCATCATATTCCACATTGCATTCTTGTTCACCTCCTCTTTGTTAGACTCCTTGGTAACAGCAAGATATGTGGTGGACCCTGTGTACACCAATTCCGAAGATTCCAACAGGAATAGAGCTTTGCATTGCTACTTTTTATAATTAGTTACATCAAAGCAATCAATTTTAATATAATCATGGTTGATCTCTCGATTGCTAGCCATTGAAAACCAGGTATTCCTATTGACTATTGGTAATAGATTGTGCAAAGAATGAAATCAGCCAATATGTCCAATAATTACTATATTCATTTGAAATTTTTAGGCATGGTTTTCACTTTCTTTACGGCAATGGTTGTCCCTTGGGTGCATTGGTTTTAAGAAAACCCCTAATACTTCGGTATACAACAAAGCCCCATTGGACAATTGTATTACAGAATTTGCACATTCAAAATGTAGCAAAAATACCAAAGTATTGGCTCTAATATATCCACTAATAAATTGAAATAAAAAAAATATTTTATAAGAATGGTATTTTCCTTGGAAATACTTTCCACTTCAAATGCTAATTTTCTGAGGAACTAGTAAAAAACAGAGGACAAAGGACAAACTAGAAAGGTTTTCTAAGACATAAGGGTTTAAGGGTAATATGGTAAGCAATGAGAGGTTTAGATAAAGCTGATAGTCAGTCTGTAGTGTATATGTAAGAGTGCTCACTTCAAATTCCATCATACTCTTTTTGTCATACTTGTAAGTTGAATATGCAATGCATGGAGTTTCACATGAATGGGTACAACATATATTTAAAAATACGGTTTGTCACCTCAACTGGAACTATATTGTGTAAATAGAATTTGAAGTCCTCTTTTACTCTCTTTAATGGGCGAGATAACCACCCACCAATGTTAAATTTGAGAGTTGCTTGTGCTGTCCGGATCCAAACTTTTCTCTCATGCTTTGTAGCACCACATGTGTCTGCAGTTCACATGTGTGACACATTGGTGAACTCATATTTGTGTGACTGATATGTTTGAGCCCTTGAACGAGTAAGCATTTCAACGTTTATATATTTATATATGTGCAATGAACCCAACAGCTCTTTTTCTGAACTTAAAGATATTCTAATGTTGCCCATTTCTATTAGAAAATACCCAAAATGTCCATATCTTCAAACTTCATACATCGAAAAATTAATGTTTGTAATGTATGAGTCAAATAAATCCAAATTGGAAATGAATCAAGCTGTATAAATTGACTAGAACTTCTTGAGTTGAACATTGAAATATGTAGATGGGTGGTTTAGTTCTTCAATACGCATTTTTCTTGTTGTCCGCAGTTTCTTCGTGGAAGCCTGTTCTTCTAGCTATCCCGACACGACCCAATAATGGGTTTATTCATCTTTAATGTGCTCCTAATAGCCTTTGATTTTATGTCTTATTGTGAGCTTCAATTTGTCTCATCAAGTTCACTAAGTCTTGGTTTACATTTCTTGGATCCCCATAGGTATCTTGGAAAAGGAGAAACAACTTTTAGGTTAACAGTTCCAAACTAGAATTCGAACACATGCTATCTGTTCGTAAGCAGTCTTATTGTTTGGCTTCAATTACTTTGTGATTTCCATTCATGTCCATTGGCTGAATTCACTAAACTAAGAGTAGTTCCATCCCAATTGCTTTTGTATGGTTGTTTCATGAGCAGACCAAGCATTCTGAATTGGTATTTATTATCTTTCATTTAAGAGGATTATGTTGTGGTTAATCACCCAACATAGGCTCGTGGTCATGGATGTCTGCATAAAGGCATGGAGGAGAAGGGGTAAAAGTAATGGACATCCAAGAACTAGGTGGTGGAATTTAAAAAAATAAGAAAATAGACTTATTTAGGGATAAATTAGTTGAAGAAGAAAACTGAAATTCTGAACATGATGTCAATGTAATGTGGAATGAAATGGCTGAATGTATCAAGAAAGTGGCAAAAGAAGTTTTAGGAGAATCTAGAGGGAAAAGAAACTTCAATAAAGAAACTTGGTGGTGGAATGATAAGGTTCAAAAGGTCATTAGCAAAAAACGATCATGTTATAAAACTTGGCAATGTAATAGAAACGATAAAAACTTAGAAGAATATAAAAATGCTAAGAAAATGCTAAACAAATAGTAAGTAAAGCTAAACTTAAGGCATATGATTATCTATACAATAAACTGGGAACAAGAGAAGGTGAAAAAGATATTTTCAAATTAGCAAAAATAAGAGAGAAAAAGTGTAGGGATCTAAACCATATTAAATACATTAAGAGTGAGGATCAAAGGGTGTCAACGAAAGGTTGAGAGTCTATTTTAAAAAATTATTAAATGATGAAATCAATGGGAATATATAGTGGTATAAGGGACTACTGGTATAAGTGACGACAGAGGTCATAGATACATTTGTAGGATTAGGATGTCGAAAGTGAAAGAAGCTTTGAAAAGGATGGAGAGAGGAAAGGCTTTAGGACCTGATGATATCCCGATAGAGGTTTGGAAGTGCATGGGGAAAGTTGGCATTGACTGGCTGACAAACTGTTCAACAAAGTGTTGAAAACAAAGAAAATGCTAGACGAATGGAAGAAAAGTATTGTGGTACCTTTACATGAACAACAGAGACATGCAGAATTGTGCAAACTATCGATGGGTCAAGCGTATGAGCCATACTGTAAAGCTCTGAGAGAGAGTCATTGAGCAACGATTGAGGCATGAAACAAGTGTATCTCAAAATCAATTTGGTTTTATGCCGGGAAGGTCAACAACTGAGGCTATTTTCCTACTTAGGCAACTAATTGAGAAGTTTAGGGCGAAGGGAAAAGACCTCCACATGGTCTTTATTGATCTAGAAAAAGTTTATGATAGAGTAACTTGTGATTTGATTTGATGGGTGTTGGAAAAGAAAAGCGTCTCTAGACACTACATTGACTTGGTGAGAGATGTGTACAATGGAGTGCTAACTAGTGTACGAACAATTAGTGGAGAGACGAGTGAGTTTTTAGTCACAATAGGTCTACATCAAGGTCAGCATTGAGCATGTACCTCTTTGTCTTAGTTATGGACAACTTAATTAGACACCTACAAGATGCGGTACCGTGGTGCATGTTGTTCGCAGATGAGACCCGAAGCGACGTCAACAAAAGCTAGAACTTCGAAGGGATGCTCTAGAATCTAAAGGTTTTAAAATTAGTCGGACTAAGACAGAGTATATAAAATGCAAGTTTAGTAATAATAAGAGTAGAGACGAGGAAGTAATCAAGATTGACGGCCAGGAAGTATAAAAAAGACTACACTTTCGATATCTTGGATCGATAATCCAAAAAAATTGTGAGATCAAAGAAGATGTCGCACACAGAATTAGAGCTTGGTGGGCGAAGTAGAGAGGTGCAACTAGAATTTTATGTGATCACCGTATACCAATGAGGCTGAAAGGCAAGTTCTATAGGACAGCGGTGAGACCAGCTTTGCTCTATGGTACGAAATGTTGGGCAGACAAAAAACAATATACCCATAGATTGAGTGTAGTAGAGATGAGCATGTTGAGATAGATGAGTGGCAAGACAAAAATTGATAGAATTCGAAATGAATCTATTCGAGAGAATTTAAGCATGGCACCAATAGGCGATAAAATGATAGAGAGTAGATTTATGTGGGTTGGTCATGTGTGGCGCAAACCAAGTACAACGCCTGTTAGGAGATGCGAGTTAGTTCAAGTGGAAGGATTGAAAAGGCCAAGAGGTAGGCTCAAAAGTGCGTGGTTGAAAGTAGTTCGAAAATATAATGAAGATTTATGGCTTCACTAAGGATATGGCCTTTAATAGAGCAAAATGGAGAACCAAGATTCATGTAGTCGACCCCAATTAATTGGGAAAAGACTAAAATGATGATGATGATGACGATGTTGTGGTTAGTCAGTCTTGTTTGGAGAGACTTGTATTTAACTTATGATCATTGTAGGTCTTAGGTATGCAAAACCTCCCTCACTTGTTTATGCAAGTTTGAGGCATCAGAGAGATGTGACTTGTTCATAAGATCTTTTCTAATATCGATGGTAGTTTGGTGTCTGTTCATGCCCATAATAGTGTGATTGTGTCGGAGTGTGGCTTCTCTTCAATAAGCCATTTCCTTTAAAACTTGCAGGTTTGTTCATGAAGGAACTTTTAACTGCCGGAACAGATCAAACTCTTTGTTGCAATCGATGTTTGCTAATGTTCTTCTCTCAATTGGTTGTCATATTTATGCAAACAACTATTTTAATTTGCCTAATCAAAATTCACATAACTTTCTTGAGTAAGCTCTAGATGGCAAAGCGAAATGTTTATTTTATCTTCTGTTCTGTCTTTTATTTGGTAGAATGTTTTCTGATCATGTTAGCAAAACCAAAATCAATACACTTTTGTATCTGTTTACTGATCAACAGAATCATAAAATAAACCAGAAAGAAAATCTCCTTATTCATTAAAACAAAATGCGTGGAATCAATGTATTTGCCATCACATTTGTTTATTCATTCTGATAACATAACAACTTGAATTTTTGTGCATGGAATGACAGTTATGGCTGTTCTGGTCATCCAGTGGATGAAGGTGGGTCTCAGTGCAATGTTTGAGCATGAGCAGTTGTTTGGTGGAACATGGATAGGGGCATATACCGCATTGTGCTTCTCATGTGGCTACTTCGCATATGATCAACTGGACATGCTTCTGCACCATTTATATAGTGGATGGTTCCCTTCCATTCTAGTTCACCATTTGATTCTTCTGGTTTGCTTCACACTTGCTCTTTACCGGAATGTCACCATCAACTACCTGGTCCTCACTCTGGTGTGCGAGGTACCCAATTTGAGTTATTCATCTTCAATGCCTCTCTGTTTTGAATTTAGTTGGAAAATGCCTCAAGTTTATATATTTGGGTGAAGAACAAAGCACCCTCTCTGTCTTCATAATCAAGAAGACTTCAACCTTCTTGGGTTTTGAACAAATTTAAAATAGAGTTTGTTGCAGCTGCATTCCATCTTTCTACATGTGAGAAAAGTGCGTAGGATGGCCGGATTGAGAGATGGGAGAAGCATCATCGTGAGGGCCGAATGGACACTCAATTGGCTCACCTTCTTCTTGGCTAGGCTTGGGTGCCATCTCATAATCACTTATAAGCTCATCAAAGATGCACCGAAGTTTGGAAAGGGTGTGGAGTTCCCATTGGCCTTGTTCGGCATGGCAGCTATGAATTTGCTCAACCTCTTTCTAGGCCTTGATCTTTTCCGAGCATACAGTAGAGAGGAGAAAATTCAGCAAAAGCACCGGGAGTGAAAAAAAAAAAAAGTAAGGAGGTGCTTCTCCCCTGTTGCGATAAAGAGGTGCTTCTCCCCTGTTCCTTTATAGCAGCTTGATGTTACCTGGCTCTCTATTTGTTAAGAGTCTTAGAGAGAATGAGAAAATGGGCAACCACAAAATTGTTGGTTTTTCCATAGTTGATCGAAATGATGTAAACTCTTTTTGTGAGAGCTTTTCATCAACGACTGTGAGTTGTAAAATTTTAGGGGTTCAATGATGAAAAAGCATTGGGATTGTATTTTTTCATACTGACTTTTCCCTTTGAGAGATCCTTTTTTTCTTTTTCTTTTTTTGGCTTTTTCCTTTTTCTGAGGAAATAATAATAATGTTTTCTAGGGAAGATAAATAGTTGGGTTGGGGTTAACTGAAAGAAATGAAAAATAAAAAAAAGGGCGACCCGGGGGGGGGGGGGGGTGGAAGCGAGGAGGTTAAATGAGAGAAATGATAAAGAATAAAAAAAAGGTCCTACCGGGAGTCGAACCCAGGTCGCTGGATTCAAAGTCCAGAGTGCTAACCACTACACCATAGAACCGTTCGTTGACAAGGCCTTTTGACTTTTATTATTTATTTAATATCCAAGGTGGGGGTGCGCCCACGTGGTCATGAAGGATGCGTTCATTTGCAAAAGATACATGAAAGTGTGCACAAAAAATCATGAAAAATACATGGAGAACTTCTTTCCTACAAACCAAGAGTTCTAGGTTTCTTTCTCTTTAAGGGATAAAGAAGAACAGGTAGGGACGGTTTAGAGAGAGAGGGATGACTGGCTTCTTTGAGTTCTTCTTCCTATTTAGCTTTATAATTGGATAGGATCTGATTTACATTCATGTCTTAATTCTTTCTCTAATCAGAATAGGATGGATCTAGATTCCCTTCCCCAAATCTTATTTTCTAACTCAATAAAAAACTTATTTAAATTTACCTGCTCAAATCCTTATCCTAATATCAATAGGATTCATCCTACATTTTATTCAAAATAAGTATCAATCAAGGATTTCCAAAATCCTTATCCATTTACATAGCTCTCGTATTAATTCTAAACTCATGGGAGTAACTTCTACCTCTCTACCTATTACCAATCTAATTGGCGACTCCCAATTGCACGTGGAGTCAAGGGGAGGATAGCTTTTATAATCCACCAATGTCCATTTTCATTGTGATGGTGGACTATCCTGCTCCGAAGGAGACGTGCAAATGCAATGGTTCTTCTCAACTATCCATCACAAAGAATGAACTCCACCTTTAGATCGGATGGCCAGGAGAGGAGTGGCATATTATTTGGGCCTCAAGCTCCTCACCTTGTCCTCTCCCCCTTATCCTCTCGCCCAGGTATACGAAGAAATTACTCATATTTGCAGGGATATGGCGGCATACTTGACAAGAATCCAACACTGAGGCAGATATACTTGCTAAAGATGGAGCCCACCACCGCCACACTGGAATTTTTTGGACACTCAGTCTTGAGTAGTCTCTTGTATTTTTGTCTATAGCTCCTGGGCAACTTTTTTGGATATTTTTGGATAGGGGTGCTGACCCCGCCCAACACACCTTACCTAGTGGTATATAGAAAGCTTTCGCATATTTGTATACTAAAGGTGGTATGGTAGAGCTTTCGAATGATTAACACTTCCAAATCATGTGTATGCTCAGCAAATCTCATGTACGTTAACCCTTCCAAATCATGTGTATGCTCAGTACATGTTGCGTAAGTTACATAACTGCATTTTCATCTCATTTTATTCCAAAATTGTCTACTACAGGTCAGGATTCGAACTTGGGCGTGCTGCATCAAGATCTGATGTTATCATTGAATTGGATGGCTAAGAGAGTTCGGTATCTACACTTCCCATGAAGACGAGATCGTCAAATTTCAACAACTTTGAGATTGATATTCATGCTTTCCCATTACAATAGACCCAAGGATCAAGGAAACCAGCTGACCTGCTCCATCCAAAATGGAAACAAAATACGAGAAAGCCCCGCCACATCTTCTTAAGTGCAGTGGATCTGATGATATAAATAGAAGTCTTAATGCCAGCATAAAACCTTAATGCCATAGCATACGCATCTGTCACTACATCCCTTGACGGAGGAATCTGACATTTTCACTTACTTTAGGAATCATTCATTAACAGTTTCAAATCCCCTTAAGCTATTAATGCAGCACCCCACTGCATAAAGTACAACAGGAACGAAAAGACTAAATTTCTTCTTTCCTACCATTAAACATGGCCATGCCACGTTCAGTGCTTGCAAGATCACATAACACGCAAATCGTGTATCCGTATTGGGCCTTCAATGCAAACAAACCTTCCCAAACACAGCCCTATTCTTATTCTACTGTCATAAGACAACAAAAAGGACACAGCTGTCGCTTTTACTCTCAGATTTCATGTTTAAAATGTACACTTTATAATATGTTCAATTTAATGTTTAAGCATCTGAACCTCAACATAGGTTGGTAAAATCCACATCTCAAAACTTTTGATGGGCACATATAATTTGGTGTTGGGATTATTCTTCCTCCTTTTCCTTTGCAATATGTCAATTCCAAAATTAAGAATTTTGTAAAAACCCATGTCATGGCTACAAGGTGGCATCCAAAATAGCTGCCATCTTTGCGAAAAATGGTTCTTCATTTCATTTCTTTTTCTCTTTGTACTTTTGCTCCCTTCATGGGAATAAAACAATGTGTCTGCCAACATAATTTGGCATTAAGCACACACTACGATTTTTCATTTCGAGGGCCACTTCGGTTTCTAGAGAAAAGCCTTCCAAACCCATTTCGAGTTTTCTCTGATGAATCATTTGCTGAAGAAGATGAGGAAGATGAAGAAGGTGGAGACTCCCCATCGTTGATAATGGGTAGGTCTGAGCTGCCATTGTTGGACGGCAAGTTGGGGTCTACATCAGAGAACTCAGGCTTCCCAGCATCAAACATGAAGTCATCAACTGTTGCCAATGCTTTTAGCTGCCTCCCAAGTGAGGCTATCGTTTTTTGACACTCTGCGAGCTTCCCAGCCGCCACTGCAAGCTCCTTTTCCTGCATGGTTTCAAACCAAAAGAACAAACAAGGAAGAGAAAAAGACAAGAATATAGTGAGAAATAGAACTCGGATCTTATGGTTTGCTCTCACTAAATGCAACGCCATTTGTTAGGTAGTGCTGTATCACCCTAGAGAATTTGCGATCTTCGCATCAAATATAGTAAGATGATCAACCCACTGATGTCTTCTTTGACAATAATCTACAGAGATACAGCAGTTTTTCCTTTGTGCGAACGACAACTTCGTAACCGTCTTAACAATTGAAAGTCACCACTCTCTCCCTATAGTTTTTCATGTGGTACACTGGATTAGAACCCACAAACTCAAGGTTCACAAGTGCCTTCAAGGTTTACCATTTCTCTCTCTCTTGCTCTCTTTGTGTGTCTGCACGTGTGTGTGTGTGTGTGTGTGTGCAGACAACATGGACCACTTTAGGCATGATATATCCCACAAGGCCACAACAGAAGAAAAGAAACTTAAAAGATCAAAAAGAAAATATCTGACCTGTTTTATTTTCAAACTCCCATTGGAGCTTACAAGCGTCGAGAGTTCAGCATCTCGATTCCTCTTCTTCAGCTCCTCCTCAAGTTGCCTGCATTTCGCCTCAACCCCAGCTGAAAACACCCTTTCTTCCTCAAGCCTCAACTCCAATGAATCCACCCTCTCATACAACTCCCCTATCTCCTTGTTCAAAGCCTCCAGCCTCTCCTCAGCCTCTGATCTCCTCGCACCTGCCACCTCCAACTCGAGCTTGGCAGCCTGCCTCAACTCATTAGCTGAGCCCAATTGAGCTCGCAGGCTCGTTAACTCATTCTCTGCCTCCAAAAGCTGCATTCTCAAAACCTCAACCCTCTCTTCTGCTTCAGCCAAAGCCTTCTCTAATTCACTTTTCTCACTCTTAAGCCTTTCAACCTCCTCCTCTAAGCCTTTAACCCTCTCCGACAAGGAGTCAACTTCAGGCTTTGTAGGGCCAACTGAACCCATGAGTGGAGGACCTGAGGAATCATGGGCCCCACCGTGAGCGGCCGACATTGAAGCAAGCTTCTCCATCTCAAGGAAATCGTCCATAAGATCGAGATCTCTAGGCCCAACATTTGAGATATTAAGGCCCAACCCCAAGCCTGAGGTCCCCGAGCTCTTCTCCTTCCCAAACTGGTCGAGCTCGGCTATAAGGGCCGAGGCCCAAGAGCCCGATGCACTTGGCTCGCCATCATTGGACTCCGAGTAGCTATCGGCAATGGACTCAACACCAACCTTTGGGGACGAAACCGGTGGGGCCCACGAGGCCTTGTGGACCTGGGCCCGAAGTCTTCTACATTCAGCTTCTAGCCTTGCGACCTTCTTTATGCTCTCTAAATGTTGCTTGCTTGCCATTTCAGCTGCTTGGGTGCTTAAGTCTCGGTCTCTCTCAGCTTGATCAAGCTTGGCTTGAAGGCTAGGGTTAGCATTAGGGGATGGTTCAGTTCTTGATAGTTGTGACTTGAGATGAGCTATTTGAGCCTCTAGCTCAAATTTGGTGAGATCCAAGTCCCTGGTTTTCTTGATAACAGCTTCATGGATGGCTTGCTCCCTCTCTTCACGTGCTTGACGTAACTGCCTTACACACTCCTTGAGGGCGCCATCGAGATGGCTCACTCTCTCTTCGAGGGCTGAGTTTTGTAGGGTTGCTGCATCAAGTTGTTGTTTCAAGGTTGCAGCTTCATTTTCAGCCTTCTCCCAACCTTTTTTGCAGAAAAACAACATATAGAATTATCCTTGGGAATTGAAAACATAAATCATCAGCATATGGCAAAAAAAAAAAATTAAAAATCAAAAATCAAAAGTCTCTAAAATTGGTAAAAAATAATGTAAAAAATGCAGAGACAACAAATGCAACCCTTATTGAGGCACAATAAAATTCTTAATATCAAATAAAAAATTGTTTCTCACAAAAAGGAAAAGAAAAAAGTGAATTTTCATTATTTTATCTCCAATAACTCTAAGATCGTTCCTTTTTTCATCAGAAATTCATTAGATAATACATAGGGAAAGAATTCATTGGGTCACACAAGCAAAATTTTGGAAAATCGGTTTTTCTTGTACCAACTTCAAACAATCAATTAGCACTAGCTTTCTGTCTTTGCTGGAGTTCTTAGGAATGAAAGATGAACGGAAGAATAGGGGGTACCTGATACAGCCTCTTCTGCAACTTTGGCATGTTGATTGACCAAGTCCTCTTTAGCACTGATGTTCAAGAGAGCAGCTGATAACTTCTCACTTAAAGCCTTTACACTCTCATTGGTTTCATGCCCCTCATCCTTCGTCTGAGCATGAAAAGGCGAAGGACGCAATACCTCCTGCTTCTTTTTTTTTAATATTAATATTTTTCATTGATTACGAATTGTATATACAAGTATAATAATCATGTACAAAACCTAAACAAAAATGAGTCAGGACAGTAAAAATAATAACAAAAAGTCCTGACAATGAGCTCAGGCTACTCTTCAAAGGGGTAGGTACCAACACGACTCTCTTGATTCAATATGCCATTCAAAAATAATGATTTCCCACCCAAAAGGGCTATGATTAAAAAGATACAAGAAGCTCAGGGCATCTCACTTGAGTCATAGGCCAAATCCACATTCAAAACCAGTAATTAGATCTAATGGAGATACAAAGATTGGAAAGCACACATATAAGGCTGCAATTTTTTATTTCTAATCATCAAACATTGTAAGCCCCATGTCATATGTTAGATTAGTAACAATGGAACAATATCTTCAGGATGCCACTATTCCCAATGGACATGGGCATTCGCATACCAGCAAGAAGGATTGCAGTCATTTATATTTTCAAATTTTTTTAAAAAACAACCACTATGGGAATGCAGAATTAACCGGAACCTTGGACATAAATGAGGTTTGGATGTCATAGATACATTCATAGTATTTGGATATCTCAGGTAAAAGAAGCTTTGAAAAAGATGAAGAGAGGAACGGCTTTAGCAACAAATAGTATCCCAATAGAGGTCTGGAAGTGCAAGAGATATTGGCATATCCTGGCTGACCAAGTTATTCAACAAGACTTTGAGAACAAAGAAAATGTCAGAGAAATGGAGAAAGTATAGCGATACCTATTTAAAATAAAATAAAAGACATAGAATTGTACGAACTATAAGGCATCAAACATATGAGCCACACTATGAAGCTGTGGGAACGTGAAATGAGTGTATCAGAAAACCAATTCTATTTTATACCAAAGAGGTCAATGATTGCAGCTATTTTCTTATTTAGGCAATTGATTGAGAAGTTCAGAAAGAAGAAAAAAGGCATCCACATGGTCTTTATTGATTTAGATAAGCACATGGAAGGGTACTATGGACTTAACTTGGTCGATGTTGGAAAAGAAAAGTCTTTAAAGGATGTATAGATGAGAGATATGGAAGAGGAAGCGTTGACTAGTGTAACGACAACTAGTGGAGAGAGAAGTGAATTCTTAGTGACAGTCAAGGTTTCAAAAAACGCTAGGCAGCCTTGAGGTGGCCTACCTAGCACCCAGCGCCCAACGCCTAGGGGGGCACCCAAAACCTCGAGCGCCTGTAGTTTTTTCACTTTGGGGGCTTTAATATATTGAGGGTTTTTTCTTCTTCTTTTTTTACTTTGGGGGTTAAAAATAAACCCCATAACATTTTTATACAACCTTGGGGGTCAAAATGATGCCTTTTGCCCTTTTGAGTGGTTTAAGAAAACAAAAAAGGCCTTACGGCCCTGGCCGCCCGCCTAGGCATGCGGATTTTTGATCCAGGTCGCCAAGGCACCAGGCGGACTGTTTTTTAAAACATTGGTGACAGTAGGTCTACATCAGGTGTCCGTGTTGAGCTCATATCTCTTTGTTTTGATTATGGACAAGTTAACTAGGCATCTACAGGATGAGATACTATGGTGTACGTTGTCTCCATATGACAACTTTGATTAATAAGACCAGAGATGGTATCAACGCAAAGTTAGAAATTTGGAGGGATGCTCTGGAATGAAAGAGTTTTTAAATTAGCCGGACTAAGACAGAATATATGGAATGCAAATTTTAAGGCTATCACAAAGATAAATATAAAACTATATTTTAAGGCTATCACAAAGGCTTTCAATATTGAAAACACATTTCTTGACACTATTTGAAAGTAGGCTCTAATTTAATTGTCTAGAGCCTAATCTCTATACAAACTGCACCCTTAGTAATAATAGAAGTAGAAACGAGGAATTTTAGTTAATATTGATAGCCAAGAAGTACCTAATAGAGATTATTTTCAACATCTTGGGTCAATAATCCATGAGAATAGAGAGATTGAGGAAGATACCACACATAGAATTAGAGCTAGGTGAACGAAGTGGAGATGAGTTTCCAAAGTCTTATGTGATCGCTGTACACCAATGAAACTAAAGCGGAAGTTCTATAGACAGCTGTAAGACCAGCTATGCTTTATGAGTGGAATGTTGGGCGGTCAAGACAAAACAAATTCATAGAAGAAGTGTAGCGGAGATAAGGATCGTGAGATAGATGAGTGGTATGACAAGAAAAGAAAGAATTCAGAATGAATACATCAAAGGGAACTTAGGGGGGGCTCCAATAGACGAATAGAAAGTAGACTAAGGTAGCCTGGCCATGTGCAATATTAACCTAGAACAACACCATTTGGTTCAAGTACAAAGCTCTAAAAGGTCAAGGAAAAGGTCTAAAAGGATATGGATGAAAGTAGTGAGAAAAGATATGAGAGAACTTAGGGGGAGCTCCAATAAGCGATAGAAAGTAGACTAAGGTAGCCTAGCCATGTGCAATATTAACCTAGAACAACACCATTTGGTTCAAGTAGAAAGCTCTAGAAGGTCAAGGAGAACGTCCAAAAGGATATGGATGGAAGTAGTGAGAAGAGATATGGCTTAATTGAGGTATGACCCTCGATAGAGAGGAATAGCAGAATAATATTCGTGGAACCGACTCCAAATAGTTGGGATAAAGCTTAGATGATGATGATAATTCATCCAACATAATTTTTTATACAATAATCATGTTATAAATAACAATTAACAAATCAAGGAATCAACCATTTAAGCGATGTGAGATTAGGACAATCTAATTAAATCCATACATTAGAAAACGTTTGTCGCTTCTAGACATACACATATCAATGGAATGAAACGATTTATATAAAGAAAAGAGTAGCAGAAATGCTGATCCAGATCAATCTCCTGTAATGTCTCACTCGGGAAACAAGCCTTCACCTCCTACGAATTTGTTATTTTATAGCACTTGGAATCGAGTATCTATCATCCAATAACACAACATATGCAACTAGGCAGATCTACCAAAAAGCAATTTCCAGAAGGAAACCAACTATGAGAAATGGACACTAAGAGATATTTTCTTAGTAAGATTCCAATTTTTGAAAGCCAAGATCATTAAAATCCTTTACTATCATCCCTTCACTTTTAAACAAATCTTATTTTTATAATCACGATGTCACAATAAAACCATAACTTTCACCATTAGTTGGTGTAACACAAGTTTGGGTGTCATAGCTTACTACTTTTCTAAAAAGCTTCACCAAACAAACATTTTATTCAAGCCCTTCCTCGTAGGAAGCGATTAATGAAATTTGCTAAGGGAATGTCAAATACACAATCTCACATTAATCTCAAGTACATGACACTTGTGAATCTTATATTAAAACTTAAGAAACCTTGCCCCAATAGCAACTACACTTTACTCTCTTAGTCCTTTAAGTTCTATACATTGCCATGACTATAACAATCTCGTATCACATAAAAGTAAATTTAGAATTAATAGAATGCAAGCACTTATCTCAATGTGAGTTACCATTACATGTAATTCGATAACCTCATGTTAAACTATGCACAAAGACTGTACAAGGTGCATGTCCTGCAACAGATTAACTACAAGGTTGCAACATTAAGTGTTGCGTTTCAACATAAGCATCTACGAATCTAAGTACTAAATAGACCACTAATTCATCTAAAAAAAGGTAACATTTTGCAAAATGTATCATAGCATCAAATACTTATGATGTTGAATATATTGATGCGAACATTGAAGATAGGCGACATCTCTAAAATCCATCAACACAAGGATGGCTCATACACCTAAAGGCCTTCACAAGAAAACTTTGCTGATTTGCAAACAAAGAGAAAAGGGCAAACAGCTGATGCTGGTAAAGAATTAAAGACGCATATGCACATCGCATGTCTCCAAGCACAATGTCAGCAAATGCATTAAGAAGACTGCATTTTTTTACAATATCATGCTCTCTTTTTTATACAGTTCATCAGGGAATATGTACAGCATAATAATGTAAGATGCCCATATTCCTGAAGAATATTCCCCTTCACTATCATGGAAGATTGACGTTTACTCATATTCTTGCAACAAAATTTTAAAGGCTAGCAGCAATTAAACATTCTGGAATTGTGCACCAAATAACTGAAATATGTAATAAAGGTAATAGGCACTGCTGCTGCCGCACCTTTATGCAAAATAACTAGAGAAAATGTAGAAGCTACCACCACTTTCTTCAAATGTGGTTCTAGCTGTTTATCAAGTTGATCAAGGAACCATCCAGAAAAGATGGGGTCATGCAAGAAAGTGCTACTAAAGCTCTTTATAGGACAAACTGAGTCAAGATGGGGAATATTCAAATTTGGATGCCTACAGCAAAGAGGAGTCCCATATACATTGGTTTATGAAAGGGCTCCAACATTGTGGACAAGTTGTGTTTTCTAGTTAACAAGTTGTAAAGAAACCTGTTAGGGAATTACTGAAAACTTTCTAAGGATTCACACATGAAGGTGTGCAAAGGAAGTGAACACAATAACTTCTCCAAAAGGACATGCTAAGAGAATTTTTTTGGTACTTCTGATTTTTGTAGGTGCAGACAGATATCTTATCCATTGTTTTCCTCACGCAGAGTTCCTGCTGCAGAAAAAAAAACCCATATAATATATGCACATAATTTAAAATGAGGAACATATCCATGGACTCAAGCATGGAACAATGTGCCTTGCAAATTGCACCTCTAGAACTAATGGAACGAAAACTAGAACTAATGGAATTCAAATAATGGAATTCAAATAATGGACTCTATCACTTTTCATTTTCTTAAAAAGGAAACGAAAACTAGAACTAATGGAATTCAAATACTGGAAATTGCTGACAAACTATCAATGTAAGACCCCTTTGTGTATTTGAACATAAAAAGTGCAACACCAATCAGTATGTCATGAAGTGAATTTATAATACAAGTAGATCCCACTAAGAAATAGGTACAGCACAACAACCACCTATCATAGAACAATCAATATCTCTCGTAAAGCAACAACCTCTAAGCAAGGCTATGCATGCCACATTGTTAGCAACGTCTGAGAAACAAGCTATGCATAGCTATAGAAATTCATGTTATCACTTTTCTTCAGTGTTTAAAAAGCAGGAGTCAGCTTCAAACTCGGCCATGGGCCAGGCCGAGAAGGCTTAGGTTAGTCAGGCAGATTCCAGCTTAAAAAGCATTTAAAACATCTACAAAATGACTAATAACTAAAAATACTGATGTCAGGATATGGAAAAATCAGTAGAAAAAGTTGGGTATATTGATGAAAAAACTACATAACTTATTGATACTAAGTTCTTTTTATCTGCGAAAGTGCCATACATTCATTTAATGCTCAAAAATGAAGTACATAACAATGAGTTCCATACAAGCATCCAAATTTCAAAGTTACAAATATACAAGTCAAATTACACAATCAAGAGCCAATATGAATGAAGACGAAACAAGAGATCAACTAAAATACGAGAGGACTGCCGTATGAATTAACTTTTCAATGCTCGATTAAAAAAAATCCCCATGCTCAGATTTCACATGCTAATCTTTAAAAGCAATTATTGGCCGGTTCATATAAAATGGACATTATAGGAAACCACAACATTGGCCCTTCAATAAACCTTGGTCTGAAACAAATTGTCTACTCACTTGCTCCCTTACAATAACTCAAAAGAATCAATTAGATGACATGTATGGTACGCCACAGCACATGATTATAACAAACATATAAAGATTTTATACCGAACACAAAATGTGAGGTACAAACCATATACACAATGATAGAGGAACGTAATGCAATGCAATAGAAGGTAACTCTAGCTTAATATTATATCTCAATATGATGGTACAGAAAATTCCCAACATGCCATCTTGGGTCATTAGGAAAATGCATTAAAGTTTGTTGGCCTGCGTGCAGTGAACGTATTCAAGCTCCAGAATTTGCATCCTTTCACAAGCATCAAGAGAAGTTAAATGGAATGGTAACCTGAATCCCGTATATCTACAAAAAAAGGGAAACTAAGCCCTATATTTCCGTGCTTCAATTAGGTGATTGGGGCACAGTTTTTTTTTCAACTTTTAGATTTCTGTTAGTGGTTAGAAATATGGATCATTCAAACATCTTCCCATATGTTAGTCCAAAAAAAGCAATTGCGTATAGTGCTAAAGGTTATCAAAGAAAAAGACCCAAAACACCAGTACATAATGCACTCAGGATAATCTAAATCCAGATTCTGATAAAATGCTTCCTCTCACTACTCACCAAATACACAGGAAATGAAGTTTTTCATGTATTTCACAGGAAAAAATAATGAGAAAAATAAATAAAACAAAGACATACAGTAGCTGCAATAAGTAGAAATTTACAGGCCATTGCAGTAACTGGTTTACCTGCTCATCAGAAAATCTTTCAGAGTGAGAAGATAAGGAGCCCGAACTCTCGGTATCCGCAGGAGTTTTATCAGAAGACTTCCTCTTCCAAAGCCAGCTCCTTTTCTCCATATTTTATTCCAACCATTCAAAGCTTGCATCAATTATCACAGCTACTACATCTGTTCAAACCACAACCATTCTTCTATGGTCATCAAAAGACAAGCAACAAAAGCATGTGTTAACCACCAAAATCAAAAGCTCTGGATATCAGAGAAGAAGAAGCAAAAATTTATCAAAACCACATTTTCCATTTGGTAATGCCCTAAAAGAGTAACGAGCCAATTGCATTAACCTCATATGTATCAAAGAAAACAGGAAGCGATGGGAGGGGACCATGACGTGGGGAAACATTTCCCCAAAACCAATCGACATGAAGGAAAAAAAAATTACTTTTCCTTTAGAAAAACATCAGAAAAATGCAAATAAGGGGGACGCTTTTATCAACAATGACCTCAAAGTTTAAACAAACAAAAGTGCAGCAGCTGCAAAAACCCTCATTAAAACATGAAAAAGAGCCCCCACAATGCATTGAATCAAGACCCATTTTCCTCAAACAAAAATGCAAAATAATTTACAAGAGTACTTTTAACCCATTTTCCTCACAATAAAATGCACATTAATTTACAAAACTACATTTACAGCAACTTTTAGAGGGACCCATTACATCAAAACCCACCACTATCAATATCAAAAAACCCCAAAATCAAAAAATGGAACTGGAGGTATTGTTAGCTGATCTAAGTAAGAAATACCAATATTTAAAAGAAATAAAAAAAAAAAAAAAAACCAACCAAAGAGAAAAAGATAGAAGGAACAATGAAATGAGTGCTCTCTCTGTCTCACACCTGCTGGCGTTACAGCCCCATGTGACCCATGGGTTGAATGAGTCTCACTTTTTCAACTTCTCCTTCCTTTTTTCTGATTTCTCCTTTTATTTGCTGCCTCCATTTTCAAACATGGGCTCCCTTATTCCCGCCCTTGTATCAGATTATCTGCCATTTATTATCTGTAATTACATTTATTATTGCTTTAATATTATTGTTTGGGTACAATATCGCTTTACAATCATACCTACAGTCTTTTTCTACTGTTTTCTCTAAAAAAAACAGTTTATTTTTTTCTTTTGATCAGAGAGAATTCTTAGAGTGCACGCCTGGTTTGTTAATAATGAAAGGCCAACCAGAAAATGAAATTAGTGATTTTCTATTGAACTATTTTAAATTTGTTTGGGTCTTTTGTTTGTTTTTTTTTCTCTGTTGTTCTGGATTTTGTACATTTGCACACGGTTTTGGTGAGTAAGCCAATTCACTTATTACCATGCGGTCATCGTCTATAACGTCATCTCTACGATTGATATCCAAAAATGCTACATCCACAAAAGTTAATGGAGTGAAGAAAGAAGTTTAAAAAATTAATATTTGTGTTTTTTTAAAAAAATAACTTCAAATTTAGATCACTATCATAGTTGAGATTATCAAACCCTAAAATTTTGGATCTAAAAAATATATTTGAAACATGTTTTATAGGGAGACCGTACTAAAGGGTGAGGTTTGTATAAGGTATGAACCTTAAACAATCACTATAAGGTGCAACACTCAAATCTCATCAAAAAATGTATTTTCGGTATTAAAACTTTTATCATGGTCTAATAGTCACCCTGATAATGAAATTTAAAGCTCTGAAAATAGTATAAATCTAGTAGATTTATAAGCAGTAGAGAATTTTGAAAATGGATAGTCTCGATAATGTATTACAAAATGATGTATTTTTTGTACTAAAACCTCTTATCATGGCCTAAGCGTTTATTTTAAACTCTTATAATCAAATTGAAAGCCCCAAAAATGTTGTAAATACATTCAAAAATCTTGAAAATAAGTGGTCTAAATAATGTATTACAAGATACATTTTTTAAGACTTAAAATTTATTGTTTTATCTTATTCATATATCGAGATCAAGATGATGAATCGGATAATTTTCTACTGACGATAAATACTTTTTACAAAGAGTTTTTTAAGGAGCACCTTACCTCTACAGTATAAGGTCGACACGTTATATAAACTTTATCCCCGTACAAAAATACAGTGTGTGTCTGACTCGACTCACGGAACACTTTTTCTTTATAATTTCAGTGCAAAGGACTGGTAATGTGGGGTGTGCAGCGTTCGAACCCGAAACCCAAGGGTCTGAATTTCAACTTTAAATAGTCTTACGGTTTTTACTCTTTTGTAGGTTGGTCCCCACCTAGATAAGTGACGAATAATATCCCTATCTTTTATGACAATGACCATACCTATCCCGTATCTTTTTGCCAGTGTATTTCTCGCCCCTGCTTTTATTTTTTTAGTGGAAATATGCCATGAGACCATTTGTCTTTTCCACAATGAGGTGGCACTCTTCTATTGGCCTTTAGCTAGACGTCTGAAAATTCGAAAATGACATTTTGAATTTGGTGATACATCGGAAATTCCCATATTTTACCTTTGAAAAAAGTTTATATATAAGGTTGCAATTTTACATGTAGAATTAAAGATGCACTTTATAAATATATCAAAAATTATTATTTTAATATTGAAAAATCCTCTAATTGATCGTCTCATATGTATGAATATGAAAGAAAAAAAAGATTTTGAGTCTCCAAAATAGTGTATCCTACAATTCATATGTTTATAGCTCTTTTTTATTTTAACCAATTTTTTAGTTTAAAATTTTATAATTAGATATGAAAATAGATTTTGAGATAATCTGAAAAATGCTTTTGCCAAAATTGCATATTATGATAAAATTTGAAGATGCGCCTTAATTGGATTGTTCAAGACTGCAACCTCATAGAAACCACACCCAACATAACATTCTTGTCCCAAAACGCTTTCATGTATATATTCTCTTTTTGTTAACATATATATTAGGAAGAAAGTTATTTCATACGGCGGGGACTGCATTTCTATATTTATGGTCCTCAAGATATAAAGTATTCATCTTAAAGATGGATACAAATAGGTGGTCCATCTAAAAACAATTGAAACTAATGGTTCAAATGCTTTTTTAATAGAATTATAATTTTAAAATTTTAAAATTTATTTGTTTTTTTATATTTATGATCTCTCCATGTCAGAGATTACATATCCTTACCAAAAATCTATGTCAAAAATAGATTTTTAAAAGGTGACTCATTGCTACATGGGCTCATGGAAACCGTGTCCCTACTATAAAGCAAGCAGCTATGTCAATCGATGCATTTAGTCAAATGTGATCTTCTTCAAAAATTGATATTAGGAAAGGATTTCAGATGTATAAAATTATCGCGATCATGAATCTTAAAAAGATATAGTCTAAAATTTGAAAAATAAAATATTTACAAGTTTGTTACTGAACCGTTCATTTTAAATATTTACATACAATGAGATATAAGCATTTTTTGAGTGACAAAATTGAAGGTCTAAAATATAAAGGCACTTAAGACTTATTAACTTACATCCATCTATACGAGGATTATTGGAAGGGAAAATTTTATATAAGATGTCAACTTTATAATATAGAAATAAGGTGCACATATGAAATCTATCCAAAAAGTTTGTTTCAACATAAAAAAATAAAACATAAAACATAAAACAAAAAAATTAAAATAATATATATATATATATTTGAACATATCGACTCCCGAAATGTGTGGATATAAAAAAAAAGAAAACAAGATTTTAAATTCTAAAAGTAGTGTATATCAGAGCACATTATATCGATAGTCTATTTTCAAAATTTCTAAGCATTTATAGATTTGCTTTATTTTTAGAGTTTTAAATTTTATAATCATGGATTAAATAGATTTCAGGTGTAATAAGGATTTGCGGTACCAAAACTACATCATTACTCATACTTAGAGGTGTGCCTTACTTTGATTGTTTAAGGTTAACGCCGTGTACAAACTTCACCAAAGGAAAGGGGGCAATGTGATCTCATTTGAACTTCACTATGATGTAAATACCAATGTTGTCGGATTTGTTTCAGAGTCTTTTTCAATTTGATGAGAAAAATGATGCAATTCAGTGCTTCGGCCAATTCGGAAGAAGATTTCAGATTTTTTTCAACAATTAATATAAATAAATTAGATATTTATAAAAAAATATATATAAAATAATATATATATATATATATATATATATATATATATATATATATATATATATACTTTTATATCAGTATTTCTTTTCTAGCCAAAACAGCTCGAAGCTTCGACCGAGGCATACCTGAATCTAAACAAAGCAGTAGGACCAGGCTTCTCTTCACCTCAATTTATATCTAAAATCTTAAGGTTTGATAGCAATGGTAAATAATGTATGAAGCTTTCACGATCGTAATGAAAGACTCGCAAATCAATCGTACAATACTCCTAATTCAAGAAGAGCAGGGAACTTGTCATTCTAAAATGACAAGGCAAGTTTATTCATTTCCACATTAGACGAGGGTATAAATGGCATTCGGCATTAATTTTTTGCTTTTTTGCTTCTTTTTTTTGTTTTTTTTTGTTTTTTTGGTGGGTTTTTATGAGTTTTAGGATTCACATGCAGATATGCAGCCCCTCTTTTTTATTAATTTTTAGATTGAATTTGGACCTGATTTTTTACATATTTATAGTCTCCAATATGTAGATCATTAAAATTTAAAAAATAAAAATATAATTTTTGAAGAACCGTTAGATTTTTCTTTTTTTTAGGAGGGACCACAACCATAACTTTACATCCATCTTAAAAAAATAGATATTTATACTTCAAGGGACACAAATGTAGAAATGCGTCCTCCGACTCATAAACTACTTTTCTTTCCTTTTTCAACCTTTGATTAATAATATCTCAATGGTTTTCGTTGTACAAGGGTTTTTGAAATTTGGAGCCATTCATCATTGTTTTCTATCAACCACTTTGCTTTAGTCACTTGTGGCAATACTCTTGAAAGGGACCTCCATTTTTAAATAGTCAGACTAGTAATTGTAAAATTCAACATAGTCAAACTAGTAATTGTAAAATTCAAGAATTATGCTTCAAAGTTGCAATAATAAGCAATGTTTTCAAGAACATAGATATGTAGGCAGGTAGCTTGTCTGTATCCCATGCACTTTTAATGATGTGTGGTTCATACAGCTGGTTAAAGTTAACCACATGGATTTAATGAATGGTTTTTTTTTTTTTTTGAGTCAATGGGGAGAGAGTCCTTACCCTTAGTAGGAATTGAGCTTAAGACATAGCGTTGCAAATCGTCAGGCGCTAACTAACTAAGCCCAGGCTCTTTTCTTATGATAAATGTAGTTTACAAACAACATACTACACATCAACTCAACAATATGGTTGAGATGAACACTTAGAAGAGGATGGTTCACATCAATTGCCCAATTTCAACAACGGGTGGTTGAGATAAGATGTACTTTATTGTTAATAAACTATAATATGGTGATTTATTGTAGGTACGATCTTTGATAGAGCAAAATAGTAAAACAAGATTCATGTAGCCGATCTCAAATTGTTGAAATAAAGTTGAAATGATGATATGGTATGATAAAAAGTAAGTATTTGGTTTTCAAATTTAGGACATGCTTGATAATGAGGAAGCTCAAGCATCTAGACCATTCCTTGCATTGTAGCTCATGTTTGATGACAGGAATAAGCTATTAAGATCATGGACAAGAATATCTCCATCCCTAGAAATAAGGGATGCAAGAAACTCAAGGGGGGAAGTGAACTTTGCAGGTTCCATCAGTTTGGGCTTTGGTGTACTCTCAAAAGTTACCGAACCCGGTTCCTCAACAAATGACCACCCCTAGTGTCACATAACCACGTAGTCCGTCGGATGACCTACCTTCCCAAACACAGGTCATCAAAAAGGTATTTCCCATCACCAGGTTTCTAAAACCTAAGTTCCGAAGAACAACAATTTCTGAGTTTCGTAAAGGCAAAGGTTTCTATACTTCCCTTACAGCATAGAAGATATATACTTCCCAACCTCATCTAACTGTTCAATTTAGATCAATTGAGCTACTGACTGTTTGATCTAAATCTGACGCTTTATAATACTTTAATTTTAGTTTTTTTAAAAAAAGTGTATGAAAATGAAATTTGGTACATGACATCTTCTCAGTGGGGCACATCTAAATAACATATTAAAAAGAGTTTTTCGATAAAAATGTAATAACTAAAATATACCTTGAAACTCTTAAGGGTATTTTGGTCATTTTATTTTATTGAGAATACGTTCTCTATTTTCCAAACGTGCGAGTTTAAAAGAGGAGTGGATGCTAAAATTTGGTGTCAAAATAAGTTGTATAAAAAAATTAAAAATTAAAATAGTGTAGAGACATGACATTGTCATTGGAGCTATCTCAAATTGGTATCAAAATAAGTTGTATAAAAAAGTAAAAAATAAAATAGTGTAGAGACATGATATTGTGATTGGGGCCATATCAGCCGTCCATTCAGAATTGACAGTTGGACAAGGGGAAGTATATAAGTTTTATGCAGTAGAAAAAAACATAGAAAGCTTGGCCTTCTATCAATTTTCCATATCCACACTGTCCTAGTACCACCCTTTCCTTTTCTTAGTCTCAAATAAATTTTATTTTTCTTTCTCTTGCAAGGCTTAATGAAGCAATGGGCTTGCTTTCACAAAGATTCTCTATACAAAATGAATGAAGCCGCAATTCATGAGGTCCACTGCAGCATTCTTCAAAATAAAAAGGGAACTTCACCTTACTTTTGCATTTTATGTTCAGCATGGATTTATTATTTTTCCAAGTAGTGGGTCGAAAGGCACCTAACTAGCTTTTATTGAAATTTAGTTTCCATCATCAATATCCAAGTCCGTCCTTTCCAAATTCCTACCATCATATGCATTGTCATTATCTAAATGTCCTTATCAAACCTTAATTATTGAAACATGCCACAATTACTCAATGAATGTTACATAGGATTTTAACCATCACCAAGCCAACTCAGAATCCGTTCAAATGGATGGACAAGTAATTTTAGTTTGAAAAACCCCTAAATTTCCTTGATTTTTTAGATTTTGAAATTTTTTATTTTTCATTGCATCATATGATAATCAAACTTGGGAATTGCCCAAGTTGGACCGGTTGACCCTTGGCTATTTACTATCCAATTTCTTATTTTCCAAACCCCGAAAAAAAAAAGTTCACCTAGACAAAAAAAAACATCATCTAGACACCCATGGCCATGTTGTTTCCTTTTTAAAATCTTGCCAGATTTGAGTCGTACATTACGAAATTGGTACTGTATTTTGTCGAACATAGAATTGGAACTTACTAACCTCATGCAAACATTGAAATTTGCCCATCTTAAACTTGGTGAAAATATTTCTATGGCATTGTTCCCATCAAAGATTCTCTAAATTTGTTTACTCGTATTGATAAAAATAGTTGCACATGACACACATGCAAGATGGACGGTGGGATGGATTGAGGATACACACATATTGATGTGCATGCAATGCTTCATCTCAACCATCCATTATCCTAAAAGCAATGGTGGATATGCAATCATTATGTTCCACTGCACAGACTGTGTATGCACTATGCATGCTCCATGTACAAAAGTCACAATCCTCACTATCTATATGTTACATTGTTAAGTTCAAGTAAATGGGTGGACACGTGTTGCAAAAATAAAAAAGCACCCTGCGTATAAAGATAAAATAAAAATAGAGTGTTTAAGATATCTTTCTAATTAAATAAATCAAATTCATTTATTTAAGACTTAAAAATATGACATATATATAAGATAATTTTCAAGATTTAGAGAGATAACATGGAAGAGGGAGAAAATTTGGAAAGTTTGAATATGAGAAAGATACTACAGGAGATAGATATCATTCACGATCCCCCGTCCTATGCCAAAAATAAAAATAAATTTGGCAAACACAAATTTTAGAGCACCTCCTAAAATTTGTGCATGCCAATTTTGTAAAGAGCTATACCTCCTAAAGTTTGTGCATGCCAATTTTGTAAAGAGCTATATTTTTAATTATAATTTGAAATAGTTATAATTATTTTAATATAAATTATAATATACTTATTATAAATATTTTATGAGTAATGATCCTATGAGACCTTCTCACACATGAGACCTTCTCACACCCATGTGTGCAAGACCTCAAATGATCACCATTAAATTTGTCACAGATCTCTGGAAAAATCAAGTCACACACCCATATCATAATTTTTCTAGAGATCTGTGCCAAATTTAATGGTGATCATTTGGGGTCCTACACACATGGGTGTGGGAGAGTCTCATAAGATCATTACTCATATTTTATTTTAATTTATACTATAATAATATTAACGTATAATTCATCATCCAAGCCTTATCTTAATTATTTGGGGTTGCTTATATGAATCTTGTTTTACCATTTTTCCTTATTAAAAGTCATACCCTCAATAAGACCAAAAGTCATCATATATTTTTTCACTACTTTTATCATTATCCTTTTGGGCATTCCACATGCCCTTTTAGAGCTTTCCACTAGAAGCAAATCACACTTCCTAAATGATACTGTATTAGGTCTACTATGCATATAACTAGTTCACCTAAGTCTATTTTTCCTCATCTTATCGCCTGTTTAAACCACACCTAGGTTCCCACGTATTTATTTTTTTTGAATTCTATCCTTTTATGCGTTCTCACTCACCCATCTCAGCATCATCATCTCAACTATGCTCATCTTATAAATATGTTGTTTTTTGACTGCCCAACTTTCCGTCTCATAAAGCATGACCAGTCTTACAGCCGTCTTATAGAACTTTCCTTCCAGTCTCAATAGTTTGGAGCGATCACATAAAACTCCATATGCACATCCCATCTTTAATTTAATGTTGAACATCTTCCTCAATCTCTTTATTATCCTAGATTATTGATCTAAGATATCAACAATATTATCTTTTAGATATTTCTGGATTATCAATCTTAACCACTTATTCGTTTTTAGTCCTATTATTACTGAACTTGCATTTTATATATTTTATCTTAGTTTGGCTAATTTTAGTACCTTTAGATTCTAAAGCATCCTTCCAACGCTCTAACTTTATATTGATGCCGCCTCTAGTGTCATCGATCGAAACTATATTATCCACAAATAAGATACAGCATGGTATCTCATCTTATAGGCACCTGATTAATTCGTCAATGCATAATCAAAACAAAGAGACAAGGGCTCAACGTTGACCCTCGATATAGGCCTATTGTCACTAAAAACTCACTTGTTTCTCCGCTAGTTATCCACACACTAGTTGACACTCCCTCGTATATATCGTTTAATATGTCAATATAGCCTCCAGTGACTCCTTTCTTTTCCAATACCCATCTTATTAGCTCTCTATATATTTTATTATATTCTTTCTCTAAATCAATAAAGACTATATGGAAGTCTTTTTCCTTTTCCCTAAAGTTCTCAATCATATGTCTTCATAGGCAAATAGATTCGACAGCCATCCTGACATAAAACCAAAGTGACGTTCTACTACACTTGTTTCATGCCTTAGTCGTTACTTGACCACTATCTTGCAACTTTATAGTGTAGCTCGTAAATTTAATCCCTCCAAAGTTCGTAAAATTTTATATGTCTCATTTGTTCTTTTCTCCATTTATCTGACATTCTCTTAGTTCTCAACACTCTGTAAGTGAGCATATGCTAATCTCTCACATGCACTTGTAAACCTCTATCAGGATTCTATTTGGTCCTAAAGCTTTTCCTATCTTCATTTTTCTCAAAACGTCCTTCACTTTAAATATCGTAATCCTGTGAATGTAACTATGACCTCTGCTCTCATTTATGTCAAATGTTCATCTTAACATTATGTTCCCATGGTGATAATTATTTAATAATTTTTTAAAATAAATTCTCCGCCTTTCATTGATGTCGTTATCTTTCACCAGGATCATTTGATCATCACTCTTAATGCATCAAATGTGATTTAGATCCCTACACTTTCTCTATCACATTTTAAATATCTTTAATATATAAAAACAATATTTAAAGTACTTTTACTAGTTCAATCTAATCCTATATCATACAAATTATTATATCATGTACTATTATCATAATATTTGTGTAATATAGTATAATATTTGCATATTAAGTTACTTTATATTAGCAATATCTTCAAATTCAAAATTTTGTGATATTATTTATGTCTTACTTTTTTAAAAAAATGAACTATTATTCAATTTTTCGTTTATATCAATTTAATTTTCTATGATTTATTACATTTTGGCTTCACACAGTATTCTAGTTGATGAGATTGACTAAAGTTTCATGCAATGTACGAACTCCTTACTAGTTTAATTAATGTTCAGATGGCGTACACACGTGTTACATTGAATCCACCAGCCCAAAGCCTGTCACCTAATCTTTTGCGGATTTATCATTTGGACGACCACAATACTGAATCTACAAAAAAGAGAAACAAAAAAGAAGAAAGAGAGAAAAAATAACTATCATTAAATAGTGGTTTTTTTTTTTTAACCATTTAGGATAAGTCTATTTTGTACTTTATTTTTTTAAGTAATTTGTTTTATTTCATCAAAATATAGTAGATAACCAATTATGTTAGAGCTCCAAACTCATGTACCTGAGGTGGAAGATGTTTTTGAGTGATTTGGGTGGTGTTCGACATATCCGATTTGACTTGAATGGGTATTTCAAATTTTCTTTTTATTATCTTTCTTGGTTGTAGAGATTTGACAGGTAAAATTGAAAGTTTATTTCTTAGGTGAAGGGTTAGGATTTTTGGGTTTATCAATGGTTTATAAATGTGATTTCACGCTTTTCTATTATTAAAAAAATAGGAATCTTACCCCTGACTGGAACATATTTGTGGTATTCCTGCTTGATCTATATTTTCTCAAATTTACAGTGGGGAACCTTTTTGGTTTCTCGTTTCTTTTTTTTGTTTATTTTGTTATCGTTTTGCCACCGGTGCTATCTTAGTAACATCGAGCTGTTTTTTTTTTCTTCTTTTTTTCTTTTTTTTTAAAAAAAATTAGATGATCTCTAGACTAATATCAAATAGCTCCATACTTGATATTAACAACTTCAAACCGCTATGTACTTAAAAATCTTTTTACAAGTATGGAGAGGTTGATGTTGCTAATATCAAACTGCTCCAATTTGAAGTTGCTTGTTAATATTGAACTGCTCTAGACCTGATTAAAAAAAAAAATTAAGTATGGAGAGATTCCATATTAACAACATAAAACCAAATAATATCTACCCAAAACACCATCAAACAACTTATTACTTTTGTTTTTGTTTAATGTGGTTGCAATATTAATCCAGAGAGAAAGAGAGAGGGGTTTTCATATTATCTTTCTCAATTGATTGTGAAAACACCAAGATTGGTCGAAATTTGGGAAATTCCCATATCATGGTGGAGAGAGAGAGAAAGGGAGAGAAGTAACAAGCATTTCAATGTTGCTAATATCGATTTTAGACGCATGGAGTGATTAGCAGTTGCTAATATCGAACCATTCTATACTTAAGAAAAACAATTGAAGTATAGAGCAGTTTCATGTTTGCAATATGGAGCTGCCTAGAAGCAATTAAAATTTTTAAAAATAAAAATAAATAAATAAATAAATAAAAATAAAAATTGGAGAAAATATAGCGTAAGGAGCAGTACAACGAATATTTTCCAATCCGTCTATAAATTTCCTTAAAAATGGAAGGAAAAAACAGAAGATTCTACTACATACTATTGCTTAAAAGAGGGTGGAGAACAAAAAGAAAAGATAAAAGTTTTAACAATGTAAAGTTTTAAGAAGGATGATATTATCCATTTTTGGCACCTACCGGTCTTTTTCAAATTGAGTAGTAGAAGCCAAGTCTTGTCTATTTTTCAAGTTTCGAAGTTGATGACGCAGACTTCAATCATTCTGGCTTCCCTCTGTGTTTCTTCTCTATGAATTCCAAACTAACCCTTCTTCCACAATCGACTCGATTGCAATTATTAGGGGTGAGAAAGGTCGGACTGGGTCGGATCCGATCAGATCTAGATCCAAATAGTATATATTATATCTTAATTTAGGTTATATATATTATTTTTTAAAAAATATGTATATATATATATATATATTTATTTATATAAAAAAAATGAAATGCTATTATAAAAAAACTTCATATCTGGATTTGAGTCGAATCTAGGTTGAATCCATCTGCACGCGGATCCAATCCAAATTTTAATTCAAATCTGACTTGTGGATCCGGATCTAAATTTAAATCCAAATTTTGGGTATTAGGGTCTAAAATCTGAGTTTACCCCTAATTCCAAACCGAAAATAAATAATTTTAATATCCATCTATCCATGTGAGGAGATGCCCTCTGAGGAGCAATATGTTTATATAAGGTTGCAACTAGTTGTTAAAGCAAAAGTTGCAGCAATTTATGCTCTCTATTTTATTTGTATGGTAGAGATTTGACAATATCTTAAAAGGCGCGTCGCTTTTTAACATTGTTTCAAAAGATGTATCAAATTTATGTCATTCAACTAAAATGAATGGTGTAGAATATTACAATTTTATTTCTATAAGTAAAGTTGTAATATCATATAAACCGCACCTTTTATTAAAATATACCAAACAATTCAACAATTTAACATTTTACACTTCTTCAACTGTTCCAACCCATAATTATGTGCATTTTGGTGCGTATTTTGAAATTAAAGTAAAAAATACGGTTAAAATGTTAAATGGTTCCGCTAAGGTATATCTTCAACTGTTCCACCCATAATTATGTGCATTTTGGTGCGTATTTTGAAATTAAAGTAAAAAATACGGTTAAAATGTTAAATGGTTCCTCTAAGGTATATCTTCAACTGTTCCAACCAGTCTTTTAAAAAACGCCGAGTCGACTCGAAAATTGCAAAAAGTGGATCGTATCGGTTAAAAAATCGAAAATCGTCCGGTTCTAGAGAGAACCGGACGATTTTGTACAGTGAATCGCCGATTCACTGTACAAAATCGTCCGGTTCTACAGTGAATCGCCGATTCACTGTACGGAATCGGCGAGTCCGAACAGTGAATCGGCGTGTCCCGTACGGATATTTTTTTTTTTTTTTTGGTAATCCATGATAGATTTTTTTGTAATACTTGATCGATTTTTTTATAATCCATGATCGAATTGCTTTTGTTTTTTTGTAATCCATGATCGAATTTTTGTTTTTTTGTAAGCCATGATAGAATTTTTTGTAATCCATGATCGAATTTTTTGTAATCCATGATCGAAATGTTTGTTTTTTTTTCTTGTAATCCATGATCGAATTTTTTGTTTTTTTTTTTTTTTTTGTAACCCATGATAGAATTTTTTGTAATCCATGATCGAATGTTTTGTAATACATGATCGAAATGTTTGTTTTTTTTTTGTAATCCATGATCGAAATGTTTGTTTTTTTTTTTGTAATCCATGATTGAATTTTTTGTTTTTTGCTTTTTTTGTAACCCATGATAGAGTTTTTTGTAATCCATGATTGAATTTTTTGTAATCCATGATTGAATTGTTTTTTTCTTTTTTTGTAATCCACGATTGAATTTTTTGTTTTTTTGTTTTTTGGTTTTTTTGTAATCCATGATCAAATTTTATGTAATCCATGATCGAATTTTATGTAATCCATGATCGAATTTTATGTAATCCATGATCGAATTTTTTGTAATCCATGATTGAATTTTTTGAAAATTTGTGATTTTTTTTTTTTAATCCATGATCGAATTTTTTTTTGTAATCCATGATAGAATTTTTGGAAAATTTGTGATTTTTTTTTTTTTAATCCATGATAGAATTTTTTTTTGTAATCCATGATAAAATTTTTTGAAAATTTGTGATTTTTTTTTTTAATCCATGATCGATTTTTTTGAAAATTTGTTGTTTTTTTTTTAATCCATATTATTCAAAGAGAAAATGAGAGAGATGATGATTCTGAGGCCACCCTATCCCAGCCATATTATTCACATATCGAGTCCCAACAACAACAGTGTAGGGATGAGCACGACAGTGCAGGTGAGCATGAAGGATGGACAATCTTCGGGGATTTTAGATTGGGAACACAACAAAACACTAACACTCAGGGATTTGAGAATAGTCAGACGCCTGCTAATATCGATGATTCGTTTTTAGATCGAATCAATGAATTGTTAAACGAATTCAATCAATGGCACCAGCGTGACCAAGAAGAACAATGACGTCGTCTATCATTTTATTTTTAGATCATATGTTACTAATTTTATGCTTTATTGTAGTCCATGTATGTTGATATACTTATTCCATGATAATTATATGTTTATCCTTTTGTGTGATGTAAATTAAATGCTGAATAGCGGTTCATGCAGGGAAAGAACATATCAATATTCGCATATTCATTCAAAAACATGAAAATTCTTAATGAAATACCCTCATTTCTTATTGAATTCCTAAAAAACAATATTTATAATGAATTTTAATAATTTTTTTCGGATTTTTTTTAAGCTTTATTTTGACCGATTCACCCGATTCCCGATCCGGATGGCCGATTCGCCGATCTGGATCGGTTTTTTGGAAGCCCGATCAGAGTCACCGATCCGTTTTTTAAACCATTGGTTCCAACCCATAATTATGTGCATTTTGGTGCGTATTTTGAAATTAAAGTAAAAAATACGGTTAAAATGTTAAATGGTTCCTCTAAGGTATATTTTGACGAATTTCTTTAGAAGAAAAGATAGAGATATTCTATGTGTCTTGGGGAGCATGAATGAGTTTCATTTCTCCCAAGGTCAAGGCCTCAAGTTAACATTCAATAGAAGAAAAAACAGAACATTCCAATGAAAAAAGAAAAAGAAAAAAGAAAAAGTGATAATGAATGTGGTTGCCGAGAGGAGCTTCTATCTATAAGGAAGGCGAATTGAAAGAGAGAGGGCGAGCTCGATTATTTTATGGGATTTATATTAGGGTGCGGTTTCTATATGGTTGCAACCTTATGCAATCCAATTAAGGCCCACCTTAAAATTTTATCATGTAATTTTGTTATAAAAAAATTCGTAGTTTTATCTTAAAATCTATTTTCATACCTAATTAGAAAATTTTTAAATTAAAAAATAGTTAAAATCAAGTAGATCTATAAATATATAAAAATCTTGAAAATGGATGGTCTAGATAATGTGTTGCAAGATGCACTATTTTCCGGACTCAAAAACTCTTTTTTTTTTCATATTCATACATCTCGATGTCGAGATGATCGATTAGAGGGTTTTTTAAATATTAAAACAACATTTTCGATAGATTTTTGAGGTGTATCGGTGATTCTACATTTTAAGGTTACAACCTTATTAAAACTTTTCCCTTTATATTATGAGGCCATCTTTAGAGTAAGGTCGTCACCACTCATCCTAACCATTAAATGTCAAATTGGACCGCTTAAAATATTTGACAGAGTTTGAAAAAATATTCTTTGAATTGTAAGCCTAATCAATCATAAACCCTCACTCATTTAATTTCAAATCTAACAGCTAAAAATGATTGTGTCCTCTTTACACAAAAGATAAATGATCTTATTATGTATAGGGAAAAGTTTATATAGAGTTGATGCTTTAAACAATCAAATTATAGCCTACCTCAAAAATTTCACTAGAAGATTTTGTTTTGATGCCCAAATATCTTCAAATTGATCATCCCAACATCAAGATGCATGTACATGAGAAAAAAATGGATTTCAAGTTTTGGAAATAGCGTATTTTGTAATACATTTTTGGACCGTCAATTTTTAAGATTTTTCAAGGTTTCATAGATCTGTCAATCTACCCTATATTTAAACCTTTAAACTTTATAAATAACAATGGAAATATATTTTAAGGCTATCACAAAGATTTCCAGTATTGAAACCACATTTCTCGACACCCAGTATTGAAACTACATTTCTCGACACCCATTTGAAAGTAGGCACTAATTTGATTGTTAGAGCCTAGGCTATGTACAAACCACACCCTTATGTATAATTCCATATAATAAATGTGATAACCAATGGCTCTTGGCCCGAGAATATGATTGTATTGAGATAGGCATATGAGTGATTATGGGGACATATATAAGTTGGTTATGGTTCCCTCAAGAGGATACAAATAACATTTTCTCTCGTATCCTGGATATGCATATTCAAGCTTTGCAAATCCTATGATCCAAATGGTCCATTACTTTTTTAGGAATGAGGCCTTGGTTTCAATAGTCAAGGCTGCGGAGCCACACTGGATGTCAAGAATTCCATTCCTACTATGTTAACAGTAAAAAAAAGATAAACATGTAATATTATATCCACTTTCAAAATATTTTAAAAGGCTGATGATGTAAACAATCAAAGTAAAACTCACCTTAAATATTGAAAATCATTGTAATGGCCTAAAAATTTGGTTTCATATCTAATTATAAACTTGAAAAACTTCAAAAAATAGAGCAAATCTATGAACACTTGAAAATCTTAAAAATTGACGATCCAAAAAATGCATTATAAGATGTACTATTTCCAACACTTGAAAATCATTTTTTCTCATGTTCATTGCACTTGAGGTCGAAATGGTCGATTTGAGAATTTTTGAGAATCGAAACAACATCTTCTAATGAATTTTTGAAGTGTGCCTTTGATTGTTTAGGGCCTCACCTTTAATATAAACTTTCCATCTTGAAATGTGAATGTGGTTGTGTAAATGAGACCCAAATAACCATCTTCATTAAAATTCCATCATTATCGCATGCGCTGTAGAGAGAGAGATGGTCCATCTTTAGGAAGAGAGAGAGAGATTTGAAGTCCCAAGGCATGTCCACTTGCAACAAAGGAGTGTGGCTGCATGAAACAAGCAAGATTTATTCATGAGATTAAAAAAAGGGTGCGGTTGTATAGAGTTGAGGCTTTAAACAATCAAAGTAGAGCCTACCTTTTGATTTATTCAAGAGATTAAAAAAAGGGTGCGGTTGTATAGGGTTGAGGCTTTAAACAATCAAAGTAGAGCCTATCTTAAAATAGCGTCAAAAAATATAGTTTTAATATTAGAAATTTTTGTGATAGCTTTAAAATATATTTGTATTTCTAATTGTAAAATTTAAAGCTTTAAAAGTATTGTAGATCGAGTAGATCTATGAAAACTTGAAAATTGATGGTAAAAGAATGTATTATTGGACGCACTATTTTCAAAAGGAAAATTGTTTCATGCGGGTTCGACCGCATTTCTACGTATGCGGTCCAGAAACTGTAAAGCATCCATCTTAAAGATGGATACAAGTAGAGCCTAGCACTTTATATAAAATTTTTTCAATTATAAAATTTAATGCTTCAAAAATAGTGTAGATCGTGCAGATCTATGAACACTTAAAAATCTTGAAAATTAACAGTCCAGAAAATGCATTATAAAGTAAACTATTTCCAAGGCTTGAAATCTATTCTTTCTTATATTCATGCATCCTAGGGTCGAGATAGTCTCTTTTGAGTATTTTTTAGCATGGAATCAACCTCTTCTAATGAATTTTTGAGGTACACTTTAATTCGATTGTTTTGAGGCCCACCCCAATATGAACTTTTTCCATCTTAAAATTTGAATGCGGTTGTGTGTAAAAGAGAGACCAAAATGAGCATCTTCATTAAAAATTCCATCATTATTGCAAGGGCTGTCAAAAGAGAGAGATATTTGAAGTCCTAAGGCATGTCCACTAGCAACAAAGGAGCGTGGCGACATGAGACAAACAAGATTTATTCATGGGATTAAAAAAAGGGTATTGTTTCCGGCTCCACATTTGAGAGTTGATTGGTTTTTTATGCAAGACTTTGGAGACAGATCAAATCATATGATTTATATATACACAGGAGGAAATATATTTCGTATCCCAGAGGGTTAACATTATTCGCCCTACATTTTTTTAGGGTATATCTAGGGCTCTAAATTTCTCCCACACATTTTCTTGGTCCCACCAAAGATGGTAAGAATAAATTTAGAAAAAAAAACTAGAAAGTTGTTTAGAGCTGTGTTTCAAAACTCGGATTGGTAGGATGGATCATTCACCTTGGAGATCTTTATGTTGTATAATTTGATCGGCTCGAATCGATGATCTAAAAAATATTAAAAATTAAAATTAAAATAAAAATTTATTAAATAGAGATTTCAAAGATGAAAATATTAGAAACTTAAAAACAATAAAAAAATAAAAGAGGGGGTTTAAGTGGGAACTGGGCCACAACCAATGCAATCTCAAAACTAGCTTGGTACTGACCAATTCCCCATCTAGATTGCCTGACTTTAAAACGGTGTGAAAAAATGGTGAATACGGCCATAGATTGTCCCTTTCAGTAAAGAAAAATGGGTTACAGAAATTTTAGTAAAGGAAATTTAGTATTAGATTGATACTCTAGAGAATTTGTTTAATCTTAAATTTTATAAATTGCCTCAACATCATTAGATGAATATTTTCACAAAAATTAATTTTGAATTCTTACAGGCTAGCCACCTATAAAATACAAAACTCATGCCCTGTAGTCTACTTTCTGAGTCTTTTCTATGAACTTTTCCTTAGGTTTCTTGGATGGATTCACTATGTGCCAAATAGCTTTGGAGCCATCGAAAATCCCAGTGGAATAAAATATGGGTGTGGTTTGTGTAGAGCGAGGCTCTAAACAAGCAAAGTAAAGTGCACTTTCAAATAGTGTCGAGATATATACTTTCACTATTGGAAATTTTGTGATAGGTTTAAATATATTTTCATCTTTAATTATAAGATTTAAAGCTTTAAAAGTAGTGTAGATCGAGTACATATGTGAAAATTTTAAAATCTTGAAAATTAACGGTCCAAAAATGCGTTACAAGATAGACTATTTCCAAATTTTGAAATCCATTTTTTCTCATGTCCAGGCATCTTGATGCTAAGATGATTAATTTGATGATATATGAGCATCAAAACAACCTCTTCTAGTTAAATTTTTGAGGTGGGTTCTAACTTGATTGCTTAGAGCCTCGGCTCAAACTTTTTCCATAAAATATTAGTAGCAGGACCACATGTCGGGAGGTTTGTAGGTCTAATTTGGACCTCTACAATTATAATAACGATAACCATAGTAATAATAACAAGTATTTAATATTTGCCTATTTAGAATTATTCAGACTCAGGACCTAATGTTTATCTATGGTCATTTTGAAATTAGATCAAAAGATATAGGCAAAGCGTTAAAAGTGTTCATCTTTCGTGAGCAATTTGATAAATTTTCCTAATAGTAATAATAATAATAATTTAAACAATCAGCTATTGAATATTTCACTTATTTTGTTTAAGTGTAGTTAATATATCAACTATCCTAACTCATGATTATATGTATTTCGGCGAACTTTTTGAAATCAACAATTTAAGATAATGGGATACCAAATTGAGATATTCAACCCATGATTATCTCATGGTTAAGAATAATAATAGTAATAGTTTATAAAACACATTTACAATATCAACTATTTAATATTTTACTTATTTATCAAAATACAGTTGAGACATCAACTATGCTTTATTAAATTTCAATAATTAAGAGTTTGAGATATTGAGATACAAAATGCATGCAATTCAAGCATTTAACTAATTGGATACAAATTAGTCATTTAACAAAACATGTTAAATTCAGCTCTTGCATTTGTTACAAATGCTGAAAAAGCACCAAATTGGTCTAAGATATAGTTGAAAAATAGTCAAAATGGATCAGATTTAGCCCATTAAGATTCTGAGGTAGGGCATACATGGAATATTGGCTCAAAATTTGTATAAAGTCCTGCAAATTTGAAAACCGTGACCCACAAGCTAATAGTTGCTTGGTTTTTATGTGACATTGTAGCCTTCTGTGAGGATGCAATGGGGCCATTTATTCAAGGTGCAAAGCAAACCTAGTCTATATTCTCCATAGGTAGTGCCCTGCCCTTTCAGCATAGTTGCAATTAATTTGAAGCCCCATATTCCAGCCATACTGCTGGCCTACCAAAATAATTTACATATATTGATTGGAACTATTGTTAACAAGTAGACCCCAGCGGGCTCACCATAATAATTTAAAGGTAATTTACTTTGCAACTTGTATTTCACAATTGCATCCAATTTGAAAACACCCAAATGAAAAATATATACTTAAAACGGAATATATGCAATCAGATCATTTATTTTTGATACAAGGTAGTCACAATTAATTTTGACCAGTAGATGTGAAATTAGATGACTGCATTTATTCCATTGACCAGGCTTAAACTTCAAAAAAAGTTTTCTCAAACTTTATGACTCACCCAAACTATCAGATTTCACATCGCATAATTGTAATTAATTATAACCTCCTTTTATCAAAGGTAAATGGTCGCATTGTATACTATCCCTATTTAAAATTTCACCAAAGGGTTAGTCACACCCAAGGTTTGATATTTTTGGTGTCTCTAATTTTGAAGGAAAATTTCATAAAAGATGCATTTTTGAAGTATAGTTTTTCTTTTTTCTTTTTGAGTGTATACAGTAGTTTATTCTCAATAAAAACGTGCAATCACATGCAATTACAGTAACCCGCACTTACAGATACACGATGATATCTCTTAATCTACCATCAAAGAAACCTTGCTAATGTTCTTCAAGTTTTTTAGGACAAAAACGTTCATTTTTTCTTTAGGTAGGTGTACGGTAGGATTCAGACTTAACATGCAGTGTAGTAACTTAACCAATCAAGTCCAAAATTGTGAAAGTCTATTACCATTCGATGTCTAATATACCCGATATTACGAGCATCCCCTGAGCCCCCAAGCTTTCTTTTTTCCTATTAAGTTGCTCCTTGTCTGACAATGAAAAGCACCACACATGAGGGCAATGCAACAATCACAAAGTGATCCGATTTACGCATTACTGTACAACTCACCTTTGAAATACCGAACAATCATCTGGTATCTCCAAAACCCAACGAACCCCCTCTTCTTATTTCTCTTCTCTTCTCGCTCTCTTTCCTCTCTCTCTCTAACCTTTCTCTTCTCTTCTCGCTCTCTTTCCTCTCTCTCTCTAACCTTTGAGCCCTCTCTCTCTCTCTCTGCATAACAAGCATCTAAAACCACAACCTCGCAAATTTAACCCAAAGATGTCACAATCATTCTTGACTTTTAAATATCAAAATGGGTAGTTGTAAGAGTATCATTGAATAGACACGAAATTCATATAAAAAAAAAACAATTGTGACCTCTAACTTCGTGACTTACTCAAAACCATCCAATTTGACATCTAATGAGTGAGAATAATTGTACCCTTATACAAAAGATAAATGATCTCTATATAAACAAGTATTTTTTTGCCATATACACTCGTATCACTGTGAAAAATCCATACAAGCATTTCTAACAATATATCACCTATATTTTATGCACGAATAACAAAAATATGGCTTCAGATCACGAAGTCTTTTTTATAATGTTTTTTATTTTACTTCTTGATAATGAAATTTAGATCATGAAGTCATGAATGCAAATAGCGGTGTAAGCCCCTTAAATAGAAAATGCAAGCAATAATTATACTAAATTGGCTCAATTTAAAATAAAAAGATTTTCAATGTCACATGAGGATAGCATTTTCCTAAGACCAATAATCTTAGTAAATATATCTCTTTAGGTCACTAGGAGTGACTTCTCTCTTTGTATATTGTTAGAAGAGAAGCTTTGTTAATAATTTATGTACCACATATCCTCAACCATCCACCTCTCTCTTACTGATCCAGCTATAATTTTCATAGCCATTGCCCCATCCACACCCAAGGCATCTCAACCTGAAGATCTTAATGGCCCCTATAAAAACCCTAAGTCACTTTTGTGAACCTTTCATAATTTTAGCCTGCTCCCCATTTTAAAGCAACTCAAACATGGAAAAGGAATCACTGCAGACCCAGCAATGCTCATGCAAATGCTTAGGGCTCATGACTTGTATCGTTTCAAGTAAACCATCACACTGATGCCTGTTAACAAAACTGCACCTGCCAAAAGCCCAGAATGAAGAGATGTCCATCCCCGTCTTTCCATGACTTCAACACCCGATGTAGACTTTGAATGGGACTTCTCCTGGTGATCTGAGTAGTCAAGATGCAACCTCAAGACCTGCAAACAAAGAACAAAGAAATTCTATTTACATGATAAACACAAAGAGAACAGGTCCAAAAAGGATCAGAGGGAATACAGAAAAAGAACCAGGAGGGAGAATAGATAAGAGACAAAGTGATAACCTTTTATTGATAAAAAGTTGGTGATTAAATAAAATTAAAGGAGAGTAAAGAGTGATTAATTAGTCAACCTTATGCCCCCTCCCAAAAAAAGAGAGAGAGTAAAGATTGATTCACTTTATTGGCAAAAGAAATGTGAAATTAAATTGGAGAAGACCAAGCAAAGCCACAAAGAAAAGCATGAAAAAGCTCCATGTTCTTTTATTTCCCCCTGATAAGGGGCATTATATTAAATTAAGAAGTGTAAAACTTGTACAAATTTTTGTTGGTACAGCGAAGAGACTCCATAGGACAAGGGCCTTCACTTTATTGGCTAAAGAAAGGAGAGATTAAATTGAACACCAAAAGAAGCTACAGAGAGCACGAAAAACCTCCAGGTTCTTTTTTTTTCGATAAAGCAACATCATATCAAATTAGGAAAAAGTGTACAACTAGTACGAAAGATAATAATAGTCAGTGGAAGGTTACAAAAAATGTTAATGTATATTTGCGCAACTGTACAACATTGTTGTTAGTACAACCAAGAGACTCTATAGGTCAAGGGCCTTCACTTTATTGGCTAAAGAAAGTTGAGATTAAAATGGAAAAGACCAAGCGAAGCTACAAAGAAGAGCGCATGAAAAAGCTCCAGGTTCATTTTTTCTTTTCTTTTTTCTTTTTCTTCTTTCTTTTTCTTTTTTCTTTTTTTTGTACAAACAGCATCTATCAAAATAGGTAGAAGTGTACAACTTGTACGAAATAAAAGACAGTCAGTGAAGGTTATGAAAATGTTAAAGTATATTTGTGCAACAGTACAAAATTGTGGTTAGTACAACCAAGAGACTCGGACAAGGGCCTCCACGCATTGATGTTTCCACTCGCAGCCCATTTTCTGGCCAGGGTGTCCACAACAGAATTTGCATCCTCAAAGATTTGTCTTTTCCCTTCATAATTTGTCTTTTTAAAATATTTACTTTTTCCATTCATAGCTCATGAATTCTCTTGTGAAAATGGTGATTACCGGTTTTCTTCAAATATATCATTTGGAAATTGACATTTTGCACATTCATTCTCTTTTCCCTTCTTGGTCTAAGAGGGGTGAGGGCTTTAAACTGTCCCTTAACCCATCCCAAGCCCAGGTAAAAGAGTTGGGTTGCATTAGGTAGGCAGCCAGCGTAAAACTTTACCACATCTTATCATAGCCGACATCAATTAATTAAAATAAGGCCTGAATGATGATCCTATGGGGTGCTAGCAAGAATAAGTAGAAGTCCTCCTGAAGTCGTTGCATACCTAACTACATGTCCTTCCAAAACATAACTAGATTCCCTGTCTTATTGCAAATCTAATTACCAAGATAGCCCGGTTGATACCGATAACAACTTTCCATCCCCTGAGGCCTAGGGCACCTTGGGAAACCAACCCGAGGCATCGCCCAATACCTGTATTTGACTACCTGCTGCCACAAATGGCCTTTTCCCATGGCAAACCTCCACCACCATTTGCCCAACAAAGCCTTGTCACCATTGTTTAAAAAAACGGATTCAGATAAGACTTAACCCATTAAAAGGATAACTGAATATGTAAGACCTTAGTTTCACTTTCACATAAGACTTAAACCCATTAAGATATCACATAATCAATTATTGATCAAATAAAGTAAAACAAAAATAATAGAATATCAAAACACGACAAATTGTAGCAAAAAAGAATTAACTATTCATAAAAGAATACGATATATGCTGCTGTCCAAATGAGAAAAATTCAATTAATCACAAAAAATCAATCTTTTAATTACAAGCATATAAATATATCGTCAAAGAAAAAGAAAAGTAAAAGAAAAAACACATGATTCATAACATAATATGTTGTAGCAAAATAAAATCAAAACCCTCCTTCAAATATGATAATACTTCAAAAATATCAAAATCAAATCAATGTCGATGCAAACCTCGTCTATGGCCATAAGTTCTCAAAATCAACTACTAGAAGCTCCAAACCACCCACAAACTATTGCCTTTGTTTTGGAAAGAAATCGAACAAATAAAAAATTTATCGATCTTTCAATAAATCACAAAATTGTGGTTTTTGGGGGGGTTTTCTCACCCTAAAGGCCACGGTTTTTGTTCTGGGGATTTAAAATACCCCCTTAAACCCTTTCCCCCCTCTTCGGGGGGGGGGGGGGGGGGGGGGGTGGAAGATTACATTTTTTTATCCTCACCGAGGGTATTTTTCCGCTCGTCTGCAAAGTGTCATGGGGCAGCACCTAGGCGGGTGCCTAGACAATAGTGCCTAGGCGGCGGCTTGCCTACCTAGGCAGGCGCCCAGAGACAAGGTGCATAATGACTTCGCCCAAACAGCGCCGAGGCATTTTTTAAATTCTTTCACCTAGGCAGTTAGGCGGCAGAATTTTTTAATGCTAGTTGTCACAATACTCTTAACTTTTTGATCCCCAAGGCCCCCTCTCTTTTGATTAAGCATAGGGTTTATCATAAAGCCAGATGGAATTTGTGCTCACTCCGAGCCCCGTTCCATAGGAAATGTCTTATTCCTTTATCTAATTTATGTTTGACGGAATCGCTATTCAGGAAATGGAAAATTGAAACACGAGAATGCTTGCCAGAGTAGCCTTGATCAAAGGGATGCAGCCAGTGAAAGAAACTATCCAGCACTACAAGGCCGCCTATCTTTTTTCTAACTTTCTCATGACCCAGTCACAAAGGGCTTCTTGTCTTCCCCACAGACAATGGGAAACCAGGTATTTGGCAGAAAGCTTATCTACACAACCTAGTCCTTTTGCTACATCAAGGGTGCAATTTTTGGGAAGCCCAAGTCTCATGTTGATTGCCAAAGGGAGTTAACTTGGGCCTGACAGGTATCGCAAAAGAAGAGGGTATCATCTATGTATTGGAGGCAGGGGAGCCCAGGAGGCTGTGGTTGTTGTGGAGATTGGCGATGGAAATGCTGAAGATCTCAGCCACTACCAGAAGAAGGGGGATAAGGATTCTCCTTGACATTGTCCCCTAGAGGAAAATAAATCATGTGGATTTCCATTCATGAGGACTGAAAAGCAAGCTGACAAGAAGCATGAGGGGATCCACAATCTCCAACCGAACCCATCAAGGCAATGGACTGGTTCAGGGATCTATAAATCGATGATCATAGACCTTTCAAAGTCCGACTTGAAAAGCAAGCCAGGACTATTGAATGAGTTCCTTGCTTGGATGCACTCGTCGTCAATTCAAGCTCCATCAAGGAATTGCCTAGCTTGTATGAAAACGCACTGGTGCGCTTAGATAACCAGGTTTGAAACATGACACAAGCGGGTGGCCAACATTTGGGCAAGAATTTTGTAGAAACTCTTGATGAGGCTGATAGTACGACAGTCCTTTGGCTCATCGGGTCAAAGAACACAGGGAACATAGTTATGACATCTGCAGCTGATACAATGCCAAATTTGGTGGTAAATAATCACCGAGAAGCCATGAGGCCCAGGTGATTTATTATGGCCAAGGGCGGCTATGACTTTGAGTATCTCATATTTGGTGAAAGGCTGCTTTAACCATCTAGCCAATCACTCCGAGTGGAATTTAAAATGGAGATTGATCATCCTAAGTCAAGCAGAGAGGTCAAAATTAGAAGTCTATCAAGCAAGTTTGCAACAGTCTCCGCAACACGGCCAGAACCTCCAGATATTGTCTCCCTCTTTGATTTGCAGAACAATATTGCTCCAACAATTCAATGCCTTGTGAAGGGGAGTGGGTGTTTTGGTTCCTTAAGCCACTGGATGCAGAATCTTTGGGACAAGAATAGTTCCTCTAAATTGAGAACCATTTGGAATTCATCTTTCAGAAAGGTTGATCTTGCTCTCACATTGCCAGACGAGACACAGGACCATAATTACTGGAGCATCTATCTAAGGTGTCACTCCTGCTCACGGTTGCTTCAAGCGAGAATGGTGGCAGCGACAGGAGAGGGAGGCGGAGTGAAGGATCGAGATTAGAAATTTTATTAAAATATGAAAAAAACATTAAGTCTCCAAAATACAATAATAAATGGGCACACAAAAAATGCAATAAACAACAATTACTTATTTATTAAATAGTATTTAATTAATAAATAATATTTTTATTCCTTTCAGATGTAGTTTATGCAACAGTAATCTCACAAAATACAATAAAAAAGATATTATGATAAGATACATCGAGATAACCAATAACAATCCAAGGGAGCAAACTTTTTGTTGATGAAAACATCCAAAAGCATAACAACTTGTTCTATTTGCAAGTATACACTTCACAACATCCAAATGCATTAGAGAGAGAGATTAGGATCGCAACTAAGATCGAAACGGATCATTCTCTTGGCCTCTTGTAGCACCTTTGAGTGGCTAGGAGTGATCCCTGAAAAGGGGAGATTGAGATTCCATGGAGATACTTATCCTGAAGCAGGATCCATACATAGATTAGGAGATCCTATTTATTATGCTCCCGCTTATGGAATGCAATTTCCAAGGTTCGCGAGCTAGAACTCATTACCCATGTATTCCCCCTTTTTCTTGGAAACACTTTTTCCCTCCTTTCTTAAGAACTAACAACATTTTAAAATGCGATCGCATCGCTACATAAGCGCTGCATCAAGCGCTATGCGCCACCCAGCACATCACACTTTCCTAGATATGCGGTTTGAAGAGATGCGCCCGCATCAGAGCCGTATCCCGCATCGATCGCATCAGGCCGCATAATCTGTCCGCCATTTTTTTCAAAATTGTACCCCTTGGGCAGTGGCAATAAGGTCGTTTTGACCTTTGAAAATGGGGGAAAGGGTTTGGGGGGGAATTAAACCACCCAAACAACATTTTTCAGCCACATCCGTGGCTTTTATTGGATTAATTGAATAAAAAAACAATTTTGGGCTGAAATTTTATTTGTTGAAGTTCTTCGATTTGTAATACAAGATACTACAAACTAAAAGTCTATGAAGATTAAAAGTTACAGATCGAAGAACTTTTCCCAGTACTTTTCAAATAAAATTTGTAACTTTAAAGAGTTTCATGGATTAAAACAGTAGAGTTACAAATTAATGAATTTATAAAATTTATTGATCTTCATAAATGCTCTAATACGGTAAGGTTACAACATTTTAACATTTTTATAAATTTATTAAGTTTATAAAAAGCATACAAATCGAGTCGAAGAACTTCATGGACTCTTTTCAAGATTAAAGTGTTTATAAAATTTGTAACTTTAATGTTTTTGGTTGAAGATTTGTGCTTATGGTTGTTGATTGTTGAATGCTTTATGAAGCTAGTTTCAAATTTATAGTTTCTATCAGGGGATAGTGAATACAGAATCTCCGAAAGCTAATACTTTTGGAGTTAATGAATAATATAGATACCTACTATCACATATATCACCTCCATATTTTTTTCTATACATTTAACCTATTTTTTTTAGATTTTTTAGAAATGTTTTATATTTATTGACCACACCCACATCCGAACCGCATCGCCACATCGGTCCCCTCAACACTTTTGGCTGTATCCCGCATTTTAAAACACTGAGAACTAATTCTATTAAGTTGTTTAGAAAGAGCATGAGCTCTCCTTTGATGGGCTCCATTTGTAGAACCCACAAAATTAATCACAAGGTAAATTTTGGTTAAGGAAAGGGGTACAATTTTATTCTAGACAAAACCTGGGTAGCAAGATCCATCTATTATTTTTAAAATTCTATCCTACTTTTTTATGTTTATAAAGTTTTATTATATGGATGTTCACTACCTACAAAACTTCTGTAAGCAACAATCCCCTCTCTTGATCCTGCTCAACAACTATGTTGTCCTTTTGACTGGGTCTAGCTCCATAATCTCTTCAAACTAATATAGACTTTGGATCCTCGGAGGCTAAACTACTCGCAAATTACTACTTGAGTTTAGTATTTATAAATTCAGTTAATTGGGAAGATCGAAGCCTGCCCATCCAAGGACTTCAGAACTGGTCCACCAGTGAGGAATCAAATGAAGGACCTTTTCTTCTAACATACTGTGAATTAGTTACGTGGACCCAGATCATAGTTACGTGGAACAAGAGTGAGGGGAGCTTTGGCATCGGAAACGGGTACACAAGAGTGAGGGAGGATCAAAGATCCGTAGTTGAGGGAACGAGTTCTGTACATCATGAAATGAAAGGAACGGACGATTCCCACTCGACTATAGGTTGATGATTATATTTAATAATCCTGCTATAGATTGCTTTCAAAAAAAAATGTTGTGATAAACAAGCCTTCCTTTTGAAAAAAAAAAAAAGGGAAAGGCATTGCCACATATAGTTCCCAATAGCTCTTCTACATCAAAGATTACTAGGAGCTCAAGGATATATAGATAAGAGAGACCTCATATACATCCAAGCATATATGTTATTCCACCACCCATAAGGCAACCCCATGAGTGGCTCAATTTGGGTAATCAACACTCAAGCAATAGGAGTCCTTTGAGAGGTGGATAGGACCCAATGAACTAGCCCCAAGGAAGTAAGACTATTGATCATGACCTCATTCCTCGATTAAAACCGCAACTCAACTATCTCTTCTATCTCCTTCCATCTCCTTCCATCTTCTTCCTTCTCTCTCCCTGCCCTTTCTTCTTTCCTTTCTTTGAAACTAGTTAAAGTCATGATTCACAAGGTGTGTAAAGTGGTAAATGGTAAAATAAATTAGGGCCTTTAGAAAGTTTTTAGGTCATAAAAAATGGGAGATTGTTCCATTGTATAAGAACCTGAAATGTGTTGGTGAAACTTGCTCTCGAAGTAAAAGACACTCAATTCGCGATTCTAGTTAGTAATGGAACTTTTTGGGCATAAGGATCTAGCTGCCACTAACCTAGGTTCTCGTTCCTCGATTGCCTGGATCGTGATCTATAAATCAAGGAAATTCCTAGAAAGAGATCAAGTGTCTCGGGGCATGAGACCAAGCTTCTAGAGCTGGAGCGACCCCCTCCTCACACGCTTCAGGTAATTATGGCCCAGATAAGGTCGGTTTTGTTGAGCAAGATGTGTAGAAAGGATCTAAAGTGAGTTCAGATAGGGTACACTCTAGGGTAATAGAGTGTACCCCTAGGAACCTATCCTCCCAATCTGGAGATACAAGGAATCTATTTATTTTGATTTTTATAGGACAAATGAGTAGTTGGACCAAGTATAAGAGGCACCATTACGTGGAATATCTATAAGGTTCTTGCTGACCATGAAATTAAAGAAGCCTGCTATACTAAAAGTGATTTTTCCAACTAGGTTCTCTTCGGTGGGCCATCTAATGACATTAAAACACCAAGGGAGGGGGCAGAGTTGAGTTTGGCCTTGCCCCGAAAGTTCTTTCATGTTTGCTCTATATATTCCATAGACCACCTTGAAGTTGTTGGACATTCTTGAGAAGACGCAGAAACTGAGAGGGTAAAATTAGAGCAGGAGATCTTGGTAACTACAGTGGGGGTCCATGACAACCCAAATGCCTCATGAGGCACCGATGGCAAGAAGGGAGACCCAATCGTAGGGCTTTCCGACCCAAATAAATAGAGTCTAAAGTTAGGGAATCGAACTTGTTTTTGAGAGCACTAGAATATCATGAAAGAATTTCATCAAAAAGCTACGGACTGAGGACTTCATGGAATGGTATCCCAATCCCATATGTTTGCAAGAATCTTCATTTGTGGCTGGGGGTCAATGCTAAGAGGATCATCATCAGGACCAAGAAGTATCACAAGAGGAGTTTGGCCAAGGTGAAACAGAGATTTGGGATGTTGTTTCTTAGTTTACCGAAAATTGACTCAGCCAGGGTACTCGAGCAAGCACGAGTCACTTGCCTGAGTCCGGTGCAACTTAAAAAAAAAAAATGCAAAAAAATACCTATAAAATATAAAACCTTCTTACTACTTCACAAAACATCAAAAGGTTGGTTGAGTGGCTTTCCCTTTGTATGCCTCCTTGTAGCAAGTCTTGGGTTCGAATCCTCGATACCCCTTGACTTCCCCCTTCATTTTTTTAACAACTTAGAAGGGGGGTTCGGTTTAAAGATAAAAAAAAAGGGAGTGTTCCAGGCACGGTTCAAACCCGAACCAAGATGGGACATAAACATTCGTGCTACCCAGAGTGCGCAATTTTAACAATTATGAGTAACATCACTAGATTAATCTATATAAACTAAATATGGTGGGTGTACAACAAAACTAGCCATGGACCTAGGGCGAGGCCGAGTAACCGACCGAGTCCCATTACACTAATGTTTCTCATAGTTCATATTGGAATTGACATTTTTAGTTCAAAAGCTACTTTGACAAGGGATCTGGAACATTGGAGGCATACTGCCTAAATGACTTACTAACATCTTCAGTGGGACCGACTTAGAAGAAAAACATAACTCCTAACATTGCATGCCTTATCAATGTATTCTATCTCCTTTGAGTATATTAAGTAAAAGAATTAATCCTTGTAGAGAGCAGTAGATTCGACAAAAAAAATCAATCGATCTGGTAGGATAATGGATGCATAGTTATTTGAGTTGGAAATACAAGCTTCACAAAATAAAAGGCTCACCTAAAGAAAATCATCAAAGAGAGTAAGACACTATGAGAGAAAGAGAGAGAGATTTATATGCCAAATTGCCAACAACTTACAATTTGAATAGTCAATCTTTTAGGTAGTGACATGGATGGTTATAAACAAATGATAAATTTCACCCTATAATCAATGAGTTATGTAATAAACAGTTGGAGCAGTGGCTTCCAGCTTTCCAGATTACCATACAGGGAAATTGCCAGCACCAGAAATTCTGAGACAGGTTACTTAACAAGTTACCTAGTTTCCAGGTCAACAATTTTCCTTTGCCACCATTTTTTGGGACTCAGTTTCCCAGAGATTCCCAAGAGAACTACATTCCAAGTTTCCGATTGAGTCCTGAATGATTCATGATGCCATGAGTGTAGGGGTATGCTGGTGGCTTTGATCCTTATCTTTTTGGTTTTTTGGGCTTTCATCCTTGTGACCAAGGCCTCAGCCTGAGGTAGGTGCCAATGAAACTAGCTATTGGTACCACCAGCACCAATAGCTAGTTTTGTGATTTGTCTGAGGAGGGGATGGAGAATATGATGCCACCAGCTGCGGGGGCTCTGCATGGATTCCCAAAGTTCCCCAGCATATGTTGTGATGACTGGTATGCCCTTGGTGTCTGGCCTGAGCAGCTAGAAGAATCGGATGAGAGATGCCTTCAAGAAGGATGTTCTTTTATTGCTGATATCGGAACCTATTATAATAGTGGGAGTACCATTGAGGAGGATGGGAATACATTTTGCACGGCTGTAGGTGGTTAGGCCAAAAGATTTGGCGTAGGATAGAGATTTTGAATGTAGCAATGCACTGGAACATTAGTTGATTGAGGTTTTGAATCTGGAAATGAAGGATGACGTTTATGTGTAGCGAGTAGTTTGGACTTTGAGGTTGTGGGCGAAGACTTTTGGGGTTGAGAGAGTTTGAGCCTTGAGGTTTAGGTTGTAACAGGGTCAGAAAGTTGTGGTGAGATGTTTTGCGAAGGGATCCGGTGTTCGGAATCGTTCACTTTTCTTCTTCTTCATCTCTGTCTTTTTTTGTGGTTTGTTTCCAAGGGTTGGAAGACCAGGTACGAACTGCTGTGCTTGCAGCTGCTTCTGGTGCTTTTGGGTAGGCTTGCTTTCTAGAAAGATAAGATGCGCATAGGGAAAAAGTTTTCTCGAGTCGGTGGGTAACAGTTCGGCAAGCTTGCTAGGGAAAACGTTTTCTTGAGTTGGTGGGTCTGGGACGGGTCATGATGGCGGGTGGATGGGATGTCATGATGGGTTGCCAACAATAGCCCTCTATCTTTGCCTAATCTCATCTCCTGTCTCACATCTCCCATCTCTTGTACATAGTTGTTGGAAGCATGAGAAATTTGTAAGCATTTTAGCAAAAGCAAGCATGGAACCACGAGGGCCTAAAACATTACTATGGTTCCAAACCGCCGTCTATACAATGCAAATTCCAGGAATTGAGCATTCTGCTTTTTTGGGAATCAGACTCTGACCCTATTGGAATCGAGATTCCTGCCTTTCTAGAATTGTGCTTCCAAACCCCTTGAACCGTGTTGGAAATCATCAAGAAACAAGCTTTATTGGGAAAAGGTTCGAGGTTCTAAGTATTATTAATGAAGAGCCCCTTAGTATCGGAATCAATGTATTGAGTATTCTTCACTAGGGTTTCCCTCCCATTGGAATTGAGGTCCTCGACACTCCTAAAGACCTAAACAAGGACTCCTCTGGTATCGAAATCGATGTATTGAGTGGCTTAATTACAGTTCCCCACAAATATCGGAATCAAGGCCAAGTGTCCTTAAAACTAGATTTGAGGTTTACCGACGTTCTAGATTGAATAACGAAAGTACATATACTTGATTTACTAATAAAGAAACTTAGAAGAAAAAACAAAAGATATTTCTTATGGGTTCTCGGAATTTAGTAATGATGCTAAGTAGAGTTTTTGATAGCGATCACATAATAATTAATAATGAATTTCACATAACAGATGCTTCACTAGTCCACTAGGGAATTCATGTTTGTGTACAAATCATCCAAATATTATCATATCTATACTTGAAAATGAGATTTTGGTTTTGATATATATTCTTGAAAAAAAGATTTAGTTTCTTGTAAGTATACTTGAAAATGAGATTTTGTCAAATCTGGATTCCAAATAACAATTTAAAAAATTCCGCCACCCAGCTGCCTAGGCGGCCGCCTAGTATGAGTCTAGGCGGGCGCCCTAGAGGGACATGTTCCTAGGTGCCCACCTAGTGCCACCCCTTTTTAAAGAAAATAATAATAATTAAGGCATATTTGAGGCCCAAAAAGAAAATAGTTAGGGCCTATTTGAGGCCTCTCTCTCTCTCTCTCTCTCTCTCTCTCTCTCTCTCTCTCTCTCTCTCTCACACGGGCCCATGTGCTCTCTCTCTCTCTCTCTCTACATATAAGACGAAGAACCAGAAGATGGCCTCCAAGCGTTCAATGCAAGCCTCCCCCCATCTCTCGTTCTCTCTCTCTCACGCAACATAGACCCCATATGCACCTATAAACAACATTTGTTTTTTTTTAATATGTTAACTGTATTAAACTTAAACGGAGCAAAGAAAGTATGAAGAGAGGGGGCAGGATACCCACAGATTGGTTCCACCCAAAAAATAGGCGACCCACAAACAGGTTCCCTGTACATAACCACGGGTATGTCAAAAAAGCTTTACATGAATCGAGCCAATATATCGATGCCAATCTGTGATAGGAGACCGAGCTAAGGTTCCCTAGAGGTGTCTCAGGTTGGCATTAGACAAAGTAGCGGCTGCCTTTGCCAGAGAATCAGCCTCACCATTTGCTTCTCTCCAAACATGATTCCACGAGATGTGTGGATTCCTTGTGAGAAGACAAATTCCTTCGAAATATTGTCCAGCCTCCAAGGCCAAGGGGCCAGTGCCTGAGGCCCAGGCTATAACACTGTAAGAGTCGCCTTTAATGGTAACATACTGCCCCCAGCTAGTATCCAACATCCTGAGGCCTTCTCGGAGGGCAAAGGCCTCTACAATCGTTGAATCAAAGACATGGGAATAGAAAAGGAGAAAAGGGTATTGCTGTTGTGGTTGCGGAACAAGCCCCCTATGCAAGCAAGGCTTGGATTTCCGAGAGAGCACCCGTCAAAGTTGAGTTTGATGTGGCCTACTTCAGGTGGTCTCCACATGGAAGAGCGTGGGGGCCTTTGAGGTTTGAAGGAGAGGATGGGAGTCCCGCTGTGTAGAAAATCAAAGTGGCAAAGATTTCTGAAGTGTTTGTGGTGGGTGGCCTAGAAGATGACAGCTTCTCTGATCGTTTCTACTAGTGCATTCAAAGAAGATGACTGGCTTCGAAAAATTCTTCCATTTCTCTCAGTCCAGATGGTCCAAAGAGTGGCAGCCACTGAAGCCTGCCACAGCATAGTGCCAGCCTTAGGCCATGGGGTTGAGAGAGTAGAGCTGATGAGATGAGGCACATCAGGTGGCATGACCCACTGCCGTCGGAATAGCTGAAGGATGTTAGCCCAAATAGCTGAGGCGAACTTGCAATGGATGAAGAGGTGGGCATTGGTCTCCTCATCTTCAGTGCACATGATGCATCTGTTCGGAATTTGTAGACCCCTTCTCTGTAATTGATCCACGTTAAGGGCTCTCTCGGACCCAGCTATCCCATTGAAAAATTGTACCCTGGGGGGGACCAAAGGGATCCGAACTTTGTTTACGATCGAAGTGGGGCAGACGGGGGGCTTCTGGGATGAGCTAGAGAAGAGTAGAAGGAGGCCACCGAGAAGGAACTCGAGTGGTTAGGGGTCCAGATGAGGCTGTTTTGGCCCTGGAGGGGCAAGAAGACAGAATTTAGAGCATTGGAGAGGGCTGTGAAATCCTGAAATTCTGGGTCCAAGAGTGGTCTTCTGAGGATGGGGCACAGGCACCACACCCTCCTATTGCCCATCAGCTGAAACTAGGATTCCACCATTGCGTTTAAGTCACAGGCCAGAAAAAAAAGTCTAGGGTAGAGGTCTTTAAGGGGTGCATTCTCCAGCCAAGTATCGATCCAGAAGAGAGTTTTGTCGCCCTGCCTAGGCCTGTACCTGATCTTGGACAAAAAGTGTGGGTAAAAACCCAGTAAAGATTTCCATATCCCCAAGGAGTTGCTACGGGCTCGTCACGAGGGGACCCAGGAAGGGTAAGAACTGCGGTATTTCGAATTGATCACCTCCTGCCACAACTTTGGGTAGCTAAGCGCCACCACCATTTCCCGAGTAATGAAAGGTTATTCTCGTTGAGGGTTCTAATGCCCAGCCCCCCCTAGAGATTTAGGTTTGCATACATTCTGCCAAGATATTAGATGGATCTTCTTATCCCCATTGCTGGATCACAAAAAGTTCCTCATTAGCTGCTCCAAACGGTGGGCCACCAAGGCTGGCATATGGAATAGCGACATCTGAAAAGTAGGGGAACTCGAGAGGGTGGCTTTTATCAACGTAAGGCAGCCAGCAGGAGAAAGGAATCTGCCTTTCCACCCTGCCAATCTACGGTCATATCTATCAATGATATGGCTCCATAGATTCAGTCTAGGCTTTCCTATGCAAAGGGGCAGTCCCAGATATGAGGATGGCAGATCCTCCGCGGAGCAACCCCAGATTGAAGAAAAGTACCTCACGATAGAGGGGTCCAAGGCAACACCACTCATCTTAGATTTGACCTTATTGACCTTAAGGCCTCTGGTCATCTCGAAAATCTTGAGGAAAAGATGAAGAGCGTTGAGTTGTGCCTGCATCGCCTCACAAAACAACAAGGTATCGTCGGCGTATTGTAAGTGAGTAATCAGTAGTCCTGAATTGCTGATTTTAAATCCTGTGAGCAAGCCAGCCTGGTAAACACGAGAGATAGACCTACTGAAGATTTCAGCTACAATTGCAAACAAAAAGGGGGAAAGAGGATCTCCCTGACAGAGTCCCCTAGAGGATGGGAAGAAGCCTTTGGGAGAACTGTTGATAAGAATGGAGAATTGGGGGCCTGAAATGCAACCTTTGATCCAAGCTCTCCATCGACTACTGAAGCCCATGCGACGGAGACTCTCGTCAAGGATGGACCGATCAACATGGTCATAAGCTTTCTCCCAATCAAGTTTGATGATTAAAATAGGTAGCTTGGCACCAAGCCGAGAGAGGATAGCCTCATGGGCAACGAATGCTCCATCGAGAATTTGACGGTCTTTAACGAAAGCTCCTTGAGTTGGCGAGATCACCGAGCTGAGGACCTCTCGCAGTCTCAAAGCGAGTACTTGGCAAGAATCTTATAAGAGCTATTGATCAAGCTAATAGGTCTAAAATCTTTGAGTTCTTCCACACCCTCGACTTAGGAATGAGTGCAATGAAAGTAGCATTCATTGCACGATGAATGATTCCTCTAGAATGGAATTCGTGGAAGAAGGCAAGGATATCCTCTTTTAAAGATTCCCAAAAATCTTAAAAATAGAGATTGGGAATCTGTCAGGGCCCAGGGCTCGATCTTGGCCAAGATCTTAGATTTCCTTTAAGATCTCGGACTCTTCAAATGGTCTCTCAAGCCAGCCAGCAGAAGTGGGAGAGATGGCTAGGAAAGAAAGATCTTTGAAAAGGGTCTAGGGCCTCGGGGTGCCTCAAAAAGTTTCTGAAAATGATCAGTGATTTTATCTCCCACTCTAATCTGAGTAATGGTATTATTCCTTCTTCTACAATTGGTCATTTTGTGAAAAAAGCCGGTGTTGAGGTCACCGTGCTTAAGCCATTTCACTCTTGACCGCTGGGCCCAAAAAATTTCCTCTTTCTTTAAGAGAAGTTGGAGTTCGAACTTGGCATTGGATCGGAGAAATCTCTCATTTTCAGCAAGAGGACGAAACTCCCCTGTAGAGTAACAATTGGATTGAATGGAGAAGAGAAGCCTTATGGGACCGGAAGTTCCAAGTTTTAAGACAACCTTTAAGGCATTCAAGCTTCTTTTGGAGCCGAAACCCTGCCCATCTGTAGACTTGGATAGAAAAAGAGGTCCACCAAGTGCAAAAAAGGTTATAGAAGTTATCCTCCTCTAACCAAGCCAGCTCGAACTTGAAGGGCTTGGACTATCGAGGGGCTGGAACAATGTCTAACAAGATAGGGCAATGATCCAAAGTGGGCTTAGGGAGGGCTAGGGAATGTGAACCAGGAAATTTGGCATCCCAGTTCAAAGAGATAAGAAAACGATCGAGTTTTGAAAGAGTGGGGTTGATGGAGTGGTGAGGCTCCTTGGGAGGCAGGTCAGAGCAGATCAGAAAATCCGACTTACATTGGGAGATCGTCGAGTTAGAATTTCGCTTGAATGACCATCTTGTAGTAGTGAAATCTCCGCCAATGCACCAACAATGTGGAGGGGCCAAGGCCTCAAGGTAAAGCTCTTCCCAGAAATCAAAACGGGATTCTATAAACCAAAGTTTTTGATGCTGGGGAATCTGGATTCCAAAAATCAGAACAGGACTCTATAAAGGTGGGAGCAAAATTCTTAACTTTAAGAAATCAGGTTCCATGAGGATTCGTTGATCGAATCGCCGAATTGATATTCTGAAGCGACATCGCCACCTGGGGTGGAAGATTCCAGTAACTATACTCTTGTCCCTAGGAAAGTACATGTTTGAATTCTCAATCTCAGTCCCTGACTGAGGCATAGCCAGATGTCGAAGCTCTATCAACTCATCTAAGGTATTTCATTTTGGAGGAAAAAACACCATTGTGTGACATCAGCATCATTCAAATTTGCGGCCAAGTTCAAGCAAGGATTCATATTGGGCCACGAAACCAGCAAAACAAATTAGTACTGGCTTAGCTATATCCATTGTTTTAAAAAACGGTCCGCCCAACGCCTAGGCGGCCTGGACCAAAATACCACACGCCCAAACCCAAGCGGCCCCACAAGGGCAGATGTACCTGCACGGGCGGGCGCCTAGGCAAGCTAGGTGGGTGCCTAGGAGGGCGCCCAAGGACGTCGGCCTTTTAAAACAAAAAACAATACCCAAAAGGGAAAATGGGGTAATTTTGACCCTTAAAAAGGTTTAAATAGCTTATGGGGGTTATTTTTAACCCCCAAAGTTAAAAGAAAAATTCCATAAACCCTCAATCTCTTAGCTATACCTGTTTTGGAGAATCAAAAGTATTTTTTGTGGTTTGAAGAAGCTTCCTAAACCATTTCACGTATTATGAAATATGGAGAGTTGGAGACTATTAGTAATACATATCCTATTAGACTTCTAAATTTTGTATGGTTTGAATTTTGAAATTTTGAACAAGTTTATTCTCAATATGTGATATGTCATATGTTCGTATATGAAAAAATATGTTACAAACTTACAATATTTTCAAATGTATTAAATACTAAAATTGACACAAATATATGTATATAAACCACATATCTATAGAACTTGTACAACAGGGTGCCCAAGCGGGCGCCAAGCCGGCCGCCTAGGGGCCACCTAGCATTTTTTGAAACCTTAGCTATATCTAATCTAGAAACTAAAGAAAACTCAGCCCAAACCCAAGTTTTTCCATAATAAAACTTGCTAATGTTCAAAGCATAGTTGACTCAGGCAGTCAATTTGACCCAAATTGAGTGTTTGAGCCTAATTCACATTCCAAAAAATCTTAACTTATAAGCAATAGATTCATCCCCTTTGCTCATGGCAGCAATCAGAACTTCAACACCTCTTAACAGACTTATGCTTCCACTAATCTTCCTCAAAGCCCTAGAAACCACGCTAACCTTGTCAACCCACAAACAGTTCAAGAATTGTACAATTTTTCTTACATATAGTTAACAACAGAAACAATCAAATACCAAGTTGCATCTAAAGCAACCAAGGGTGGGTGACCCGAAAAATAGAATCAGAAGAGGGAGTAAGTAACTCCTTTTCAAGTCTTCCCAAGTAAGTCTTCACATAACTTCACTAAGCACATGGGAGAAAGAGACAGTGAGTCCTCCTAAATTAAAGATTTCATTTATAGCATTAACTAATGATTGAATAACCTACCCACTCCCTGAGCCTCAGAAACTTGTATACAAACCATCCAAAGTCCATCGATTTTCTCTTACTAGACCCCAAAAGACCTTTACTATAGTTAACTTCTAAAAAACTGCCTTTCAGTCCACTACACATTCAAGACCCCGAATCCCGCAAAGAATAAAATATTAAGAGTAACATTTACAAGCAACAGGATAAGAGCACACTGATAGTAACAGAATCCCAAATCATAACTACAATTTTCCAATAACATTAGCCTTCATTATGTTAATGTTCAACCAAGATTAATGATCAAGGCAACCATCAACTTGAAGCAATCTCTACTGCAATATAAACAGCATACTCTGATATTTAGTGACAACTTCCAGTTCTCCTCTAAAATCCCATGGCTGTTACCACTCCAAATATCTAACCCCCAACAAAAGAATGAGATTCAACTCAAAGTAAGAAGCATTACCTTCCAACCAGCTATTCGAGCATGGTTTGTAGCTGCAACAAGATCACTGTCACTTGAAAGCAAGACTTTGTCCCCTTCATCATCCAGGTACTTGAAGAACAAAACAAATACAATCAATTTTAATAGGACAGGAAGACGCAGAGAAACACAAAGCTGAGATATTATATCCTTACCAACAACTGTGGTGGACGATCCTCCTCAGAGTGCCCTATTCGCTGGAGAACAGCATTTGACAACTCTCCCAAATTTTCAGTACCTAACCATCGGTCACCATGCACACAAAACTAATATAGTTATAGGGGCCAAATAATGAATTCCAGAAACAAAACTGTACATCATTTTAATGTAGACTCACCAAAATTGAACCTATGTACTCGTCCCTTGCGATCCTCAAACTTAAAAGAAAATGTGTTTCCAAGACCCAGGGATGGATAAGCAGATCTTCCAGACTCCATACCATCAGCGACCATCAAAGCAGATACATCACTGCCAATAATAACATGTTCGTTAAGTAGAAATTCAACAGAAATAACTCCTTTCTTTGTCCAAGGGTAAATTCAATAAAATAAATTATATCCCAAGAGCCAAAGAGAGCAACCTTTGAGTGTCATAGTCATCTTCAGGCGGTTCGAGCGCAAGGGCAGAATCCCAGAATTTCTGCATCATTGTGTTAGCCACATCGTTCACAGCCCCAGTGCCACCTTCAACCTTTAAGGAATCAACAGCACTAATAATAACTTAGATACAACACAAACCAGTTGCAAGATTTTCATCTAATGGTACCCATGTCAAAGACATGTATAATTTTTTCACAAAAAAGAAAAAAAAAAAAAACCAAGATAAGAACTAAGACACGAAAGCCTCGTTTTATGACCCTTAAGAAGGAAACCTGTATTGAGAAAGTCTGAACCATAACATTTTGAAATCTCAATACATAGTAACTGAACTGAAAATATGAATAATTCCCCAGTCAACAGAATGATTAGAGATTTTAAATAAGAGAAATCATAAGCCGTATAAACTTAATAAAGGAAAAGATAGCTCTATTGCCAAAACTTAATAAACTCTATTCAACAAACCATGACCATTAATTAATAATGTAGCCTCTCCGACCAGAGACACAAAATGGATAAATAAATAAAATATTATAAAATTCAAACAGATGCAACGCACAATAGAAAATGAAAAATTCTAAGACTACTATAGGAACAACGAATCATATGGAGATGAATTCCTATAAGCTAAATCAAAGAAACATAGACCCATCAATAGAAGTGCAAAAATGACCAGATCCATAGACACAAGCAGCCACACACACACGTACACACAAAGATAGTAAACAGGTTGGAAGCAGCACTCCACAATGGAGATATACCTTAATTCATAACATGGAGATACCCAAATTTGGGTCATATTTGCAGTAACTTCTATATCTACTCAAATTCCCATCTGAAATAAGCATAAGAACTATATCTCTCCTCAATCAAAATTATATTAAGAGAATTTACTACAACTGTCTTGCAAGTTGCGACCTATCATGTGAATGAGACTCAAAAATATTAATGTCACTTGTTGAGAAAGCAAATTTTCTCACCATAGAAATGGCTGCCTGAGTTATTTGCAGAACATCCACACAAGCAGCTATGTTTCCATCTGCACAAACCATATGAATGAGGTATCAATCAGAAATACCACCAAACTGCAAGCACTAGATTATAGCACGTCTGTCTAAGAATTACAGCATACCTCTGTCCAACACAGGAAGGTGTAAAAATTTTCCATCATGCATAATATGCAGAGCATCAAGAATAGTGTGGTCCAATGTTGCACATTCAGGGTTTGGTGTCATTACCTAAATCAAAAGAGCAGAAAAAAAATTAGGAAATGAAAAACAGACTTTCCTAGACATGCAGCTTTGCAATTGGATAAGCCAAAGAAAACCCATAGCATCAAACACAGAAGTTACACTCAAATAAATATCAGATATGTACCAGGGATTTCATTTCAATCAAGGAGACAAAAAATGATCCAAGTCATGTATATGCAATACTTATTGTAGCTCCTTTCTGCATTGACCATTTGCAACCAATTTATAGTATCCCATGTAATACAACATAGAAACAGGTTGATTTAGACAAAAACAAAATGGTAGATTAATGGGACAACTGATGTCAGAGTGCACATTGTTGCAATGCCATAGAATGTTTCCTTATACAATTGGAAAATAGCATTGGAAGCAACTATACATAGTATGAAGCCAGTTAGGTCAACAATGCTTAAATGCCGCTAACAGTTCATAGGGAGCAATTTCACTACATCTCAGAAGTTTAAGAAATTGCAAAGGATTCATTTTGATTTTTTTGCTAATTGCAAGGGGATCGTGTCTTGCCATTCATGGTCAGAAACATGTTCAATGACTTAAAAGATCTAGCTAGTCATAAAAGTGAGATTCGTGGAAAGCTATGTGAACTGTAGGTGAGCTTAAAACATTAGTTTCTTTGAGAAGTTCATAAGTATAAATTCCATTCAAGATCCATTAACCCCCATAACCAAAGAAAAAATAAAAGAAAATCAAAGATTATTTAGTACTGATTACAACCATCTCGGTCAGCGAGAAATAAGCAAGTATCATAAGTCACTCCAAATTGGAGGTGTCGAATAATAAATAAATAAAAACAAATACCAGAAGTGGCCATATGTATAATAAGGACTTCAGGAACACATCAACAAAGCATATCTAACTAAGTGTTTTAGAACTTGTCGCAATATGACTCACCATAGTCAACTTGACATGGCAGCCTGGCTAGTCTTGGCAAGTTTATGAAACTCAGATAAGTCACACCGTTTGGCCTTAAAAATTGAATACACTCGGCCAAGCCTTTGCATGACAATTCGGAGTAGAGTTGTTGTGACTCAGTTCTGGACCAGGCCAGTTACTGAACTGAGTTTAAGTTTTAAAATCATTTTCTTTAAAAACTTTAAAAACTAAGAAAGTAAAAGCATTACAATGTTGCTTTGATGACTCTTCTAAAACCACACTTACCCAAAAAGGGAAAAAAGCAAAAAAGGAAAGAAAACAAAGCTCAAAACTATAGAAACATTTACTTCCTATAGATAGATAGGTTCAAAAGAGATCATGTAACATAGGCACATTTGCAAGTGTGATTGAAGGAGCAACTACAAGAAAGTTAGGAGAATGCAGTACGGGCAGCCAATTTATGATGGTAAAATCTAAAACAATACGTGAATCAAAACCTATTGAAAAACCTTACAATAGATCAGAATTTTACAATGGAAGATGCTGAATCCCAAAAAAGTTGCAATTATCACATTGTAGAAGAGCAAACCTTTTCCACAAGTGTCAATTCAGGAGAAAGATTTTGGGCCACAACTCGCATAAGGATATCCTTTGAACTGTAAGAACAAAATAAGTCAAATAAAGTTCATTGATAGCAGCCAAAATTGTGTTGAGATTGAATAAGATTCCAGACACACGATGAACAACTAAAGAAAGAATACATACGTAAGAATTCCTTGAGGTTTGTTTCCTGTCACAATTATTACTGAATTCACACGTAATTCTCGCATCTTTTTGGCAGCCACATAGACAGGATCAGATGGTGAAACAGTTGCTACCCTGCAAAACAAAATAACAATCAGAGTTTGCATATCCCCTTTCAGATCGTGAAATGCAAACCTACTTGTGCAATGTAAAGCCAGTTAGGAATGATAAGATTAATTTTCTTAGGATTATGCAAAGCATACTTGGTGTTTTCAGTAACAATTGTCGACAATGGGGGCTTGAACATCCTTTCCCGAAGAGTTTCAATGAAAGCATATGGTGCTGCAGTTAAGAGGGAATGGCCTCCATTAGAAGCATACCACATAAGAATAAACTAAGGAAATTATGATGGGCTTCCGGCCTCTCAAAGCATGATATGACAAACAAGAACACAAATTTCAGCCAAAGGAATCATGAAAATGACACCATGTATAGCTTTTCTATATATAAGAAGTTGCCACTAGGGGAGAAGAATTTGAGTTGGCCGTTGATAAGGTTCATACTCCTTCAGCAGATATGTACTTATTTGAATATTCACATGTACATAGATGCAAACAGAATGACATGAACAGGCATCCATCTTGTTCTAGTATGCAACCCATGAGACACGGGTAAGAATAACAGCTTCGCTACAATCATTCAATTCGTTATAGGTACCAGTTGTAGTAAGCCATCCTAATGATGAAAGAGGGACCGAACTATCATTTTCAACAGAAGTTGTCTAGGTATCTGGGAGTAAAATTAGGATGTATAGTTGTACCCCACATCACTTAAGGCACAATCAATGTCAATAACACTATACAGAGTAACATGGAAACGGAATAAGGTGTATAGCAGTATGCCCTAGTATTCACAAATGCAATTTGACATGGTTATATTAAATGGATATTCACAAACATTTATCAATGTCATACACCAATAGCCGTATAAGGTACATAATAATAAAATCATGTTTCAGAAATATATCAGAAGAGCTTATATCCAACCAGAAAAATTGCTTCCCCATTGACGCTCTACCCCTTCTACAGCAGCTGCAATGGCGCTTCCTTGTTCTGCAGCTCTCTCCATTCTAGAGATAGCATCATAGAGGCACTTTGTGATATCCAACAAAGCAATAACTTCACCATTTTCTACAACAGGGAGATGTCTGAATTTTCCTGCCAGAATGAAGAGGAGAAGAGTAAGCAAGCTTGGTTCAATACATGAAAACCAGATTGCACAAACACTGCAACAGATTTTTCACAGAAAGAGAAAGAGACAATAAACAGGTGATCAATAAAATGAATTAGCAACAACAAGAAGTAGAAAGTAGCCTTCAGAATGTTCTCATGGACTATATCACAAACACATGAAAAAATTTCATGCATCCCTAATCTCATGTACTTATCTGTGTACTGGCCGTTTTGACATGACAGGTGCTGTCAGTGGTTCGACATCCAGTCGAGTCTTAACAACATTGGATGAAAGGACCATGGTGTTGAGCTAATACAAGGATTTGAAAAAAATGGCAGCTAAACTACCTCAAACCACAAAATGATTTAATGCAGTATGTGGCAAGTGGGCGTCTACATTTTGAAACAGTGAAAATTCACTTTCATTTGCAGCTAAACAATGGGTAAGATTTTGAACCAAGCATTGCAAGTTTCAACAGTACCACTTCAAACTTAAGGAATGATGCTAAAACAGAAGGTGAATAATGCAATGTTACTAGTGAGCATTCAAGGCAATAAAAAAGATAGAGAGGACAAGAAAAGGCAAGTTCTGCAATTGACCTTGGACCATCTTTTGCAATGCCTCGATCGCCAATGAATCCGCCGTGACAAAAACTGGATTTCTAGTCATGATTTTGGATACAATTGTTTGTTCAGGACGTAATCCCTCCGCAATGACTCTTGTAGCAATATCCTGAAGACAAAACAAACCATCACAACACATAATCCAAAACCATTTTAAAAAAACTGATGCAACCCAATGCCCAAACATACAAAAATTGGGGCAACCCAAAAAGAAGAAGTAATGTGAAATAACCTTATCAGTAACAATTCCTGAGAGCAAACCATTTGAATCTGTAAGTAAAACAGCATCGACTCGACGTGTGGCCATTCGTCGACAGGCATCAGAAACTGTTGTGCCCTCAGGAATCGTCAAAGCCTTTGATAATCTCAGCTTCTTTACAGTCCTCTCACCATTTACTGATCTGTTAAAAATAATATATTACATTCATGGTACAAAAACGACCGCAACTTAAGATAACTGTGCTTACCAACAATTGGAAAAACAACAGAAAGAGAAAAAGGACTATCTTTTCATATAAAAATTTGTGGCCATTTAGTGAAAACCCAAATAAGCCCATATCAGAAAACCCCAAACAGAATACCCAAAGCCCTAACACAATTATTGAGACAACTCACCAATAAATAGTCAGAGAACCACAAATCAGAAACCCAAATAAGAAAACTTCAAATTTCAACCAATAAGGCAATCAAGAACTTCTGAAAAAACAAAAATCCAATTGAAATAGACCCTAACATAGCTGAAAGGCTCAAACTTACGATGGCTGGTTAGGAGACGAAGGTTTAGATGGATGGCCATTGCTTCCATTCTCTAAATTCACAGATTTCTTCACAGTCGAAGGCCCCCGTTTCTGGCCGAGCGTTTGCCTTCTCGTACCAGCTGCCTGGTTACTCATATTAGCGTTTCAATTCGACCAAAAACAAAATCACGTTTCCAATATGTATCAGAAAGAACGAACCCTAACTTCCCCCTCTGTAAATCCTTGAACACTTAGTTTTCTCTCTCCCCAAAGTAAAATTTAGGGTTTAGAAATCGGCCTCTAAGGCACCAAATACTTGTAAAAGCAAGAGGTTCGAATTCTTAAACCCCAAATTTCGGGAATGGAGGGAAGACAGAGGGGCCAGAGAATCGTCCCTCCACCTTCCTCGATTCCCTTTAAAAAACCGGAGTGTGGAATTTCAAATTAGCTCGATAGACAATATGGACATCACCCTAATTGTTTTTTAAATAACAAGATTATCCCTAATGTTATGTTTAAAAGTCAATACCCAAAACTGCTTCCACATAATTACCAAAAAAAAAAACCAAACTGCTTAAATCTTCGCATTCTCCCGTAGATTTTTTTTGTTAATGGGAAATTATCAGAAATATAGTTATTCCTAAAATATGAGTGACCCTATTCTTTTTTGGGTCAGGTTTGTTAAAGGTGTCTACTTCATTATACCATATAAATAAGGTGTACCTTTAAATTTTATCGAAATATATAGTTCGAGTATCAAAAATATTATAATAGCATGAAAATCTATATTCAATAATAATTATGAAATCCGAAATTTAAAAATTGGTGCATTTTTATAAATGTTTGAAAATCTTGAAAATTGACGGTCTGAAAAACTTATTAAAAGATATACTATTTTTAATTCTTGAAATTCTTTTGTTTTTTTATATCCATATATCTCGAGATCCATATGAAAATTTGAATGTTTTCTAACTTCAATAACACTTTTCTTTTTTATGGGATTGTATGTTGGAAGGTTACTGGCATTTGTGGTAGGATTACTTATATTTCATTCAAAGTGGTCAGTTATTTTTATTAGCTATATATCAAGGAAAAAGTTTACATAAGGATGCTACCTTATAATGTAGAACTGCAAATGCCCCTCAAAAATCCATCAGAAAAATTAATTTTAATGTTGAAAAACCCTTTGATTGATCATCTCGATATCGAGATGTATGACTATGAAAAATAAAAAGATTTTAAGTCTCAGAAATAGTGCATTTTACAACATATTATCTACACCGTCTATTTTCAAGATTTTCATATGTTTATAGATCTACTTGATTTTAACCAATTTTTAAATTTAAAATTTTATAATTAAATATGAAAATAGATTTTGAGATAATCCTAATAACATTTTACAACAAAATTATATACCATGATAAAATTTGAAGGGTACCATACCTCTACACCTATGGAGGCGTCTGTATGCCAACTGCACCCATATCAAATTCAACTACTTGAGGTGTATCATACAGTTTGATATTATTGATCTTGGTCAATGGCATATACATACCTCTAGCCACCCAATTTCAAATCTAATGGCCTAGGATGATTATGACCTCTTTGTACAAAAAATAAATGATCATATTTTTCAGTAACTATTTTGCATTGTGTTGGAAGCATCAAGACAAAAATGGGTGGCCAAGGTAGTCCATTTTAAACGTTTCAAAGTAAAAGAAAACAAAATAGGGAAAAGTACTACAACCTCTCCTTGTTAACTACAAATGAGCAAAAGTATCCCCATTTTGTTAGCTTGATAAATTCGCCCCTGTGACGAACAACGTGCATCCAAATAAAAGAATTGGGATTGGTCCTTGAGTATAGGTTTAATCTGAAATTGGGTAATAGAGAGTGCATCACAAAGTTTGAAAAAAATCTTTGAAGTTTGAGCACAAATTGAAAGAGCAAGACCCAAGGTTGGCCTGAGCCTGAATTTTTTAGGCTAAGAGACGGTTAGGTCATCTAGCCATTCCTAGCCCTAAGTGCAAAGCGCGAACTCTTCTTTGTTTTTAAGCACGCAGGGGCGTTATCTCAAGAAGATATTTGCCCCCTCTTCGATTGATTAGCGTTATCTCAAGAAGATATTTGCCCCCTCTTCGATTGAGTAATTGGTGTACATAAGAAGGGCAACTCATCATCGGGATACAGAAAAACAAAAAGGTCTAATACAATGTTCATCTATGCACCCGAGCTTAGAACCTACATAATAGACACAAGAGTCTTGTTGTATTAGAGAGAGAACTAGATAAAATAGAATAGAGGATAAATTGGAATAGAGAGAGAGAATTTAGCCTACTGGTTTGCTTGTTAAAATGACAGATAATGGTTTATTGAGAGAGGCATATATCAAAACATATGGGTCGGATAGCCCTTGTAATAAAGCACCAAGAGGCTGCCCCGTTAGTGTTGTGGTGGTTATTTACACCACCCAACAGCTACAAGTTACACGCACCCCAACAACTACAAGTTATATGAACCCCAACAACTACAAGTTATATGTACCCCAACAACTACAAGTTATATGAGCTACATGTACTTGATGGTTGTTATTACAAGCCTCCATCTCATTAACGGCTAGATGACTGTTGGATGTCCCACACGTATTAAAGGCTAGATGACCGTTGGATCCCCCTATGAACCGGTCTCACAAAAAGATAACGAGACACGAGCCCTACCCGCACATGTACTCGGACAAAGTGCAAAGCTCAAATTCTTCTTTGTTTTCAGGAATGCAGGAGCATTATCTCAAGATGATATTCGCCCATCGTTCGATTGAGTAATTGGTGTGCATAAGAAGGACAATTTATCCTCGAGATACAGGAAACAAAGAGGTCTTATACAATATTCATAAGCTCTATGCACTTGAGCTTAGAACCCCACACAATAGACACCAAAGTTTTGTTGTATTAGAGATCAAAAGAGATAAATCGAGTAGAGAGAGAAATTTTAGCCCACTGGTTTGCTTACTGAAATTGCAGAATGGTCTATTGAGAGAGGCTCAAAATTGTTCTAAGTATCTCAAAACGTATGAGTAGGATGACCCTTGTAATAGAGCACCAAGAGGCAGCCCATTTAGTGTTGTGGTGGTTATATACACTACCCAACAACTACAAGTTACATGCACCCCAACAGCTACAAGTTATATGCACCTCAACAACTACAAGTTACATGAGTTACATGCACTTGATGGCTGCTGTTACAAGCCTCAATCTCATTAACGGCTAGCTGACCGTTGAATCTCCCACACGCATCAACGGCTCGATGATTGTTGGATCTCCCTATGAACCGGTCTCACAAAAAAATAAAAAGCCACGAGCCTGACCCACACACGTGCTCAGGTGAAGTGCAAAGTGAGTTATCAAGTGCCCTTGCGCACGCTTTGCATCATTTCTATGTGGTAGCAAAACTACAACAACCATTAGAAACATTAGAAGGATATTTTGGTACTTTTCTCATAATAAAAAAACATACAAAGAGACCATTTATTTGAGATCATAATCGCTCTTGTCATTTGGATTTCAAATCTTGAACATTATGATACACCCAAGCCATCTCATATGACATCCAATGGCTAAGAATAATTGTAATCTATTTGTAAGAAATATAAATGGTCTCATAATATACATTTCATTTGACAAATAACATGCATACTATATAGCATACATTGTCCATCTACTCCCTTAGGTAGAAAACCTAATGGGAGAAGATTTATTTAATCTAAAATATTGGGAACTGCCTAAAAGTCATTGGATGGTTATTTTTAAAAGAAAAAATTTCAAAATTTAAAATTTCTAAAACCTCGATCTCAACTGCAAAAAATTGGACCGTTGTGGTTCACTCTTGAGACGTTATTATTTTTAAGTACATACACAATGTGGATTTTATTTTTTCATTTTTTTAAGTTTAGTCTAATTGAGTTTTACTTAAAGGAGTAAATGGAGAGTGTGCTCCCAAGGGAGCATAAAAGGTTATTGTTTTTATAAATGAGGGAATTTCAATTTAGCTGCAAACTAACGTTATTTTTTGGGCACTCAATTGTTCATGTGCCATAACTCCTCTATTCACCCATGGAGAGAAACCTAATTAGGAGAGTAATAAAGAGGATTGTAATGGACGGATGGATGCCTTACCCCAATGTTCAAGGTGGTTTGATGGTGGACAGATTAAGATGGGAGTAAACCATGCACCAACATCCAGTGTTTATATATTTCTATTGCCAAAATTATTTATATTTAGGGGTTGGGTGTGGTTTGTATAGAGCTGAGGCTATAAACAATCAAAGTAAAGCCCACCTTGGAATAGAGTTGAGAAATGTGGTTTCAATGGAAATCTTTGTGATAGCTTTAAAATTTATTTTTATTTTTAATTATAAAATTCAAAACTTCAAAATAGCGTACAGCATATCTATAAAAACTTGAAAATCTTGAAAATTGACAGTCTAAAAATACGTTACAAGATGCATTATTTTCAAAATTTGAAATCCATTTTTTTCTCATGTCCGTTCATTTTGATGTTAAGATGATCAAGAGGATATTTGAAGACCAAAACAACCTCTTCTAGTGAAATTTTGAGGTGGGCTTTAATTTGATTGTTTAGAGCCTAAGCTCTATATAAACTTTTTCCTCTTGTGAATGCTCTTCATGATAACGGTCTAACACCGGGTGAATGTTCATCATTTTAGGTCAATGTTCATCATCATATGTGCATGTGCATGTGCATCATGGACTTTGATTGTAAGTAGGCAGGACATTAACTCTGCCTTGGTGGATGTCCATCATTTGGAATATATGTCAATCTCATCACATGGACATTAAATTCCATCTTGTACGATGTATTGTTCATATCTCATCGGTTGGGATTGGGGCCGATAATGAACCGGGCTGGCCCGCGGGATTCCGGGAAGGGCATGTTGCCTGGATGCTAAAGGGCTTAGGCCGGGCCATCATAATCATGAATACTTAACGGACCGGACCGAGCTCGAAAAATACAAGAAATTTTGCTCAGTTGGCCTGCATGCCTGGTAAGCCCAAAAAACATATAGGACCACTCGGCCCATTTAGCATGCCTATTCATTTGTCTATTTTATTATTTTGGGAAAATAAACCATAGCCTAACCCTCAAAATGTCACTCCCATATAAACCCCTAGGGTTGTACAAAACCCTGGGACATGCTTTATTTTTTAGAATTGGCACATATATCCCCCACTTTCAACTTTTTTTCTATTAAATTACGAACTTTAACATTTATTTTTATTTAATTACAAAATAGTCCACATCAAAACCCAATTTTTTCTCCACGCTAATAAGTGTTTGTAAAATCGAATCGGTATGGTTAACTGGACATGGGCCTGGAAGCAGTTTAACTAGCCTAACCGATAAACCGACCGATTCAACCGCTTTAATCGGGCAAATACCGGGCAGTCAAAAAAGTGTTGAAAATAATAAAAAAAGTACAAACAAAATCTATTAAAATATGAAAAGCATATAAAAAATGATTAAAACAAAACACATTCAAATGAAGTTGAAAATTAATTAAAAAAATAGATTTTAATCCATTTTATATTTCTTAAAGCTATTTTTAAATTTTTCTAAAAAAGATAAGAAAATATAAAAGTGAGTATTAATGGCCAAAATAATTTTTAATCTTTACCAAAAAATATTTAAAAATGTCTTACAAATCAAATTCTTTATTTTTTAAAATTTATATATATATATTTTTTTATTTTTTTTTTTAAAAATACCGGTTGATAACTAAAATCGCCCAAAACCAATGACCGGTTCCAATTTAACCGAGCGATTAACGGTTTGATCGACCCGTTTTGCAAACACTGCCTGTAACATATCTTTTTCTCTTTCTTGAGGATTGATCAAGAGCTTCTTCATCTCCTGTACTCAGTCGTGTGAGCCCCCTTTTCACTCTCTCATGCTGGATATTAACCCCAAAGATACCCAAAAATCCGCTTCACAGCATTTCTTGTACTCCACTAGAGAGAATGAGAAATTGTGATGCAACTTCAGCCGAAGCTACCCAAATCCACCGCGTTGCAACTCTTCCATTTTGATAGAAAATCACCTCGAACGTCGCTTTATTGTATTTTGACAGAAATTCACCCTAAAACCACTTCATTACCTCCAAGATCCAAAAAACCAATAACGTAAGTTTTTTTTTAGAGAGAGAAACCCAAAAAACACTACCAGCTACAATCCACAAGGAAAACTAGTTTTTTTGCTGTGAATCTCTAAATCTGCAAAACAATTTTCACGATTTTTAGCGAGAGAAACCCAAAAAACACTACCAGCTACAATCCACACGGAAAACTAGTTTTTTTGCTGTGAATCTCTAAATCTGCAAAACAATTTCCACGATTTTTTTTTATTCTTCGAATAAACTGGTTTTCCAATTTAAAACAACAATATGCAATTCTTCATGTCAATGTTTTATGGTTTTCGATTTCGTATCTTAAGTTTTCTGGTTCTACCGTTTTGATGGTTCTCCAAATTGAGTTGGCGCTTTTTCGATGGCTTTTTGCAGGTTTTTTTAGTAGTTATTTTCTTAGAGATTTATGAGCCGAAATAACTAGTTTTTCTTGGTAGAAATAACATAACTTTTTGGTTATGAAAAAGATTAGGCCCAACAATTTAGGAGTGATTTAGGTGAAGAGGAGGGATGAGAGGAAGTAGAGATGGTTTGAGTGAGAGATTCACAGTGAAAAAAGAGAGAATGAATAGAGATCATGGTGAAGAGACTGGGGCTCACAGTGAATGGTAATCATGGAGAGTAAGAACGAATGGTGAAGAGATACAGAGAGAGGGAGAACCTCACGGAAGGGAGAGGACTGGTTTTTTTTTTATTGGACCATATTGTAATTATAGAACAGAAAATGTCTAATGTTGTAATTTAGTAAAAAAAATCCCAATTATTGGCCTGTATTTTAAAAAATAAAGAGTGTCCTAGGGTTTTTCACAGCCATGAAGATCTCTACGGGAGTAAAGTTTTGCCGGAGGGGGTATAGGTCATTTTATTTTATTTTTATTTTTTTATTTTATTTTATTTTTTATTTTATTCAAGTCTTCAACTTCTTTTTTTTTTTTTTTTTTGTAGTAAGCAAAAAATAAAATAAAAATACATACATGCTAAAATATTTGTTTGAACACTTAAAACCCACTCTATCTTAAAACCCAATCTCTTTTTTACTCTTTCAAGACCCATTCTGTTTCTCTCGAATTCCAATGTCTCTTTATCTCTCTAAAAACCTCTTTTTCTCTTAAAATCCCATCTTTCTCTCTAAAATCCATAATCTCTCTCTAAACTTATTCTCTTTCTCTAGAAACCCATATCTCCTTCTCTCTCTAAAGACCCAATCTCTCTTTCTAAAAACTCAATATTTCTCTAAAGACCCAATCTCTCTCTAAAAACTCAATATCTCTTTTTGTTTCTAAAAACCCAATATCTCTTTTTATTTCTGAAAACTCATTCTCTCTCTTGGAACCCAATCTTTCTCCCTCTAAAAACCCATTCTCTCTTTAAGAACCCAATCTCTCTTCTTCTAGAAACCCATTCTCACTCGCTTTCTATCTAGAAATCAAATCTCTCTCTAAAAACAAAACCCAATCTCTTTCTTTAGGAACCCAACATTTTTTTCTCTTCTTAAAAACCCAATCTCTCTTTTCTAATATAAAAAAACCCATTCTCTATCCAGAAACCTCTATCCAGAAAACTCAATCTCTCTATTTCTAGAAACCCAACCTCTCTTTCTCTTGGTAAAAACCATTTTTTCTCTCTAGAAATCCAATCTTTTTGTAAAACCCACTTTTTTTTTTTGTAAAACCCACTCAGTCTCTCTAGAAACCCAATATCTTTTTCTCTATACATACCCAATCTTTTGCTCTCTAGAAACCCAATATTTATTTCTCTCTAAAACACAATCTCTCTTTGTATCTCTAAAAACTCATTATCTCTCTAACAATCCAATCTCTTTTTCTCTACAATCCATTTTCTCTGAAGAAACCCAATATCTTCTTCTCTCCCTAGAAACCCAATATCTCTTTCTCTCTACCCATTTTCTCTTTAGAAACCCAATATATCTTTCTCTCTAAAAAAACTCAATCTTTTTTTCTGTCTAGAAACCCAATCTCGCTCTCTCTCTTTAGAAAACCAATCTCACTTTACCAATCTTTATTTCTCTCTCCAAAAATCCAAGAAAATTTCTAAACAATATTTTAGCGTATGTTTTTTTTTTGGAAGAAAAACTTGAAGATTAAGATAAAAAATAACAAATAAAAAAAAAGAAAAAGAAAAAGGGGAACAAAAAAAAAGCAAGGTTGTTAATGGGCCCTGCTGGGTCAGTCTCAAGCCTAGCCCAACAAATTCCTTGTCGAGCTTCGGGCCAAGCACGGCCTGGACAAAGGATTCAATGTTGGGCCAGGACGGGCTTTTTGGGCACATTGTTGGCCCGACCCCTTACTGGGGCCAGATCCAAGCATTTCCTAGCCTTACAGGGCTCCAGCCCGTTGGCAACCCTAATTGGGATACTTTCCTTTGTTGTTTAAAAGAGAGTGGTGGATTGAACTCATCACTCATATGTCATAGTCAAATTGCTTAGAAGGCAGATCCTTGAAGCATCACCTATATTTGCACCTAGCCTTATGTTTATCTCCATGTGCATTGAGATCTTCACCATAAAAAACATGCGGGAGGTCTCTGGTGCATTCTATTGAAACAAGAAGAGACCTTAAAAGACTCGATCAATTTTGAGTCCCGAATAATGTTTGAGCTCCTTAAGATCCTTCATTGGAAATTATACATGTAGGCTCTACCTTGTTTGGTTGATTTCCTTGAAGTAGTCCTTTGTGACAACTAGGTCAACGACAAATACAGAGTATGATGGATAATTGGTTGTTTTGAGCTTTATGAATAAGTAGTTCATGGACAAATAAGAGTATGATGGATAATCGGCTTGAATTGATGGTTGTCGGTATCCATTCTAAAACAAAAACAATCTGATTTATGTCATTCCAAGCTCTCGGTGCCTACGTCAATTTGGAGAGGGCTTTCCACAACTTTCAGCTTTCTTTGATTGATCCTTGCTTTTGAAACCTTTCGACTGTTCCATATGGATCTCTCGATCGATCTCTCCATTCAGAAAGGTGCTCTTCACACCCATCTATTATAGTCTTTAAGAATTACTTGCTGCCAATGCAAACAACACACATACTATTATGATCTTGGCCACGGGATTAAAAGTCTCATCATAATCAAGTCCATACTATTGTGAGAATACTTGAGTAATTAGTTTGACTTTATACCTTTTGATTGATCCAATGACATGGGTTTTCACTTTATAAGCCCATCGATATGATAGGTTTCACATCCTTCGCCTTAGGAACTAGGCCCCAAGTAAGGTTCTTTTTCAACATCGAGGTCTCCTCTTTCATGGCCTTTTGTCATTCAACACTTTGATGCACCTCTTCATACGAGGTTGGCTCTTGTACATCAACCTCCTCAACCACAATGCTCTTCATATTTGGGTTCCGTTTTCCTATCTTGTTTGACCACTTCAGTTGTTTTGGTTCTTTACCAACCTCTTTTAACTAGCTTGGTCGAGCTTCTTTAGATGTCATTTGCTAATTGATACCATCTCCCCATGAGTGAAGTCAATGGACTATGTTGAGGCTGAAACTCTTTACTAGATATGAATGTCTTGCTCGGTTGATCAACATTTTCATCCTAAGTCTCCTCAATCTTTTAGTTTTTGTTCAATATCCACCTCCAAGCTTTGGAACGTGGTAAGCTCTTGAGGACCATATGCTTCTTCTAATATTATGTCTCATGATTTTTAACATCCATTGCTGGTAGATCGAAACACTTTCATTCCTTTTGTTTTGTGTCATATCCAACAAATATGATGTGTAGTTTTTCAAGAACAAGTACATAACATTCACCATCAAAAACCTCAATATGACTAACAAAAGGTTTGATTTTCAAAGCTTCTGGTATGATGAGATGAACCCCAACTTTGGTTGAGGAAGCGATATGATGAGATGAACCCCATCTTTGGTTGAGGAAGCGATATGATGAGATGAACCCCAACTTTGGTTGAGGAAGCCAACTGGTTATATGTTATGTTGTTTTCATACTCTCGGCACAGAACTCCCTTTACATGTCGTATGCATGAATCAAACTTTTGCAGATTTGGACAAGATGTCGATTTTTCCACTTAGCCATTATACTCTAATGCAAACTGTAGGGACATGCCAAATGGCATATGATGCCAAACATCTTTAGATAGGTTAAAATTTTGGCCCATATGTATTCTCCACTATTATCAGTGCGTAAGCACCAATTTTTCTAGTTGATTTGGGCCTCAACATTCCTCTCTGTTTGAACATCTGGAAGTCCATTGATCATTTAGCAGGTGTTTCCATATGTATATTGAGAAATTGTTGATGAATATGAGTGTGTATCTCATGCCACTATCTATTGTGGCTTTACCCTGCTGCATATGTCCAAGTGAATGATCTCCATATGTTTCTTAGCCTGTTACTTAGTTTTTGCGTATGGTTGTCAAGGTGCCTTATAGAACTGGCAACCTACACAAAGTGTCCCTCTAGACTTTCAATTAGGGAAGTCCCTTCATCATTGATCGATCCATCATCAATTTTAGTTTTTTTTTTTTGAGTAAGGTTAACTATTATATAAATAATGTCAAAATGTACAGATCAAAGGGGTTCCTTGAGAGGAAACCCAATACAACCCCGAGGAGTTCAGAAAAGATTAAAAGAACGGTTCTAGTCCCTAGGGTGCGGCTCTTAGGAACAACAAAACTACGATAACCCCAGGATGTTAAAATAGGCTCCCTCCTTGGTTAGGAAGTCTGCATCTGAGTTGATTTCTTGAAAGACATGGCGATAGATGATTGAGATACCTCACGCCAAGTGAGCTATCTCGTCGAAGATACCATCTAACCGCCATGGGAAGGGAGAAAGACCAGCTACCCATGATATAACATTCTTAGAATCTCCTTCAACCACCAAGGTAGAGCTCCAATTGTTGTTAAAACTTTGCAAACCTTTAAGCAGGGCACTTGCTTTAGCCAGGGTAGAGTCTGCGATACCGATAGGGTGGGAGAAGGCAAGCAAAATATGTCCCTCATTGGTCCTAAAGAGGCCACCAACGCCTGAAGGGCCAGGGTTCCCGATGAAGCAGTCATCGAAGTTTAGTTTGATGGAACTAGGTTCCAGTGGCTTCCATCGAGATGGTCGTGAAGCTCTAGGACGCGACACAAAAAGAAGGTTTGACCAATTCCTACGAAAGTCGGTAGAAGGGTAGTCATAAAACAATTTGTGGTTCGAGGCCCAAAAGGCCACTAAGTTCGTGACTTTATCAGCCAATGCCGCTATTGAGGATCTCTGACCTCTGAAAATTCTGTGATTCCTTTCAATTCATAACACCCACAAGGTGGCAGAAACGAAGGCTTTCTAAAGCTCTCTTCTTGCCTTAGGCCACAGTGAAGAGAGGTAGGCTTGGAACAACTGAGGGACAGAGCTTGGGGTGACTCACGAGTACTAAAAGAGACATAAAACAACTGTCTATAAGCTTCTAGCAACCCACAATGGAGGAACAAGTGAGTATTTGTTTCCTTTTCCTCCAAGCACAATGCACATCCATTGGGGCACTGCATTCCTCTCCTTTGGAGGAGGTCTACCATCAACATCCTCTTGTGAATCGCTATCCAACAAAAGACTTGGATCTTAGGGGGTGCAAAGGTGTTCATGGCTTTAGATAAAACAATGGGACATGGGCCAGCAACTACAGGGTTGGGCAAAAGGGTGGAGTAGTAAGAAGACATCGAGAAAGTCCTCGAGGGGAGAAGGTTCTCAATTGATCATGGCCTCACTTGAAACTGGGAGGAACACTTATTAGAGGATTGCTACCAGGGCCCTGAAGTCATCAAACTCATGGTCATTGAGGGGCCTTTTGAAATTTGGCAACCAAGATCGAAGAGAGCTTGTGAGACAAAAATTTTGAGCCACAATCGAATGGGTAATCACTAGCTAATCGATAGAGATTAGGAAACTGTTCTCGCAAATGTCTGCCGCCCACCCATTTATCATCCCAAAATAAAATCCTTGATCTTTCCCTTGGGCAAAAATGTATAAAACCAGAAAAATGTTCACAGCACCTTAAGACTGATCTCCAAAACCCTGATATGGCTCCATTTGTCCTACAATTGGGAGTCCAGTAGTCGACCCCATAGCAATATTTATGCTTGCTCACCTCTCTCCAATGGTGATTTGGGTGTGTATCATACCTCCACCACCACTGCCTAAGAGGGCACTGTTATGGGCCTTGAGATTGTAAATCCCCAGCCCTCCTTGGGCTTTAGGCATACATAGTTTGGGCCACGCGATGAGATGATACTTGTTATCATGTTCTCCAGACCAGAAAAAATTCCTCTTCATCCTCTCCAGTCTAGCGGCTACAGGGGCCGGGATACGAAATAAAGACATCCGAAATATGGGAGTATTAACCAGAGTAGCGTTAATGAGGATAAGTCTTCTTGCTTTGAACAATAATCTTCCTTTTCAACCCACAAATCTTCGATCAAATTTACCAACTATATGGCTCCAATGTGAAACTTGTGGCATCCCCAAGCAAAGGGGAAAGCCAAGAGAAGAGAGAAGTATCTTCACCAAACAACCCCACCTTCAATCCAAGAGTTGGACCAAAGATGAGCCAGTGCAAACCCCCATCATCTTGGACTTGATGAGACTTGCCTTAAACCCTATTGCCATCTCAAAGCATTTAAGATAAATTCGTAAGGTATCCACCTGTTAAATGGACACGTTGCACAAAAGTAGGATGTCGTCTACGTATTGAAGGTTGGAGATATGCAGGCCAAGGTTACTAGAATTAAAACCCCTTAATAGGCTAGCTTGATATAGCCTTGAAAAAGAGATGCTGAAGACCTCAGCCACAATTGCAAATAGGAAAGGCGAGAGAGGATCTCCTTGACGAAGTGCTCTGGTAGTCGAGAAAAATCCTTTGGGGGAAGGTTGAATAACACTAAGATGATAGGGCTATAAATGCAACCTCTAATCCGCCCTCTCCACTTTGGCTCAAAGCCCATCCTTCTCATGGTCTCATCAAGTATTGCACAATCGACATGTTCATACGCCTTTTCCCAATCTAGTTTTATCACTAGTCCCAGGGTTTTAGAGATGGATAAGAGTGAATGCATTCGTGTGTAATTACAGCCCTATCCAGGATTTGTCTACCCTTAACAAAGGCCCCTTGGGTGGGGGAGATGACTTAGTTTAGTATAACCCTCAATCTCGAAGCTAGGACTTTGGACACAGTTTGCATGAGCCATGGACCAAGCTTATAGGTCTAAAATCTGTAAGCTCTTCCGCCCGTTCAATCTTAGGGACTAGGGCGATGAAGGTAACATTCATAGCCTTGTTGATGACACCTCTAAACTGAAATTCAGATAATAACTCCAACATGTCTGGCCAGATAGTATCACATAATGTTTTAAAGAAGGCAATAGTGTAGCCGTCGAGGCCAGGAGTTCGGTCGAGACTCAGGTCATTGAGTGCTAACAGGATTTCAGTCTTCGAAAAAGGACATTCCAGCCATGCCACTTTTTCACGGGGAAGGGAAAGGAAGGCAATGTCGTGCATTATGGGTCTCGGTCCAGGGCACGAGATAAATAGATTGGAAAAGAAGCGCACTACTGCCTGCTTCATAAGATGGGTGATGGCATTCTCGCGTCTTCAAGAATTGGCTATCTTGTGAAAATAGCCAGCATTTAAATCACCTAATTTAAGCCATTTTACTCGAGCTCTCTGTGCCCAATATACCTCCTCTTTTTGGATGGTGGCTGGGAAGTCTAATTTGGCTTTTGCAACCTGCTCGTGCTCAGCTGGAACTAAAGGTCTGGATTCATCCTCTATGTCCCACGATGGAATAGTTTGGAACAAAGGTCCCTTCATGGCTCGGAAGTTCCACGAGTGTTGGGCCTTCCAAGTTTTCAAATTGGATTTTAGCAATTGCAACTTTCGTTGCACCTTGAACCCCGACCAGCCTTGAACATTGAAAGAGCTCCTTGATGCTGCCACAAAATGTAAGAAGTTGGGTTCCTTGATCGACCAGGATTCGAATCTAAACGATCTCGGGCCACTCTGGATAGCTTGGGTATCAAGCAAAATGGGGTGATGCTCAGAGGTAGTTTTGGGTAAAATAGTCAAGTGGGTACTCGAGAAGGGTTGGTCCTACTCAAGTGCGGTAATGAACCAATCTAGCTTTGAGAGAGAGGAGTTGAGGGAGTGGTTTGACCAAGTAAACTGGGCTTTTTCTAGGGGTATATCAATGAGATGAGTGAGAGAGATGAAATCTAAAAACTACACCATGTCAGGGGAGATAGAGTGACTGGAGTTACAATTATGGGACTATCGCATGACATTGAAATCCCTCCCAAACACCAAGGACCCAAGGATGAAGATGAGATGACTTGCAATTCTGCTCAAAACGAGGGCTTAAGATTCTCAGCATTAGGGCCATAAAATGTTGTGCACTTCTAGTTAAATCTGCCTGATAGCCTAGACAGTCAAACTATGATTGAAAAAATTCCAACCGAACTATCGAGAAGGTCATGAAGGGTCGGTTCCCAAAGGATCCAGATGTCACCCAAGGCCCCTATTGGGTCTAGGGCAATCCACCTACAAGGCCTGAATCCCCAGATGCTTTTGATATCAGGGACGGTGGGAGAGAGATGCTTGGTTTCACTAACAGCCAGGAGTGAGGGGGAGTTTTGAGCGGAAAGATCTTGGATCGTGTTCTTTTTGTAGGGGTAGCCAAGGCCACATATGTTTCACATCAGGACCTTCATTGGGAAAGAGGTGCAGAGAGGGACCTTTTTAACTAACAGAGGGAGTGAGACCTGATAAACGAGGTTGGATGGGTCGAAAAGGGAGGGGGAGGGGGAGGGGGAGGGGGTGGAAAAGGAGGACCATTACACCACATGCCCGAACCAATCATGCCAAAGATCGGTCACCTCACTTCAGTGGATAAGCCATTTCGGTTGACATCACTCACAACCTTTCATAATCGGCCGATCAGAAGACTTGAAGCCTTAAATTCTTTAACATCATCTAGGTTAAACATAACAAAGTTGTTTGGTATTGTCAATTGTGATACTTAAAACAAATTCTTCTTCATCCTTAGAAAGTGCTACATATCATGTAGTTGGGTCTCATCTGCATGGAACTGAGGGACACATATTGCTTTAATAATATGAGTTATTGATAACCTTGCATACTATTCTTAGTTAACTTCAGGACTTAGCCTCATCGCTTGTCATGTGGTTTGAACATCTTGAATGGACAATCCAATCTCAATTGTAATCAATCCAGAGTTGGAGACTGCAGTGATGGGTAGTGCCTTTAGAGTTGGTCGTGATAACCTTGATTGCTATCTTGTGGTTCAACAAGGTGATCGAATTCTGTAGTATCATATGATCATCGGTCATCAAGTAAAAGGTCAACTATATTTTCCTTCGAACGCCTTTGTTTGGTTGATTCTTTGGCCGATGTTATGCCACTTATAGAACATTCAAGATCGGTTGACCAGCTCTAAACTAGTCAATTTGGTTTCCTCAATTATAACTAGGATGCCTAATCATTCCATTCTTCCTTGCTTTCGTCTAGTGACTTGTTGTAGTCACCAAATTTTGCTTTAGTGGTCTTCTTCCTCCTTGATCTATAGTCACGAGAAAAGAGGCTCTTAACCCTTCATCAAGAACTCCTAAGCTGCCAATGAGCATTGACGTTGCTTGGCTCCCCCTTGTTGGCAGCCCTCCTTCCACTGACTGGGCATTGTTGTTTTTGTTTCTCTTGGCCTCATGACCAATTCCCGTTCCAAGTGACAATCCTTCTTTCACGTTATTCACTAATACATTGTCCATCTATCAAGCCAAAGTCTCCAACTTTGCCCACATGCTCTGTAATTCCAAGCGGGACTGTGAGTTGGTCAACCCTTGATGAACATTAGGAACCCATTGTACTTGGTTTTCACTCTTATAATGATGATGTTTCTCATACTTGGCTCATGATCCTTGATCCTAGATCAAGTTGAGAGATCTCATGGCAATGTTTCCACAATCAAGAATACTGCCGATCATTGTTGATTCATGGATGACTGATTTGAATTCATTCTCCAGAAACGAGTTTTGCATCATTGGTTATGGTAGACAGTGGCGTTAGAACATCTCAAGCCGATTTTGGGGTGTTGGCCTCCTGTATATGTTCCAACCGTTCCTTTTGTATTATTGTTTTCTGCAAGAACATTCCCAACCTTAATGCACCACCCACAGTGCCTCTATGCTCTCTCTTAGGGATGAGACAAGTTGTGCCTACCAATGCCCTCCTAGGGCTTATGGAATTTTAACAACGACTCTATGGATGAATCCCAAAGGTCAGGGTTATGTGATTATTTAGTTTCTCAAGCCCTCAAAACTGTCTTTGCTTGATCTACATCGTGGTTGGTGTCGTCGTTTGTCAGTCTCCACCACCAAAAAGCTCGGTCCCTGGCTGATTAGCTATATAGTGTTGCACTTCTCATGACGAATGGTCGTTGGTTGAAGCCAATCCAATCCCAATTTTTGGGTTTCTTACAACCATATGCCAAAAGAAAACTCTTCGTTCATCTGTAACATTACATTGCATTATATTACATCACATTTCATTGAGAAAAATAATAATGGGCTGTCTATATGCTTATGATCTGTTTTCACGTTTGGATAAGAATATGCGGTGTAGCCCTTCTTTGTTCTATAGGGATCCATCTGACTCTTTATGCTTCTTTTTTATCACCTAAAAAACTAAGCCAGTTTTTGAAATTGACATTGGAATAGGGGACATTGGAAAAGGGGGCATTGAAAAAGGGGGAGGGGGAAAGGAGAGAGAGAGAGAGAGAGAGAGAGAGAGAGAGAGATGGCTGTCGGCTTTAAAATCTCTACCAAGCCCATTCATGGCATGGTTCGCACACTAATAATACTTTTTCTCGCTACCTAAGTGATGGTGTTGCAGGCATGCTAACTCCTCTGAACTATTAACTTCGTTCCTTGTAACCGTTATTGTGCTTTAATGCTATTTGCAGTTGGGAAGTTGGGAAAGGAATTTGCATGAGTAAGGATAATAGTACAAGTTAAAAAACCAATGATATGGTATATCATGCTAAATGCTGGGCAGCATTTGTAACATTATTGGAAAGCTATTTGCAATGATTTACATGAATTTTAATCTCATAAATTCCTATTGTGCTTGCTGAATTTTCATTTTAGGTTCATTGGATTCCTTAAATAGGTTTGCATGAGTTTAACGCATGTTAGGTTTGATTTCTTAAACTATAAAGGAATTGGAATCTTGAAATGGGTTGTTAATTAAAATTTCTCACATTGTGATTGATTTTAGATTTAAAGTAACAGCTATAATATTCCTTGTTAAAGGTTTGCATTCTGATTCTATATGTTCGCTGAATTTCCTGGTTTAGCTCGAGATTTATTTGCATGCCTAAGCAGGTATACTTGAGTCTAGAAAACCAAGGGCCAACATTTTCCCAATATAAATCAATTTGCAGTAAATATGAGATATACAAAGCGTACACGTTTGAAATCTTTACTCAAGAACCTGGCTAAATGAATGAGGGTAGTGATGATTTACCTATCTCCACATGAACATATCTATCCTTTTTTCATCAATATACTCACTACAATAGAAAATATGGACACAACTTCATAGTTGACAAGCATCACTATTCTACATTCCAAAGATGCAACTAAAAATGTAACTAAGAATTACACTAAACCATGCAACCAAAAATGTAACTAGGAATTACACTAAACATAATTCACTTAAAGCATATTTAGGACATAAGCTGCACAAGGAACAATAGTTTGTTTAGGATTTTAAAAAAACAAGAGCACATTTCTGGTATGCATACAAACCTTTCCGATTTGCAAAATAGTGGGCATCCATCAGACATTGTCTTGTAAAACTCTACTCTTGGATCCATTGCACCGTAAGGCTCACTAAAATGGCCTTTGCCATGGTACATTGATCTCGCTTGCTGGTAAGGCTTGTCACAGTGTCAGCAAGAGTATGCAAATCCTCAAAAAGTGATGAATTGAGCCATGTCTATTCTTGAAAAAGAATCGAGAGAAAGAAGGTCCTGCCATTCCATAACATCAGGTAGAATATGCGTGATGTGGTTGAGGGACATCTGATGTACCATGTTCTCTTTACCATATTCAAATTAATGAAGAGAAGTTTGGCATTCTTCTTTAATTTTTTTATTTATTTATTAATACAAGGGCCTATTTACCCAAGAACGAAAATAAAATGCTCCTCCAGAATTGAAATTCTTCGTTATAAATAAAAATAGGACTCCTTTCATACTCGTCCATCTTACCTTTCTTCTTATTTTCTTAAAATCAAACAATAAATGCCAATTAACCTTAAAGTACAATAAAAAGGCTCAACATACACACTCTACCAATAATCTCCACATGAACAATCACCATCCTTAAAATGGTGGAATCGATGCATGTCCCTCACTATAATATCTCTCTCTGTAATCTTAGATATAAACTTAGTAGCTGTGTGGCAATCAGCACAAACCCGAAGGTTCTTCCGAATTTGTATCGTCGTCCCTGGTCTCGTATTAATTAACCCAAATGCTATTGCAAGCTTCTCACTATGACTATTGAGAAGCTGTTCTTTAACATCATCCTCCACATCAAGAATCGAACTCGTATCAGGCACATAACCAAGGGCCTTCATCTCCATCTTTAATGTTCTTAGTGTTGCATATATCTTCTCAGCTTGTGGGTGTTTTGTGCAACCTGAATAAAACGAATGAACTTCGTTTCTTAGCTCGATCAAGCTACAACCAGGTGTCTTTTGTAGCCCTTTCTTCTCCATCATGTTTCTCACTCTAGCTACATCATCCCACCTCGAAGCACTAGCATATATGTTAGCCAAGAGAACATAGTATCCACCCTCAGGTGGCTCTAATTCAAACAGCTTCTTTGCTGCCATTTCTCCTAATTCTACGTTTTGATGGATTTTGCAGGCCCCCAACAATGCACCATAAACACTTATACCTGCTTTAATTGGCATCTTTTCGATGAAGTCCCATGCTTCATAGAGCATCCCTGAGCGCCCTAATAGGTCCACCATGGATCCATAATGGTCCATATTAGGCTCTATGCCATAGTCATTTTGCATCATGGCAAAGTATCGAAGACCTTCATTGGCTAAGCCTGAATGGCTACAAGCCGAGAGAACACATAGGAATGTAACATCATTTGGCTTGATGGGGCTCCGTAGCATCTCCTCAAAGAGAGAATGAGTGGCCTCTCCATGCCCATGAGTGCCATAGCCATCTATCATGGCATTCCATGTTGTCACATGATGCTCGTCCATCGTGTTGAAGAGCATACGAGCAGTCTCGATGCCTCCACATTTTCCATACATGTCTACAAGAGCAGTTGCTACAAATACGTTTCCATCCAAGCATGACCTTATCGCATAGCCATGGATCCATTTACCCTGGCGTAAACCAGATAAGTGAGCATAAGCAGGAATGATGCTCACCAAAGTGTAAGAATCAGGCTCCACATTCTCTCTCCTCATTTCACTAAACAAACCCAATGCTTCATTAATGCACCCGGCTTGTGTGTAACCAGAAATCATAGCATTCCATGAGCACAATGTTTTCTCTCTCTTAGGCAAATAACTGAAAATCTCATATGCTAAGTCCACTCTCTTACATTTTGAATACATTGCAATCAATGAATTCAATACCGAGACATCAGAGCCTAACCCAGCCCGAATCAACTGCTCATGAACAAGTTTCCCTTGCTCTAAATCCTCCAGATTCGCGCAAGCATGGAGAGCACCCATGATGGTAACATCCGAAACCCTAATTCCTTCTTCTTGCATCTTCCAGAAGAGTTCCAGGGCTTCTTCAGAAGCCCCACTCTGAACATATCCATTGAGCATTGCATTCCAAGAAACTACATTTCTCATAGTCATCCTATCAAAAACTTTTCTAGCAAAATCTATGCATCCACATTTAGTATACATATCTACGATTGCAGTCCCCACATTCACCATATAATTAAAGCCCGATCTTATAGAAAATCCATGTATAGATTTACCCAATTTCAACAATTCGAGATGGGCACAGGCAGGGAGGATGGTGACAAGTGTTATTGAATCGGGTCTCTCTCCTTTCTCTCTCATCAAACTCACAAGCTTCAAAGCCTCTTGTGCAAAACCATTTTGAGCATACCCAGCGAGCAATGCATTCCAAGCAACCAAATCTCTCTCAGGCATTCTATCGAACAGCTGTCGAGCCTCTGCAACTTTCCTACACTTTGCATACATATTAACCAAAGCAGTCATAGCAAAGACATTGGAACTAAACCCACTTGAGATCATATGGCCATGAATCTCTCTACCCCTCGAGAGCTCGAATCTATCACCACAATTCTTTAGAAGATAGGTAAAATTATAGACCGAAGGTTGAACCGAAGAGCGCTTCATTTCACAAAATAATTCAAATGCCTGGGTCGAAGTCGAATCCTTGGCCAACGTCTTGAGCATGGAGTGCCATAGCTCTTCAGTTTTGTTCTCTGATTGATGAAAGATAATTTGAGCTTGTTGGGTTTGCCCAAATTTGGAGAAGAGAGATAGAAGCTTGGTTTGGATGAAGACTTCGTTTTGGAGAGAGGTTTTTATGATGTGGGGTAAGATTTGAGAGAGCTCTATTGAGTCCGAGCATAGTTCAAGGAGAAGAGAGGAAGAGTGACTAAATGGGTGAGGAGGAGACGTAAGAGAGAAAGAGTTGATGATGTTGGCTTTGCTCGTGGGGGAAAGAGAGATGGAGGGTTTAGAGTGAGAAATATGGGTTTTTGTGGGGTTTGAGAGGGTTGGGACGACAATGCAGGGGTTCAGTGCAGAGGCCATTTTTAATGGCGGGTGTTATGGTCTTTCGGGAACATGATTTGTAGGTTAATATCATGAGGAAAAACTCTCTTTTAAATTAAGGATGATTATAAGGCCTAGGCTTTATGAAAACAAAATAAAGCCTCACCCCTCATGTCCCTATCCAAATAACACTTTCGGTATCGGAAATCTCCGGCTCTAAAATCAATTTTTAATGCCGACAATAAAATTTGAAACTCGAAAAAGGTACAAAACTTACATATCTATAAACACTTATTTTTAGGGTGAAATAGACAGTTTAGATAATTTGTTACAATAACCATATTTTTAGAAGTTGAAATCCTTTTTTTTTTCAAACAAGATGATCAATTTAAAAGTTTTCTAATACTTAAATTACAATTTTGGATGAGCTATAAAATGCAGCCCTATCAAACCATTTTTCTTTAAATCATATGAATAAAATGGCTGGATCGTCTCAAGAATATTAGTTAGATAAGCTAAATTACACCAAGGTGGTTACCTTTCCATAAGTATCACTTTAATTATTTTGCAAGAAAATGCCCGGACTATTGTTGTCGGGCAGTGTTTTAGAACCCCTATTGGGAGGTTGGATCGGCCACCGGCTGAATTGATCTAGATCACTGAAATGAGCTAGATTGGGCCAACGGCTAAATTGATATGGATCACTGAAATGGGCTATAGATCGAACTGATTCTTGGTATGAGATTTGGTTAAATAAAATAAAAATAAATATCATTTTTAATTTAGAAGAGAAAATTTAAAAATTAAAAACTAAAATAGGTAGGAGCTGGAATATTTTATCCATTTTCCCTAACAATCTTGCTTGGTTTTTCGACAGAACTAGGTGAGTTTATCAAAATTGTATCAATTCCCAGTTTTGATTGCGACTACTAAGGGTTGCCCTTATTCCCCAGCCGAATTGGTAGTTTTAAAAACACTGAAATTCTAAATAAATGAAAGTATTTAGGTAAGTCGGCCACTTAATTTCTTAAGCCGAATAACTCGAATATCTCAACTTGTTGCAGCTTCTAAACTATAAAAATCTTCTTCCATATTTAGAACTTGGAACTTGTAGCCCATTAGGAATATTTATGTCTTTTGACATACAAAATATTGTAAAAAAAAAAAACATTCTACTTGAAACAAATATTTATGTCATTTGGCTCAAATGACAAGCATGGGTCACTTACCAACATGCCTTTTTAAGGTTTACAATGTGGAATTTTCAATACAAGTTTTAAGAATTTTGGTTGAGAAAATCATGACAAAATCAAAGAAGGTAGATTAGGTTTTGAGCTAAAAAAATGTGAGTTTTTTGTTGTCTTAATCTCACAAAAATTTGATTTTATCCAGAAATGCTTTTTGGGATTTTAGATCAATAAGAAATGAAAAATGAATGGGTAGCCCATTAAGGATATTTACCCTTTCCAACTCAACTGTCTAAGAAATAAAAAGAAAATGAAATGAATACTTTGGGACAAATTTGAGAGGATTTGGTGAATAAATGAGAGAAAAAAAACTTCTAATATTTATATATTGAAAACATAAACAAAAGAAAAAAGTACATAAATAGATTATTTAATTTTCATACAAAGAAGTTGTAATTACTTTCGTCCGTCAAATTTCAAATCAAGTACTTGTTTATCATTGATTAGGTAGAAAATTCAAATACAAATTTCTCCAACTTTGTAACACACTCCAAGCTCTTCATTTGAAATCAGTTGGTGAAATAAATAGTCTCATAACATACAATCCCAAAGAAAAGGATAATTGTTTAGTGTGTCCAAGCCCGCACCTGTTATTATGCAGACTTGGAGATCTACACCGTCTATATAATTGGACGGCATAGGTCGTTCTTTGTCATCGAGGGAGGAAACGTGATCGGCAATCCCTGTCTATCTCGCACACACTTAAACAATAATCTTTTTATTCTATTCTCTCTCTAAAAACCCAGACCCTCTTCATGAGAAACCTAAAACCGGGAGCAATTCAGGCTCTAGGGTTGAAGATGACAATGGTGAGCATATTGTTAAAAGATGCTTGAGCGATTCTGATAATGATGAGAAAAAGGTGACGAAGGAGGTTTGGTTTTCTCAAGATAAAGATACAATAAATGATGCAAAAAATGCCTAAAAATTAGAGACAATCTCAAATGAAAAATTGTTCACAAGAGAAGAAAAAGCCAACCCCAAAACAGTTGAAGAGAGAGAGAAAGCATCATTGGATAGAACCAATCCTGGCAGTAAAGTTAGGGAGGAAATAAGGAAGATATAAGAAATTATTAAAGTTTCGTGTTCTGAAGATGCCCAATAAGCCAAAATGAACACGCCGCCCCTTTTCCTCAAAAGAAGGGGAAAAGATTAAGAAGTCAAAGAGAGAGAGAAGAATATTGAGTTAAAATAAAAAGTTCCCTTCTATTATTGATTTTTGTACTGATGATGGAACTGCAAGATCAGACAAGGATGAAATTACCAAAAAGAATGGCTAGAATCATGCTAGAAAGACATTACGATCTCTAAATAATAAGAACATTATCACCCCAAAACAAATCAAATCAAATGGAGAAGGTGCAGAGCATGATTTCCATATCCCTCACTTTCCATGCACAACTCTCTCTCTATGTTTACGATGGCGTTATCTCCAAAAGCATTAATTTTCTGTCTCTTAAAACAGAGCAAGGGATGTGTTGACTGTGGAGACCACATTATAATAGGTGCGGGCTTGGGTCCCAAGGAAAAAGGGTAAACCAGGCGATTTTGGCCGGAGAGAGGCAGGCTGAAACCTCACCAGTTCCGATTCGAAATTAGGAATCTAAGCCCAATCCTATTTTTGAAACCTCGCTTCCAGGAAATGTACATCCTGTTACATGCTTCATACTGTTCATATGAATACATGTAGTCATGTACTATTATCATGTTTCAAGAGCTTTATGTAACATGCATCACAGGAAACAAATTACACTATACTGTTGACAAATGGGCATGAGTTTCAAAAAGACAGAGAGCTTCTAATTATATTGGTTAGAAGACAATGTCTGGGTTGTCCTGCCTTCAATGGTGGCTTTCCAAACCCATATCCAGTTGAGACTGTATCAGACCCACTTTCTCTCTCTACACAAAAACTCCATTTTATATAACAGCTTAAAAATCCATTTCCGCTTGCGATTCTTTCAGCCCCACTTCTTCTCTCTACACAAAAACTCCATTTCATATCACAGCTCAAGGAACCATTTCCACCTGAGATTGTCTGAGCCCCACTTTCTCTCTCTTCATGAAAGATACAATTTATATCATAGCTCAAGGACCTTCCAATCTCCCTCGTACGCTTCAATTCTTCACCATCTCCGAGAACTAAAGCCTCTGCAACAAGTCCATGCCAATATAGTAACCTCTGGCCATGGCCAAAATATTTTCTTATCAAATAGGTTACTCAATGCCTATGTATTATGTGGATTCATTGAATATTCTGGTCATATTTTTCGGCGAATGCCACACAAGAATGTGGTCTCTTATACAGCCATGATCAATGGATTCTCAAAAAATGGTCTTCCCAGTAATGCTCTTAGAACTTTCTATGAAATGAAGCTTGATGGGGTAGAGCCCAATGAGGTCACAGTGGTAAGTGTTCTACCGGTTTGTGGTAAATTGGGTTTGTTTCAAGAAGGTAGATTGATTCATAGTTACTTGATTCAATCAGGTTTGAAGGCAAATGTACTTGTAAATAGTGCTTTAGTAGACATGTATGCGAAATGTGGCAGTTTGGAAAATGCACTTCAAGTTTTTGATAAAATGAAGGAAAGAAACATTGTTTCGTGGAATACAATGATATCCGGGTATTTGGATAATGGTTTTGGGTGGGAAGCTCTAAACTTGTTTAATGAAATGAAGAGAGAAGGGGTGAATGGAGATGCTGTTACATGTATGAGTTTATTATGTGCGTGTGAACATTTGGGATGTCTAAAGCCAGGATGCATTATTCATGGCCAGGTAACTAGAAGTGGCTTTGAGTTGGATAGGCTTGTGGGGACTCGTTTGATTCAAATGTATGTGAAATGTGGATCTATCGAGGATGCACACCGAGTTTTTGACAACTTGTTTGACAAGGATGTGGTCTCATGGACAATCATGATTTTGAGCTTCTCTGAAAATGGGCATGGAGACAAAGCTGTAAAACTTTTTTATGAGATGCAAGCGAAAAATGTGCAATTGGACTCTGTTGCTTTGATGGGTGTGCTCTCAGTATGTGGTCAACTGGGGGTTTTAGGCACAGGTGTAGTTGTTCATGGTTTAATGGAGAAGACCGGGTTTGGAAGCGATGTTCGTGTTGGAACCGCAATTATAGATATGTATGCAAAATGTGGTAGTTTGGATTGTGCGCGCAAATTCTTCAATGGGATGTTTGACCGGGATGTTGTCTCTTGGAATGCAATGATAGTAGCAAATGGGATAAATGGCCATGGTGATGATGCAATTGATCTTTTAACGCAGATGGAGCACGTAGATTTGCGACCAAATGAGTCGACTTTGGTGTGTGTCTTGTGTGCATGTAGTCATGCCGGATTGGTAGATCATGGGCTCCAAATATTCAACAGGCTGATCAGACAGTTTAGCATGGTGCCTAATTCTCAACATTATGCTTGTGTTATTGATCTTCTGGGCCGTGCTGGGCGTCTGGATGAGGCATACTCGTTTATAAAGAATATGCCTATGGCCCCAGATGCGGGAATTTTGGGGGCCTTGCTTGGTGCTTGTAGACTACATCGTAACATTGGATTAGGAGTTCTGGTGGCCAAAGAACTTTTTGAGTTGAACCCAAAGGATGCTGGTTATTATGTTCTTTTGTCTAATATGTATGCCATGGCTGGACTGTGGGATGGTGTGTCGGAAACTCGAGTGCTGCTAAGATCAAAGGGTTTGAAGAAGACCCCTGGATGTAGTTTAATTGAGATAGATGGG